>NC_139545.1:39846297-40172482 GCF_965153285.1 Podarcis tiliguerta | reverse complement strand
GGGCTAAGTGTGATCTGTAAGCCAAATTCACTTAGTTCCCTTTACATAATTGTCAGCTTCGCTCAGAGCAGTTTCTTCTCCTTGATTGCAAGGGAAGATAGTCCATTGTTGCCCTGTTCACTTCATCACATAAAAACGCATTTGATGGGGCTGACAGCAACTGCTTGCTAATTACAGAGCAGCATCGGCAGTACAAGGTTTTGTTGTGTCAACGGTCCCCGGAACAATCCGGTGATTGTTTTATGAGAAGATTGGGGCAGTCGGGATTGAGCACTTTCACTTCAATTATCCCCATTTGCTGTCACGGTTTGGAGTCACTCTAGTGGAATGAAGAGAACAAAATAATGAGCTCGGCAGCAACCCCCTGGGAGCAGGAGCTGAACCCTGAAGAGCAAGCCGGCCAGTCCTTTTGCACACAGCCAGGAGCTATTATTAGCATGGTACCCAGTAGCTGCTCTCCAGATTAAGGGGTCTGCGAGCGCTTCCATGTTATTTCCAGAGATTTGCAATGAAGCCACAAGAATTTGCTCCATGATGAAATTTCACAAACCCTGGAAAGCTATTTTCATCTTTTGTTTCACTCGCTTTCCAGAGGATTGGTTGATTGATAAATATCTAAAGATGGCTAGTTTCAGGTGCTCAGCTAGCCAAAGGACTACTTTTTATGCCCTTAGGCCATAAAAAGTTATTGAAAAAAGAAGTTAACATCGCGTGCACAATAAGGTATCTCCTTGTGACACCCAAATTCTCAGCCCCAAAACATCTTCATCTTTTCATCTTTTCACAGCTCCAAAACATCTTCATCTTTTCTGACCAGAACAGCAGATCAGCCTAAATTGCCACATGCCATAAACTGTATAGAGCAGCCAAAGCAAGATCTTCCCATTATGTACCGCTAAACAATTTGGCCTCACAGATCTTTTATTACTGGTCATACTGCAAGTATCATTTGCCTGTGAAATAATATTCAGCTGGAGAAAGTGCAATCCTGCCTAGTTATGGACAAACAGAGATCACTGTGTCCCTTCCTTGACAACTCTCTGTAAGAGAGCAATGAGGCGGCTTCATCGCATAGCATATACAGGCAACTCCCCATTTATGCAGGGGTTACGTACCAATGCACCGTGTGTTTAAGTGAAATCTTGTATATTTGAAACACCATTGGATGAGACTGCAAACACCCTCTAAACCGCTGGAAACCCTTGAAAAACCCTTTGAAAAACCAGCAGCACTTACCAGACGGGCATGAATGGTGGCAGAGGTGGCTCTCAGTTTGCTTGCTCAAACTCCAACTTTCCACAGGCCTCAACAGTTGGTGCAAGGGCTCATGGGATTGCATTTGCAAAGGCTCGTGAGATTGCTAGGCACTGTTTTCGCACCTTTTTGCCCTTTCTGGGCTCTTTCAGGGCTTGGCACGAGGCGTGCATGCACAGTCTTAGGCTGCCTCAACAGATGTATGGTGTCCACTACAAGGGAAGTGAAAGTCCCACCCTATTCTGCCTTGTTCAGACCACACCTGGAGTGCTGTGTCCACTTCTAGGCACCACAATTTAAGAAGGGTGTTGACAAGCTCATTGGAGGGTGACCAAGTTATGATCAAGGATCTGGAAACCGAGCCTTATGAGGCACTGTTGAGGGAGTTGTATATGTTTAGCCAGGAAAAGAAGAGACTGAGAGAAGATATGATAGCCATCTTCAAATATCTCAAGCGCTGTCATATGGGAAATGGAGCAAGCTTGATTTCTCCTGCTCCAGAAGATAGGATCTAAACCAATGGCTTTGAGTTATGAGAAAGGAGATTCCAACTAAACATCAGGGATAACATTTTGAGAGTAAAAGTTGTGTGACAGTGAAACAGACTTCCATAAGAAGTGGTGGAACCTCCTTCCTTGGAGGTTTTTAAGCAAAGGTTGATGGCCATCTGCCATGAATGATCTTGTTGACATTCCTGCATTGCAGGGGGTTGGACTTGATGACCATCAGGGTCCCTTTCAACTCTACAATTCTATGATTCTATGAATACAAAGGCAGCTTTTACAAGCATCAAGCCATCAAGAAGTGCTTCATCTTTAAGGTTCAAGTGCTCCCTGATCCCACAAATCCAGTCAAAAGCTCTTCTGCTTTATTAAAAACAAATCATTAAGATGACAACTGTATTCCATTCCCTCTCCTGAGCCTGGAAAATGCAGACTCCCTAACAGAGATCATGATGGAGCATTTGGAAGTTGCACAACATCCTCAGAGTTGTATCATTAGTAGTTTCCTTTGTGGTCATTCTGAGGAAAAACAGATATTTCGCTTAAGCGACAAAAACTCCTTAAATAAATACATCATCGTGCAGTGGTCAGGGAGATCTTTGGGGAATTCCATGGACTGGCTGCTACTTCCTCCCACTCAATTAAGAGGTTTTGTAGGTTGGCCTCGCTGCAACTGGTGACCAGATGGTTGATCCAGCCTTCAGGATTTCCATCCAGCTTACCAGCTGTCCTTCTTCTAACCAGGTAGAAAAAGAGGGATGCAGAAGACACGGGATTCGTCCTCTGCAAAAGTTCACGAGGAAAACATAGAGAAAGTTCATTGAGGTGAGCACCGTCCAAACTGAGACAAGGAGACACAAGGCAAGATAATAATGGGTAGATGTTGAGGGTATTTTGAGAGTGTGAAAAATCTGTGGTTGAATCTATCATAAAAATATCAGAAGAGCACTGTCCCACAACATCTGGAGGGCAACATCTGGAGGGCCACAGGTTTCCATACCTGGTTTAGCTAGCCCAGCACCCTGGACTCTCCCCTGTTGCCCTCCAGTGACTGGTATGTAGAGACATGCTGCCTCTGATCTGATGGCTAGAAAACACCTTCTGAGTAGACCCTTTGCACCCCACTGATATAATATATCTGCCACAAATAGAATCTATAAGCCATGGTGTAAAAAAATGAACCATCTGTTTTAGACCATGTGTTACCATCAATAATGTTTTATCAGGTTTGCCCAGTGCTTTTTCTGTAGTTCCTACAGTAAGTGCCAGACTTTTTAACAACAAAAAAGAGGTGCCAGAACTGCATACCCTTGAGTACTCCCTGGGGGGGGGGGAGCACTGGGCTTACCATTAAGTGTGGTGGTATCCTGCAGTGGAGGCTAACAGCCAGTGGTAGCCTTATCCTCCATGATTTTGCCTAATCCTAAAGTCATCCAAGTTGGTGGCCATTTCTTGTAGGAGCAGATTCCACACTTTAACTACGCTCTGCATGAAGGAGTAGGACCTGCTTCTCCCGGCTCCCAGCCACCTGGCCACCACTTCCCTCAATGGCCTGCCCACCCAGCTGCTTCCAGTGGCTGCGGCAACCCAGCAAGTAATGCATTACTTTATTCCAATTCTTCTTACCATGCATTTTCCAGTGGAAGGGTGAGGGGAAAAGGGGTGCATGCTGTCTTGAGAGCTGCCATTTCCAGGCACCCTGAGCATCCTGAAGAGATAGCTCCTGAGGCTTGCCCTGCCTTGTGCCCTTCTGTGGGGATACCCGAGAGAGGCTATCTATGCATGAATGGATAGATGGGGGGTTGAATGAATGGGTGTGAATGGGCGGAAGTGTGTGTATAGCTGAATGGGTGGGTGGGTGGATGGATGGAGTGTGAATGGACATGGTTGCCTCACTCTGCCTAGCAGTAGGGCCGGCCTTGCCCTTTGGGGTGAAAAAGAGCTGAGCAAGAATTGTACAGTCCCCTTTCATGTTGTTTGCACTGTAGCAGAATGATTTTCAGGTGGTTTGTACCCTTAGCCATTTCAAGATGGGTAACTTGTTGCATTTTGTGTCTCTTATAAATGGTACCGTCTGAGATTTGGCTTCAGTCGTGGCCACAAATAAGCATCCCTTTCCCCCCTGTGAATTCTCTAATCTCACGGTTATTATTATAACTACATCCCAAGTTTTCCAGAAATAAAAGTAATTGCAAATGTACAGGCTGGCACCTTTCTGTCTGCCTTTTGCAAATATTTAACTCAGGGTTTTGCTACCTAGCACTTTGGGCAATTAGTGGGCCAGTGGTGTTTTTCCACTACCCACAGGTAGTGGAGTTTAATTATATCTGCATTGTAGAGAGACTGCAATCCTTCACTGAGCTAAACGGATGCCATCATTACATCGATTATTGATTCCAGGGATACGTTTTGTTGTTGGCTGTGACAATTTTAATGTGTTAATGAACCCTCCTGGCATTTACTGAACCTTACAAAAGGATGGTGTGCAAAGGAAGGATCTCTTACTTGACTAGGACTTGTCATGCCTGGGGCCTACCTTGCAACAGAAGAAGAAGAAGAAGAAGAGGAGGAGGAGGAGGGGGAGGAGTTTGGATTTGATATCCCGCTTTATCACTACCCTAAGGAGTCTCAAAGCGGCTAACATTCTCCTTTCGCTTCCTCCCCCACAACAAACACTCTGTGAGGTGAGTGGGGCTGAGAGACTTCAGAGAAATGTGATTAGCCCAAGGTCACCCAGCAGCTGCGTGTGGAGGAGTGGAGACGCGAACCCGGTTCACCAGGTTACGAGTCTTAAACACTACACCACACTTAACCACTAAACACTACACCACACTTAACCACTACACCAGAGTTAACACTGGTGATGGTGTGTCATCCTCTACCACCCCGAGGGTCAATGTTTTAGATATACAGTGGGAAGCATCCATCTGTCTGTATCTCTCTCTCTCTCTTTCTGTGTGTGTGTGTGTGTGAGAGAGAGAGAGAGAGAGAGAGAGAGGCTTTCCGCTGTATGTCCAAAATTTTGGCCCTCAGGAGTGGTGAAGGATGACACACCATCACCAGTGTTAACTGTTATTGTTGTTTCACACCTGCCAGTTTGGGTACCACAATCTCGCATGCTCTTGTGCTGTGCTGTTGCCCTGAAAAAAGCACTTGGGGGGGGGGGCAAGCATGTCATGTGACTCACTCTGGAGCACATCCCAGAATACACATGACTCCCAAAGTTGGACAGTATGTTGTTTACATAACTTGTATAATAAGATAAGAAGAGCTTGGTGGATCAGGCCCATAGCCTGTCAAGTTCACCATCCTGTTCTCACAGTGGCTAACCAGATGCCTGTGAGAAACCCTCAAGCAGGACGGGAGCACCAGAGCGTTCTCCCCTCCTGAGATTTTTCAGCATCTGGTCAGAAGGACCATTTGTAGCTGAATGCCCTGGCCTGAATTCCTAGTTTGATTACTGTCGCTTAGATGTACACACTCAGAGTGGCATATAAAAGGGAAGGCCACATTAGTTGTGCTGCCAAACCGAAGCAAATTCCTGCATGAGCTGCAAGTGGGAAAACAAGTTGCCACATCAGAGGAAGCCAGAGATCCCAATTAATTCCCAGTCTATAGGCTCACACTCAATTTCCACGAACAAAGCAATTTAAGCCGAGCCGCTGATTCCCGATACTCCATGCTTGCAATTGCTGTTGGCAAAGCTCCCCAGAAGGGAAATCCAGAGCCAACGTGCCCATTGCAGACTCCTGACAGGGTAACCAGCTAGCTGTGACAGGTACCACGGCCTGATTCTTCAAAACATGGGTATTTAATTTTTATGATTATTTATTTTTCACCTGGGCAGTTTATATACCGCTGATGTTGAGACAAACCTGTAAGTGGCTTACAACATAGTTTATCGCTTTACAGCTCTGTTTAGTGAGCTCAGGCCTCTCCAATCTGTAGGATGTGAAACACAACAAGAGCAGTCAAGTACAACATTCACAGAGTGAACATGTTTACATATGGGGAGGAATGTTTGTCCAGCCAGCAGGTAAACTTCCTGTTTCCTTCTGGGCTGGGACAGACTTCCTCTGCATGTGACCAGAGGTGGGCGTGGCCTCACCTGTGCAGGTAACGACAAAAGCACAGGGCAGGACAGCCATCTCTCTCTCTCTGACTACTTTCATCAAAGAAGCAACATCTGCTTAGCCAAAGATGCTCTCTTGGCCTCCAGCCAAGAGAGGACAAAGGGACTGCCTCCTTATGAGATAGTTTCCCGGTGCATATTACTTTTCTAAGCTAAATCTGCGTTCTGGGATCTGATTGTGAACAGAATGTGAGTGAGTAAACTCTTTTTATACTTTTATAGAAGACTGTGTTGTGTCTTATCTTTTATGAGGGAATAAGGGGGAGATACCAGAACAGTTATTATAGAAGCTTTAGCGAGCCTGAGCAAACGCATCCGCTGTGAGATTAAAAAGAGGAATGTTACTCTGCTAAATTGTGAACTTGTTTACACAAGTTGGAAAGGCTATGATCAAACAATATATCCACTCCTGCATCCCTGAACATTCCCACACGATCTCATGTGTGGGGCTTGAGGGACAGCACTGTGACTGGGACACCCAGCTGTCAATGTCATATACAAAATGCCTGGCCAACCTCTGACTGTATTCCTGTATGTATATAGCAATAGATCTTCTTCCCAGCCCCCAGGTCTCAAACCCAATTTCAGCCAGCTCCCCAACCCCCAAACTGCTTAATAAGCTCATTTGATTGTGTCCAGGCTAACACAGAGATATAAACAGCTTTAATTGTTGTTTTGTGGCACTTTCGACCCCCCGCTTGGCTTCATTGTTCTCCTTTTACCCACATCAAGGCATAACACTCCAACTAAATCATTCAACCATTTTGCGAAGGTCTGGATGATGGCTATGATTATTCTTTTCACCACTCTGTGTTTTCTTTGCACTCTTATCCATTAAAGAAGAAGAAAATCCAGGCACAAAAGGTGGCTCAAAGTCGGTGGGTGCTATACTATTTCTTAATTTTGCATATTTACAGTATATCTGAGGATTATCAGTCTGCATATATTCATCAATCTATTCCTAAAGGACTGTCACGTGGAAAACAGAACAGAAAACAGCTCTGGAGGGTAGGATGAGAAACAAGGGATTCAAGTTACAAGAAAGGAGATTCCAACTAAACTTTGGGGGGGGGGGACGACTTCTGATGGCAAGAGCTTGGTAAACCGAGGTACCTCTGTAGTACCTTTAATATTACATAATATATAACTGGTTACTGTACATAATATTATCTACCATACGACTATTAAATACGTCTTATTAACCTAAAAAATAAAATAAAATCTACCTAATACATACATTTTTGTGGGTCTATTTATTCTTATATAACACATGTTTGTATTCCCCCCCCCCCATACACACTAATATATGCAATTTTATGTACACTTCACACACATGCATCTGCACACATTACATGGCTGGAGAAGTTCTTTGCAAAATTCAGAGAAGTGTGCATTTTGAAGGATGACTCTGTTTTTGTTTTCATGTATTGATTCAGAATTGCTTTAAAAGCAAAGTGAATCAAATTTCTACTCTGTCCCTCCTTGCCAGCCAGTACATGAGCAGATGCACAGAGCGAAGGGCTTTCCTGGATTTGTCTATGTTTAGAGATTGGCACGTAGCTTAATTGTGTGTCTTTGTATCGCAGCTCTTGCTGGTTATGATTGTGGAGTTTCTTGCCCAGGTTAAAGCAAAAGAGCTGCAGCTTACGGCAGGAGTATACTTGCTAAAGTCTATTGTTTAATCTGTTAAATGCTAAACTGCTTAATCAGGATATGATTAAGAATTTCGATGAAGGGCTTTAGCTAAATGCCAAACTGTAGTCACAGGAGGTTTTGTTGCCTGAACTTCAAGTGAAACCCACAAAGGCATTAGATATTTAATACCCAAACAATGTTCAACATTATTGGAATAATCCAACAGACGGGCACAAATATTAACATCTTGGCATCCTCCTGAGGATTGCTGAAGAAGAATATTTGTTGTGGAATTTGATGCTAGGTAGCACAAAAATCACAACATCAACACAGATGCCAGAAGAGAGAGCGCTCAAGGCTTCCCACACCATCGAAGAGTGCAAAGGGTGACCATGTGTCCTGCTTTACAGAGTATAGCCCTCTATTTGAAGAAGTACTCATTCACAAAGGCCTTATCAATGGGAAGTGGACCAAGCAGTGTATTCATTGATTTAGAATGTTCATACTACACATTGACAAAATATTGCCCCAGAACTTCAAGGAAATTTAAACCCAGATTATACATTAAAATCCTGAACAACTGATGTGCTTAAAACGACCGTTGTTTAAAAGCCAGCTTCTTTGGGAGCTTTGACTGCACTGGGACAATCATTTGCTTTAACCGAATCTTTTGGCAGAAATTCATTTGGGAACCATTGTTAATTCAAGCAAACACACCATATAACAAAAGTATTTATATTTCTGTTCCGAGTTCAGACTGAGCTCAGTTTATTTTTTACTCTGTTCTGTGCTTTAAATCCATTGTTCAATGGTGTAAAACAGCAAAGGTCACTGGGGTAGAACTGAACATAGTGGCATTTTTGAAACATTGTGTTATGAGCTAGATTAAACATGATTAAGGAGTCCTCATTCATATATAGAGTGGGGAGGGAGTGTCTGAAAATGGCTGCACAAATACTTCACAGGTCCAAGGTCACAATAAAAATGTGTGATTGAATTTGAGCAAAAAAAATTAATGAACTTATTATAGAAAAAATGGGCTCATAATTCAGTCTCAAAACAACCCGATAAAACCCTGCAATATCATCTGCCTAATTTATTCTAGTAGTGACAAGGTGAGCCATCAAGTATGAGATGTCATCAACCCCAAGAATATGAACTGTCACCAGCCCTAAGTGTGTGTGTATACGGATTAGGAATATGATTTAGAAATTTACTCTATATTGACAACAGTCCCTAAATGATGATGGGATTGGAAGCAAGTCAACCAGAAAGCAATATAGCTAGACAAATAAGGCAATGGTTATGGTTCACTGCTGCAAGAGGATTGATCTCACATATCAGCTAAAATAGTATTGGGGAGAAAACTATAATTACTTGGCTCTACCTGTCATTGGCTCCACCTACTGTTCGTCTCTCTAGCTTCTGCTCCACCAGTCCCAATCACACATTCTACAACCTGGTGAGGCAAATCAGGACCGAGGCACCACCCCCTCCCACCACTCCCCCTCCCCTGTACCATTCCACTGATGGGCCCTTGCACACTTTTGCCCACCACTATACAGCCCCCACAACCCACTACCACTGCTGTCCTTCTGGAATTCGGGACCGGAAGCAAGCACGGTTTCCAGAAGGAGGAGGAGGAGGTGCACAGGCACAAGGTGAGAGCACGCTCTGACTCTCTGACTGACACAACATGGGAGCCAAACCAGGGCATCCCATGATGGAATTAGAAACCAGGGCAGCTTCTGTAATTCCGGGTTGTCCTGCTTAAAACGGGACAGTTGCACGGTATGAAATGAGCACCAGTCCTTTCAATCCCTAACCTATTTTAGGCCTAGATTAAGAAAAAAAAAGGAAAACATTGCTTGTACTTTTCACCAATCTCACTGTCTTGTTTAAATGTAAGAAAGGCAGATAATCCAACGTTCCAAAGGAAACCAGTCCACACCTTCTGAAAAGAAAACACTTGAATGGGGATCAATAAAGAGGAAACCATATGACCTTCAAAAACAATCCCAGTACATTCACACCAGGGAGAGAGAGAGGAAGCTGTTCCAGCACCAAGGCAGAGTCACTTTATTCTCTTGTTAATGGCAGATGATTCCATTTAATTGTTGCAACCAAGGAACCCCGTTGGCTTTTGATGTAAAATATACTTGGCGCATTGCCCAGTTACAAAATGGGTTTTTTAGAAAAGTGCACGAGAAGCCAAGAAGCCCTCAGGGATGCCATTTAGGGTAGCAGTGCTGACATTATTGGGTGGGGTGTAGAAGGAGCCTTACCTTTTGCACCAGCCTCATTAGCTATTTTTGAAAAGGCTGCAGAGGGAGCCGTTAATTGGCTAAAGCTGAAGAGAGCTGGTGGTGTAGGTTTGTTGATTCAATTAAGGGCTCCCTACCTTTCCCCTTGTAATGTGACTATGGGGTTAAGCCACCCACATATACACATAACCCCCATGGGGAGCAGTCATAACTCAATAGGGAGACACACACTGTGCAGGCCGAAGGACTAAAATCCCTGGCACCTCCACTTTCAAAATGGGATCAAGCACCAGGCGACATGGAAGACCCTTGCCTGAGACCATGGAAAGCTTCTGCCAGTCAGATAAATCTCATCTGTTTTAAGACAGTTGCCTATGTTGTTATCTCTCAAAGGTGAGAGACGGGGGGGGGGGGAGAGCGCTCAGTTGGTAGAGCTCTTAATCTCAAGGTCGTGGGTTCGAAGCCCGCATTAGGCAAAAGATTCTTGAATTGCAGGGGGTTAGACTAGATGTCCTTCATGGTCCCTTCCAACTCTACAGTTCTATGATTCTATTATATTGGGTTCCACACACTGACACTGCAAGCCTATACTGTACTCAGTTTACACAGAACTCCCACTGACTTCGGGGGGGGGGTTACTAACAAATAAGCAGGGATGGAATTGCAAACTGAGTGGCTGCATTTATGGATTAGATGGACTTGTGTATAAAAGATTTGCAGTACAGCACCAGAGCAGGGGGAGAAGGGAGACTGAGGTGCAGCTCTGAGTCACCCTGACTCCACCGTGGCCCGCCACTCAAGGAACCCGGTTTGTATTTGCGAAAACAGCAAAAGAGAAAATGTATTGAGTGAACCCATTCACAAATCCTCTGTTGACGTTCATGCAATATACTCCACTGAAACTGTTGCAACTGCAAAAATGTGTGCCGAAAAACAGCTTTTCGGCACACTTTTTTTTTCCAGTTGCAAAAGTTGTGTTGCAAAACTTGGAGAAGTGTGAATTTCAAAGACAACTGTGTTTCATTTCAAGTCTTTGTTTGGAAAGTGCAAAGCAGTAGGTTCAGATTAAAAAGTGAGCCAAATTCATTTCTCCCCCATCCCAAATTATAGGCATTTAAGATCATTTAAACTCATTGGATGTACCCAATCACGTTATACTCAGAGTAGACTCATTGAAATTAATGAGCCCAACTTGGTCATCTCCATTAATTTCAATGGGTCTATGTGTAATACGGCTAACACCAATCACAACCAATGGTATCTCTGATGACTACCCTTTTCGCACACTTCATGTTACATATAGTGTTCCATTTAGGCTGGGTGTTTTCAGGGTCAGCTGCGCAATTGATTTGGCCCTTTTGTCTCTTTTGCTAAGAGTTCGACAACAGCTAAAGAAGTAGAGCTTGTAGGGTAATTGTTTAAATGGGGGAGGGAATGCCCCCAATCCTTTCCCAATACAACTGGCTGAAGAAAAATAAATATCTCATATTTAATGCTCTTTCATACAAAAATCAAGTCCATATAACAGACAATCTAAGTGTCTGTGTGTGTGTGTGTGTGTGTGTGTAAATTACAGAGCACTTGCCTAACTCACTGCAAAGGAAGTTGGATAATATGTTTATGTTTAAAGTAGGTTTTGTTTTTTTGCATCTGTAATTAGCCCAGACTTATCTTCTATTTAATTTTCCTGTTTGACTTCCAGCAGCATTTAACTGTAAAACGTCCTGAATAAAAAGCACTGTAATAAGAAAATCTGGTACTACTTTTGGAATCAAGGTTTCTTTTTCTTCTCTCTCTCTCTCTCTTTCTTTTTTTTCAAAAGAAGGGGCTGTACAAATGCTTTCCATGTGTTAGCCTGTCCCTGTTAGTATTTTACTGCGTTGTACTGCTTATATCCTGTGGTTAAGTAGGCTATAAACAGCTGACCAAAAGAGAGATGCTCCACCAGTATGTATCCCTGAAATTCTCCCCATCATCTCCTTTTGCCCTTCCCAAGCAGATGTTCCTCAGCTATTAAGTCAGAATGCTTTTATCTGCAGGAGACAGAGGGAGAGAGACAACCCCAGCCTGGAATTTGAGCACTGGATGGGGAGTGAGAAGAGAGAGGCCACCATCTCTCCCAAGTCTTTACACCACAAAACAGTGGTTCCTCCTCAGAAATATTTGAATGGCATTTCATGAAACCAAGCAAGGAAAGGATGGGTGATGGGAAGGGGGAATAAACATTGGTGGGTGGGACATGTGGCCCTCTAGATGCTGTTGGGTTATCTGCACCCATCAGCTTCAGCCAGCCTGGACAATAGTCAAGGATGATGGGAATATTGTGGTTATTAATATCATGCTTTTGGAAGCTGCAGGATGAATAAAAACAGACTCTTCCTGAAATAAAAGTTGTCCGTCCAAAAATACGGTTCAAAAGCTTTACTAACAGAACTCGTTCCAAAACAGACACTAAAAACAATGGTGTTACATGCATACAAACAGTTGCGTCACGTCATGTCCAAGCACAGGTACAGCATCTTAGAAATATAAAATTACTTCAAACAGAGCTGAAAACAAAAGTCTGTTTCTCCCACAGCCTCCATTACAGCCCGAGGCTGTGTTTTCATAGAGAGAATCATTGGCCCAGGTCCTTTCTTCTCCAGTGCTTGACAAAGAAAGAACTAACTCACACAAAATGGATTCCCAACATATGCACAGAGTGAAACCCAATCTCCTTCATGTTATCTAAGTCAAGCACGCGACAGAGCAGCAGAGATCCACCAGCAGCAAATCATTAACCTGTTAGGAGCCCAGAGAGCTTCAGTATAGCTCAGTGGAATTTTCCAGTGTTAAACCTTTGACAATACACATGCAGAGTTATATTCCATGCCAATGTACAATTAAACAATTATACTTAACAGCAAGATCTGGAGAGTCAAAGGAACTCTATTCATGTTGTGGAGGAACAGTGAATGGGACTGTTTAAGGAAGAAGGTACATATCTACTATGGATAAGGTCTGAACAGCAAACAGGAATGCCAACTAGAATAAAATACTGACTGAAGCCACACCCTTCATAATCGATCACATGACGCACACACCCACACACCATTTGAATGGCAGTGCCCATTAACTTGGCAGCCCCCTCAGATAATTTAGGGGGGGGCAAAGGGCCTTGGCCCCTAGGAGTTGGCTGCTATTACAGCAAAGGTAAAATTAGGAGCAGTCAGTGAGATAGGGTAGGCAGGGCAGTGTTGCTCAATAGCTTTCTGAGCATCAAACATCATCAGTGGTATCTGTGAGGTAGAGGGGCGAGCCACAGGAAGTTCGGCGCAGTATGGCCACGGTGGCGGGAGTGTTGGATTCGTGACACCACCAAGCCCATGCCATTCTGAGCTCATTGGAGCCCCGCCCTCTCAGAAACCAGCATTGATGCTCAGTGTTTGGAAGGCAAGTGAGCAACCCCTTCCCACCTGTGCCACCCCACCGACTGCTAGTGGGTACAATCTGCTGCGGGTTTGTTTGTTTTTGGAAAGGGTAGCACAACAGCCACAGAGAGAGGTTGTTTTGTGTGCATTCCCTTCGCCAAGCAGGGAAGTTCAAATGTTTTGGAACTGATAACCAAGAACAGCGGAGGTACCTTGAAACAACCTGCTTATTTAGAAATGTATGGGTTTAGTAGGCATTCCACGGGTGCAGGAAGAAGCACCTGCTTCACAGCAGTTTCCGTCCAGTTCTTTCAAATGCTAAACTAGTTCCATAGCCAAGTCTGTACCTGAACTGCTCCTTTTGAGCTCTTTGTACACACAGTCGAGCAGGCGAAATTATTTTTGGCTCACATTCCAGGGACCTCAAACAGTATTCATGTTCTTTGATTCTAATCAACAGCCAGGCCAAGAGAGAGCTGTTTCTCTCCTTGACATGATACAGTAGTAAGGAGCACCAACAACCGGTAGTACAATTCTGGTAGGGGGGGAATGTGTTTATTTTTTTCCTCTCTAGTGGTTTTTCACCTCCAGATCACACTCCTTCCCTTCCTCTCATGGCTGGCCCCATACTTTTTTACTGCCTCAGGCGAAGGACAAAATGGCAGCCACACCCTAATCCATATGTAGAAGCTGAGTGGATGGGCAGCTGAATCTTAATTCAATGGTGAGATACTATCTCCCACCACACCTAAAGGCAGCGTGCTTGCTCATTTGTCTGCCTGTTTCATTTATCTACAGTGGTACCTCAGGTTACATACGCTTCAGGTTACAGACTCCACTAATCCAGAAATAGTACCTCAGGTTAAGAACCTTGCTTCAGGATGAGAACAGAAATCACATGACGGCAGCGGGAGGCCCCATTAGCTAAAGTGGTACTGCAGGTTAAGAACAGTTTCAGGTTAAGAACGGACCTCCAGAACCAATTAAGTTTGTAACCAGAGGTACCACTGTACTGCCTTTCTGCACAGCAAAATATCGTGTTAACATTATTTTGTGCTAAGATATTAACACAAACAAATGGTACAACAAATTTTCATGCTGACTTCAGGAGCTGACAGCACTCCATGGCCTGACCTTCCTGGTTTCTGACTTCCCTCAGGAAACACTGGTCTTAAGCACTGGTCTTTACTTCGGGGGGGGGGGGGGGAGGTGTCAGTACTACATACCCCCAGAAAAAAGCACTGGTCTTAAGTAGCCTAAAGCAGGTATCTTCAACTTTTTCAGATCCAGGCCTCCCTTTTAACCCAAAAATGCATTTAGGAAACCGTTTCTTAATATTTTAACCATATATATGCAGTGTGGTGGTGCTCCCATTGCGACCCAGCTTGGATCAGGTTGCAGCCAGTGGTGAGATGTAAATTTTTCCATAGGGGAATAGTTAGGGCCTCCTACCTCCTTCCCAAAGCTGGGCAGAAGGTGGTGGAAGGGCTCTTGGACACATCAGAGCATCATGCCTCTCTAAGCTAGGCAGAAGCTTCCTGGGCTTTGGGAAGGAGGGAATGTTCAGGGGATAGTCCCCTTAGTCCACTGGCCGCATGCTCCTGGTTGCAACTCTTTACTGGGGCCCAACCCACCAGTTGAAAACTAGAGACCTACAGGAAGGTGGGGTGATAGGGGAGGTTATAGGGCACACACAGCTCTGTCCCCAAATACCTCACTGCCACACTCTTGGCATTTTGCTGCCTGATGGAAAAGACAAGAGAACTTGCCCTCCCAATTCCACATATAGAAACCAACTGTACTGGCAGTTGAATCTTATTTCAGTATTGATGATGGAAATAGCATCCTGCACCACACCTGAGACAACAGGCCAGATGCTTGGGGGGGGTCGCAGAAGAAGCCATGTGGCAACAGCAGGTAATGACTGGGGGCTCAAGAGGAATTGCTGGGGCAGGTGCCCCTAAGCATCTGCCACCTGAGGCAGTTGCCTCAGTCTGTCCAATGGAAGGGCTAGCTCCGGCTGCCTGTGCATGACGCCAAGCTGCATTTTTAGCTCCAAACCAACATCTATGTATCTTGCCTCCCTGCCCAAAGGGGTTAACAGCAGCCTATGGAGCCCTAAACTGGGCTAGGTGAATGGCAGAGAGGAATGGTTTAAGATGTCCCACACCCCGGGAGATTGCAGCCTGCTTTAGTTAAAAAAAAGAGAAATCAACACTAGTAAAGCTGCACACAGTTCGTGTCCTGTGTAGTTTGAACCTAAATCAAATGCAAACAGCCTCTTTTCTAAAATAATGATTTATCTTTGGCTTTCTTTGGTTCTTTCTGCAAAGCCTGTGAAATCTGCAGGCATGCAGCCAATAGTGCCTCCAGGATACATTTGTGGAATCACCTGTGTGAAATTCAAATGGGCTTTGGGGAGGGGCAGGGAGACGTCCTTTCACTGACCAGCACGGCTGCTGGAGAGTTTTAAAATATTACTTCAGACTGTTCCGTCATTCCAGGAGACGGAGTATATTTTGTTCATTTAAAACAACAAGGTGGATAAATTTGAAAATTGATTCTAATTTGTTTGCCCTCTAGATCCTGGAACAGAGCCAGAACAACAAAGCCAACAAAACAAAACCTTTTATTTCCCTGCGAACTACTTGCAATAAAGCTTGCAGTCAAAGCCGCCATTTTGCCAAGTTCATATGCTCAGCTGGCAGTTTGCGGGGGGGGGGGCAGGTGTGCACTGGCAGGGCATGGAGGCTGAATGTGGAAAGCAGCCGTTGAGCTTCCAACCAAGATGGGTAACTTCTCCAAAAGCAAGCCAGAGACAACTGGAGAAGGAGGAAAAGGAGCAGGTGGGGTGAGGGCGCCCTGCAAGGAGCAATCGCGTTGGGAAGGCTCCACCAGGAAAGCCAGAGAAACTCGGCTCGATCTGTGGGAACGAGGAAGCAGCCACAAGGAGAAAGAGGCACAAATCGAGACCCCAAGGCCCGGCCCGGGCATGGCTTGCCTTCCCACAGCACCGGAAGGTGGCAGGAGCTCCGTCCAATGTTGTGGGGAGGGCCTAGTTGCGCCCTCTCAGAATTTTGTACCCGGGGCAATTGCCCTTCTCTCCTCCCACACTGTGCCACGGGTGGTTAGAATGCTGGACTAAAATCTGGGATACTATGTTTTTTCCCCAGAAATAATTTTCATTTGGTTTTAAAAGTATAAAATTATAACAATACACATCCACATTTGGAGATTTCTCCGAATCTCTGGACTTCCCACCTTCCCCTCCGTGGGTCCTATTATTAAACCTTTTCTACTGCATCTTTTTCAATAGTCCATCTTTTATATAAATCCATTATCCATAGTACTTGCTACATTGTGAGTTGCAATCCTGCTAATGCTTCCATCTGCTTACAGTGGTCTCCAAGATAAATTATTTAAAAATTCCCCCATTCTTTGTTAAAGTTTTGGTCTCCTTGGTTCCTGAGCTTTCCTGTCAGTTTTGCCATTTCGGCATAGTCCAACAGTTTAATCTGCCATTCTTCTCTGGTAGGGACTTTTATCTTCTTTCCATCTCTGGGCTAATAGCATCCGTGTGGCTGTCGTCGTGGGAGGCCATGGTTCCAATCCCCACTCAGCCATGAAGCTCATTGAATGACCTTGCTTCAGCCACTCACTCTCAGGCTAACCTACCTCACAGGGTTGTTGTGAGGGTAAAATGGGGAGAAGGAGGAGGATGCATGCCACCCTGATCCCCTCAGAGGGAAAGTGGGATTTGAAAAACAAACAAACAAATAATATATTACAGAGCTATGGCCCCTCCCAAGTTTCATCTGGACACATCCTTCATTTTTGTCTGTACCTCTTATATCAAGTACTTTCTCCTGCTCTTTATTCTCAGACTTTGGAGTCATGCTTTCATGGTTCTCTCTGGACCTGCAGAAGCAGAAGGCTGAGCCTTGTTTCTTTGACAAAGGAGAAAAAGCCTGTTGCGCCGAGAGCGACGTGAGCCCCATTGCAGCTCCCGCCCTCGGAATTATGAATGCAGCCAGTAACGCCAAACACGCCTGAGATGAAAGGAAGTCAGCCTCTCCGGCCTTGTTTCCCGAAGCCAGTTCCCATTTCAAAAAGACTCAGTGCAGCCCAAGTGCAAAAGATATGTACATAAAAGATGCATGTGAGGAGGTCACTGTGAATGTGCCCTCTCCCTCTCTGGGGGCTGGGTTAACTTGGTGCTTAAGTGTCTAGAGTGGAGTATTAGGCAATCATCATTACCACACAGGCTCACCTAACCCTCTCCAAAGCAGAAGAACCTTTCAAAATGTAATAGATTAATAATGGTTGCCCTTTGTTTAAACCAAAGATGCAGACAACGTGTCTCCAAGCATACAATGTTTTTGAGTGACACATCCCTCCTGAGTCCCAGCCAAGCTGTTCTCACTAAAGGGCTCTTGTTGTAATTTGCTTTAAAGGGTGGAGCCAGCGGCCCACATGCCATTTGGGGACTGGTGTGTGTGTGTGTGTGTGTGTGTGTGTGAGAGAGAGAGAGAGAGAGAGAGAGAGAGAGAGAGAGCGCAGTCTGGCTGGAGTTTGTGCCATCTGTCACTGGAGCCATGACAAGGTTCTGATGAGCGGCTGTTGCTGCCAACCCTTTCATGTTTCTGGCACAAACATAACTTGGAGCCCGAATGAGATCTGTGTGTCCCCATTGTGACCAAAAGAAAGCTCCCTGGTCTCCCAGGAAGATGGCTGGGGATGATGGCTAAGGGCATGGTGCCCTGGGTGTCAAACTGTGGAGCTTCTAGGCAGGCCGTCTTCCTGGTGGGTGTGTTGCTTAACTGTCATGATAACCAGGCTGGCTGAAGAAGACATTTTGACACCACCAGAGATGGAAAATCACAGTGGCACCCCAACACTCACTTACAACCTTCTGTGAAATATGCATTCGGCCCTGGCCAAGGCTTGTGGTACATATAAATCCATATGTTGCTATGGTGACATAAGCAAATTCTTAAAGTGATTTGTTTGTGCTGCGCTCTCTCGCTCTCCTTCTTCTTCTCCACAAACTTAACGGGTCAAAAATCAGTTTTACAGCCCTACCACACTGCGCTTTACAGAGCAGGGTGCGCACATAAGATCACTTTTTCAACTTTGTCAAATAAAAATAAAACAGCTGACAATCTGATCCCAGCTGGCTACAAGTCTGGGATTAGGCATGGGCACTGTCAGGTACCTGCTGAGGCAAAAAAAATGAGAGGGCCTTGCTCTGTATTCAGCCAGATCCTGGATCACAGACTGAATCGGACTGATTTGGGTTGATCTGGGATTTGTCCAGATTGGGTTGGAGGTAGGCTTCCTCAACCTCAGCCCTCCAGATGTTTTTGGCCTACAACTCCCATGATCCCTAGCTAGCAGGACCAGTGGTCAGGGATGATGGGAATTGTGGTGTCAAAATATCTGAAGAGCTGGGGTTGAGGAAGCCTGGGTTGAGGAAACCCCAGACCACCCCAGGTCAGGTTAGGTCCACCTGGAGTGATTCAGGCTTGCTTATTGAACATCCATCCTTATTAGTTTGAAGAGAGCTTATGCAGCATCACAACAAGCAATTGTTATCCCACAGCTTCCAATGCATTTCCCCATCTCTTTTCTTTTTACAAAATGTCCAACTTGTGGGGTAGGGAAGTGGGTCTGTTGTGCAGGAGCAGCAGGTCGACATTCATTGTGGAACCTGAATTGGCCACTATGTGATTGAATCTCACCTGAAAATAGAAGCTAAACAACCGTTGGGGTGTGCCTTAAGAGCAATGAAACAAACTCTGGCTTGGGCAGGAAGGGAGACCTCAAAGCACACCCTGTATTTCCTCCCATGCATGACTCAGTTGTCCTATCATGGTCAGTCATCATTTTCTGATTCCCATCCCCAGTCAATCACTACCCCTACTGTGCCATTGGGTGAGGTTCTGGAAATGACGTTTAAAAATCAGGTTAGCGTTTGAGTGCCTTGAAACTCTTTTGGGACTGCATCAGGAATTTTCCATGTCCCAGAAAAATATATTGGGAAACCTAAGTTTCTGAGCCAGGAAATGGCTTGGAAAACAGTCCCCTTGCCTCTAGGATGATGGATTGAGCTAATGCAACAGTGTGGCAGAATGAAGGCCCGTTTTTTCCTCCTAGCTGATCATTTCCACGACCACCAATGTAAGAGAAGGGAAGGACAGAACATGTCCAAGGAATGAGGTGGTGAGAACGGTTTTCTAGATGGTGAGGGAGGTGGAGATGGGCAGAGAAAGCTAGGAATTTCTCCCTTGCTTGGATTTTGATCCAAGCCAGAGAAGAATTTGGCACCTCAGGAAAGCCCCTCTTCTTGATGTAAAGGAAGCTTGACAAGGTTCCAAAATTCATTTTCAGACCTGAGTCCAGCAGCACCTCTGGTTTCAGTGTGCTGCACACGCACATGTGCATTCCAGAGTTTTTACTCCCCTGACTCTCTAGAAGTTAAATATCAGAGTTAGAGGCAAATGAATCTGGTACAGCTACATGAAAATGCACACATAATAAGGGGGCCACTAGGGGGCGCATTGGAAGATGGCCGACAATACCATTTCTCCGACCCACACGGGGTAATTAAGAGGCTGTTATGGGAGTAGGCAGCCTCCCTTGTTGCCCCAAGGAAATGGGGAACACTGCCCTTGCCTGCTGTGCCCATAAATCACCCCCTAATTCGAAAGAAGGGGGTGAGGGCCCTAGGCAGAATGCCCCCGTGTGGACCTCGGCTCTCCTGGACGCTGTCTCTGATCGCACACTAGCTGCAGCAATTTGGAATAATTAATTACAAAAGAAGCAAATGCACATATTTCAAGTGAAGAAGGGGAGTGAAGTCTGCTAATTTAAGTGACCTCTGCGAAAGAAGACGACGGGTTGGAGAAACAGGAATATTTTATGATGAAGATACACCAAAGGCTGGGTATGTTGACAACGGGACTGAATGGGGGGGGGACCTTTTTTACTTTCCTTCTATGTGATTTACAAGAACCCCTCCTCATTAGAATCGTTGGTTGAACTGACCCAAGCAGGATGATTAAGGTCTGTGTGGAGATAAACTTTAACCAAAAGTATACTTTATGGAGATCGAGAAGCAATAAGAGCTTTTGGGAATGGTGCAGCAATTAATTCGGAGTCACCATCTTGCCAAAGGATTTCTAGCCGGGAGGAAGAACGGACTTGTTTTTAGACTGCATTCCTAGTGGATCTCCTCAGAGGTTTTGAGAAAGGAGGCAGATTGGTGAAGATTAATGACGCTAAGACTGTTTTGATGTATGGAAGTGATGTTATATGGAAAACGGCTGGATATGGCTACTGGATAAAAAAAATAATATCCACGCAGGATTACAAACTGTTCTAACCAGCTTGCGGAGACTATCAGAGGTCACAAAGAGAAAGGAAAAATATATGAAAATAACAACAAGAGATGTGGAAAAACAATAAGAAAGGACTGGATAGTACTGTGAACATCATAAGGTTAGATTTGTGGACATGTGTAATTTGGAATTTATGTAATTTGGTTTGATTTGATGTGATTGGTCGGTTAATAAAAAATTATTCTTTTAAAAAAAAGAAAATGCACACATAGGGAAACAAAGTGCACTATCTCATGCACGGCACACAGTTTTGCACATTATTTGACCCCTTTATTGACATACATTTCTTCCTCTCCACACACACCTGACACACATACTTCAGGAGACCTGCAAGTTAAATGAATACAGCATAGAGCATTCAGCATACAGCATGGAGTCTAGGCCTTGCCAATCAGAAGGTTGGCAGTTCGAATCCCCGCAACGGGGTGAGCTCCCGTTGCTCGGTCCTGCTCCTGCCAACCTAGCAGTTCGAAAGCACCTCCAGCGGGTAGGTAAACAACATTTCTGTGTGCTGCTCTGGTTTGCCAGAAGCGGCTTAGTCATGCTGACCACATGACCCGGAAGCTGTATGCCGGCTCCCTCTGCCAATAAAGCGAGATGAGCGCCGCAACCCCAGAGTCGGCCACGACTGGACCTAATGGTCAGGGGTCCCTTTACCTAGAGTAGTTAGAGTCACTAGTAATAGGGTTGCCATACACCCGGGAATTCCTGGACATGTCCTCTTTTGGGGGTCCTACATGCCCATTCAGGGGGAATTCTACATTTTAAGGCAAATGTCCTGGATTTTGGGCTGTGTTTTTTTGGTTTTTTTTAAGTGTGTGGGTGGCTCTGGCTTTTGGACTTGGAGGGGCTATCAGGCAATTGCCCTAAAAAAATCTCAACAATTTTTACCTCTTGAAATATGGCAACCCTAATTAACAGAGGGTGGCCAAGGTGAGGGTGGAACTGCACTGTGCAAAACATAACAGTATGTTTCACAGACTTGATCCCAAGAATCAATGCACCCAGTTCCAGAGCACTCTGGGGGGAAAGATTCTGGTCTTGGAGGAGGGAATCAGCTCATTGCACCAGAAACTGCAGTCCCAGTGCTATCTATACTGTTGGTACAGCTGCTATCCTCTCCCATTGACTGTGGGCACTTCCAGATTGTCGCTATTCTGTAGATGGGATTTGATGCACGCTGGCAAATTCAGGGTGCCCAATGAATGCGGATTCAGATTCCTGTGCAACAAAACTGTTCTTGAAAAACAACAACACAGTTGTGCAAAGGAAGTAGATGGGGAGACAGACTAGCGTAGGATAATAATTACATAACTCAACCTTGTATAATCTCCCCGCAACTTTTGTGCAAACAAATCAGGATGAGTCTCAATAAACAGGCCACCTGGACGTGACCTGAGTAGCAAGGCCTTGCATAGCTTAGGGGACCCTCTGTTAAGTGGATAGCATCCTCCTCCTCCTCCTCCTCC
The DNA here is from genome assembly GCF_965153285.1 of Podarcis tiliguerta. Taxonomy (NCBI): domain Eukaryota; kingdom Metazoa; phylum Chordata; class Lepidosauria; order Squamata; family Lacertidae; genus Podarcis; species Podarcis tiliguerta. The sequence continues at coordinate 40,150,415 of NC_139545.1, read as the reverse complement.
TCCTCCTCCTCCTCCTCACTTTGCTAGCATCTTACAGATAGGATTAAGAATGGTGAGGAGATTATGTGACAGACAGAGGAGAGTCAGGAACTCTCCCCATTGCACAGGATGAGATCGGGTTTGCCATAACACTATGAGTCACCGCTTGAGCTACCAAAGCTGTAGGGTTGGGAATCTGTTCTATTTATCAGTGGTTGTTTTTGTTTTGCTCCTTTATAAGCTAGCAAAACCGATGCACCTCTTCTAGGACGCAAATCCATTTTTCATCGTTTGTTGACTTCAGCTGTTTATTATTCACAGCATGTGAGGGGTCAAAGACTCATGACAAAGTTAGGGAAAGGATTGCCAATTCTGATTTCTTCTAAGGCTCTTGCGGAGAAGGCAAGCTGAGTGGGTGGGGAATTCCTTCATTTGTTTCTACATGTAAACAAAAAAAAATATTCTATGCACAATTTAACCACACACAAGAGATAGACTCCTGGGAAAAGGAGCAGAAAGTAACTGTATTCTGCTGGATATATTAGCATGTTTTCCTGACTGGAAATATAGCCCACAATGCAGCACTGTGTTCAGGCTGAGTAGTCCTTATCATGTTATCTTTACAGTGTAGAAGCCAGCACAGATTGTACCCTTGCTGTGAAGTTGATGGCAGAAGCCCTGGACCATGGGGGAGGAGTCTAAGATGCAGCTGCTTCCATGCCAGTGTTGCCCATCCCAGAAACAAGGGCAACACTGGCATGGGGGAAAGCAGCAGCAGCTGGAGCTATAATATAGGCATTCTTATGAAGCAACATGAGAAGGTGTCCTGAACTGCAGAAGGCAAGCAAGTGAATATTCACAAACATTCAGATTTTGCCAGATTCTTTAAAGCTGAGTGTAGTCCACATTTTGAATGCCAAATTTCAGACTGTTCTCTTAATCTTTCATCAAGCTACCTTTTGGGAACTAATTTTTGGGAAGAACCTCACATGTAAAATAAAGCTAAAAAGAAGAAATATCCCTTCCTCCGATGGTTTATTCTACAAAATAGCAGCTGCTTGGAGTATTTATGAAATCAAATTCCCTAAAACGAAGGCTGCCAGTGGAGATTAGTTTGCGACTATCAATGGAATGGGATAAATTTATGGTTCCCAAATATTTTTATTAGGAGAGGGGTGGCGCTTGCTCAGAATTATGGACCAAGGGTCCAGTCACCCTGCACAGCCGTTACTCTGAAGATCAAACCTGCCAGCAAAGTCTCTTTCCTGGGAAGGAATGGACAAAAACCCATCTAGTCCAACTTCTTGTCCTCACAGTGGTCAATCAGATGTCTTGTGTGGAACCCGCAAGCAAGATTCAAGCTCAAGAACACTCCCTCCTCCTGGCATTCAGAAACATTACTGTGGAGGCAGAGCGTCGCCATTGTGGCTTATGATTCTCAATAGCCTTCTCCACCATGAAAAAAAATCTAGTGACCTCTTACCTTTAGTGTCTCTGCTTCATTCCTTCCTTCTTTTCATCAAAGGTGAGGCATAACTGTACCAGGAAGCAGCCTGAAGTGAAAGACAGGGCGGGAGATTGTGTAGCAAACAAAAAGGAGGTACCAGGAAGAACAGTCCCATATGCAGCCAGATTATAGAAACCAACACATTTCCTGCATTACCAGTTAGCAGGTCGCTAGACGCAGCGAGCTTCACAGTGTATGCGGGAGAAGATCTTCATTCGATTTCTCCTCTGTTGCCACAGTTAATCCTAGCAAAATCACTGCCATTGCAGGTGGCAGCTATAACCAACTGCCGCATTATCACCAACAACCTGGGCCTTCTTAGGATCTGTCTGGATGTGGGTAGGAATAAGCGAACAACAAATGCTGTAATCAAAATTGGGGAGCTCTCCAGACATTGCTGGATTCCAAATGCCATCAGCCCCAGCCAGCATGGTTATTGGTCAAGGATGATGGGAGTTGTGTTCCAACAGGATCTGGATAGCTTCATTTTCCCTGCTATAGACCTTATGACCTTGAGTGCTCCCCAGATTCATAATGCAGCAGACCAGAAGGAAGGACATCTTGTCGGCTACAGCAATAGCAGTTGCAGGAGCACAAACCTTGCAGTTCTATGAATTCCAAAGTTATGTGTTAGATAAATGCCCAATGCTCAAAGAGGGTTAGCAAATCAAACACAGTTTTTTTTTGCATGTGAATAACTCATCCACTGTCAATACCTCAATTAAGTATGGAGTCTTTGGGGTGGTGAGACCCAACTGTTGGAATCTGCTGCCCCAAACAGGCTCACCTGATTTCCTCTCATCTTGTTCACAAAAGTCATAGAATCATAGCAATGTAAAGTTGGAAGGGGCCACGAGGGTCCAATCCCCTGCAATGCAGGAATCTTTTGCCCGATGTGTGAGCCATCCTGAGCAATCATTACGGATTCAATACATCTTTGACCTGAGCAGAACCCTCTTTATATTCTCCATGTTGGTTACTCCACAACACATCGTGTCTAACCATGGTGACTGGCTAAAATTGGGTGACTATTCATAAATTGCATATGAAAGGTCCAGAAACAAATATATTCCCCTCCATTTTGGACATACTGCTAACTTTGACTTCTGTAATTATCCTCATTCACCACCAGTGAATCTTTCTTTCCAGACATTCTCAGAATTAATATGGGTTTGCTTACATTGACAAAAAAACAACACCTTTGGACATTCACTGCAACATATGCATTTAAAGGAAAAGACTGCTGTTAAAGATAAGCTATGGTTCTGGAAAAGCCAGAAATTACTAAACCTGCCCTTATATTGGTCATATTTTCAAAGCACGCACATTTGGCCAGTATTGATTGCTTACACTGTCCCTTTATGTATATATTATGTACCCATAACTATGTGCACAAATCTGGGGTTGTGGGGGAAACCAGATCCTCTTGTAGACTCAGTAGCTGGTTCCCCTTTGAAGCTTTTGTTTGGAAGGGATGTGGTTATCAGCGATCTTGATAGAAAACATTTCAGTGTACACACACAGACATTCAGGGTCTATGCACACAAGTTTGCCTTTAGTAACCTCAGAAATACAAGCAGAGCAGAATTACGGTAGGTATGTAAACAAAGAGGTCACAAGGTTAATGTCTACTTATGCCATTCCTCAAGCCACTCACTAAGTAGGATAATAGCTGGAAGATTTTGAAAAAGTTCCCTAAGAGCAAAATCAAGACAAACACCACAAGGATTCCAGGCACCATCTTCAGAAAGGAGTCCTGAAACAGCATACATTTTTGTCTATTATTATTATTATTATTATTATTATTATTATTATTATTATTAAATGGCTACAAACAACATGTATAAGAAATACAAAGAAACTATTCCAACTTGAGGATAGTCCTTTCACATTGTATCTATACCTATATCTATTTTTTTTAGGAATGCAGGTGGCGCTGTGGTCTAAACCACAGGGCCTCTTGGGCTTGCCGATCGGAAGGTTGGTAGTTCGAATCCCCGCGACGGGGTAAGCTCCCATTGCTCTGTCCCAGCTCCTGCCAACCTAGCAGTTCAAAAGCACACCAGTGCAAGTAGATAAATAGGTACTGTTGTGGTGGGAAGGTAAATGCCATTTCTGTGCACTCTGGTTTCTGTCACAGTGTTCCGTTGCACCAAAAGCAGTTTAGTCATGCTAGCCACATCACCCAGAAAGCTATCTGTGGCCAAACGCCGGCTCCCTCATTCTGAAAGTGAGATAAGCACCACACCTCATAGTCGCCTTTGACGGGAATTTAGTATTCCCTGGCGGAATGCCTAGGGATGCCACAAGAAACAAGCTGATTCAACAGTTAAAGGCTCTCTTGAAGTTGGGAGGTGGGGTGCTGAGGGTGAGCCCAAGACACATGCATATCCCCAAAACTATCACTCAGTCATATGAACAGGCCTACCAATTCAGAGAGGCCAAAAGGCTGGTGAAGAGGCCAGAGACCACCGTGGCTGTCTCTTTGCGCAGGCCCAGGTCATCAATCCTGAGCTTCCACAGCCGCCGCCTGCCATGAACTATCACTGGCAGAAACAGCAGCTGATACGTACTATGCTTATGAGAGTATTTTATTTTCTTGCTAATTATGCTGTTTTAATTGTGCATTTTATATTTGACTTCCTTTAGTAATGCTTTCTTTTCAAATGTTTAAAGCGATTTTTATTTTGTTAGCTTTGCTGTGTTAAATTTGCATTCTGTAGCTGACCTTTGTACTGATTTATTTTGAAATCTTTGAGATAATATTTTAGTTTCCTCTTAATTGGGCTGTTTTGAATGTAGACCTTATATTTTACTTTCTTCTGTAATGTTTTATTGTGGGTTGTTTTAATGTAGGTTGTAAACCGCCCTGAGATTTTATTCCCCTTTAAAAATATATAGCAGTAGGGAAATAAATTTTTAAAAGAAGGAAAAAAGAAAAAAGAAAAAAAAAAACAATATGAAATAAACCGTCCGAGGATATGTAGTTTATAAAAGATACAAGTGCTGGCAAAAGGTTCCAGTCATTCTCCCTATATCTCCTGAAGATAAATATAAACGCTTATCAAAAAGTTCCTAGTGTCTAGCTGCCCAGCTTTTCCAGAACAGTTTACTTTGGCAGATCGCTTGGTTTTGCCTCTGTAATTAAATGATGAGATCATAGGAAACTCCATCTTATCGCATTGCCTTTTATTTACATTGTTCCTAATGCTTTGGCCTCCCTTGCGCACTCGGTCTCTCTCCTTCCTCTCTGAAAGCAGGAGGAGGGGGTGCCAAGCCCGTCCCAAGCCTTCCAGTTCACTTGGGAACCCCTAGCTCAGCACTTTCTTGGTATTTGGCCCTACAGAGACCCACCAGCCAAGGCCGTGAGTGCATTCCGTGCAGCTGTGTGGTCACAGAGCCCAGCAAGTGCTACCTCTTATAATCTCTTCCACAGCTGAGAATCTCAGTTTAGGTTCATAGGGAGCCTGTCTTAGAAGAGATCAGGCTGTTCGTCCATCTGTCCCAGCATTGCCTGCTTTGACTGGTAGCAGCTCACCTGGGTTTTCTGGCAGAGGTCTTTCCCACCACCTGCCACCTTGTTCTTCCAACTGGAGGTGCGGGCAACATATGCACTCCCCAAGCGAACTACGGACTCTCCCGTAGACTCTGTTTCCTTTGAAGCGCTTTGGATCCCGTAATATTACTGCTGGGAAACAGTGGTTTAAAATGTAACCTTTTGTATCTCCTATTACAGATGTTCTCGCCTGGACCTCTGGGAAATCCACAACCAATGACAGGAAGGCCCGATCCTGCTGCTGCTCACGGGGCTCAGCCACTAGTACTTAGTGGACCCAACCTTTTCGGCATGGCTACTTGGCATGGTGAAACCCAATGGATTTGGGGCCTTAGGTCTTCTCTGTTTATTAATGATTATTCATTAGATTTATACTGTATACTGTGTTAGTTTTATGATGTTAGCCACCCTGAGCCCGGCTCCGGCCGGGGGGGTACAAATAAAAATTATTATTATTACTATTACTATTACTATTATTATATCCTGCCTTTCCTCCAAACATAGGAGCCAACTCCAAGGAGCCAAGGGGTCTCCACCCCCCCCCAATAAAATATTTGAGGGGGCTAGCTCCCCCCCCCCCCAAGTTGATGGGCATTGCCATTCAAATGGTCTGTATGTGCAGTGTCCTGTGACCGATTATGCAGGGTGGGGCTTACCTGCCCCCCAATATTTTAATCAAATTGACACCCCTGCCTCCAAGGAGCTTGAGGCGGTATTCTCTACCACCAGATATAAGTCTCCAGGTGTCTTTCCGATGTTACAAGCGTCAACACAGCATGCCAAGAAAACAAAAAGTTGTAAGAGGCATTCATCATACCAGATAATGAGTATAAGCAGTGCTTTTCTTCTAGATAAAGAGGTGCCGGCATTGCATACCTTTGAGTACCCCCAGAAAATAAAGTGATGACTATAAGCAATAATTGTTTTGATTTTACTTATATGGGACTCCCCTGCACAGGCCTTGTGGCCCACTGTGTGCCTCAGCTCACAGATTGGGGAACGCTGCTCCAAGGCAGCCTTCTTCATCCCTGATCTTCCTTTTTCCTTTGCCCTGAGGAGAGGTCATACCAGTAGGCCAGGAGGAAAAATGGGAGAGGCCTAGGGTGCTCCTCTTGTGGGCTTCCATACCCTCCAACATTTCTCTGACGAAAATAGGGGCGTCCCATTCCATAATGATAATTTTACTATTTATACCCCACACATCTTACTGGGCAGCTTCTATCATATATAAAAGCCTAATAAAACAGTAAACATTAAAAAAACCACACACCTTCCCTTTACAGGATTGCCTTTGGATGGCTCGGGGATGGGATAACTCCATACCCTCTAACGTTTTTCCAACGAAAATAGGGACGTCCTAATGTTAGGCTTCAGGGAATCCGATACCTCCCGCGGTGGCAGTCAAGAAGCAGATAAACAAGGAAAGTTCTTAGCAAGTAATTTATTCACTATGCACAGAGAGAGACGAAGGAATGCCGTCTCACTAAGATCATGGCATTGCTCCAAGTAAAGTACCACCCCATCCATCTCTCTTATTCTACGTCATCCCTGCGTCAGCTAATCTGAGCTTTCTGTTCTACTACCCTCAATGCTTGCCTGGTCCTAGGAGAAGTGGAGTCAGGAACGCTTTCCTAAGACACTGAGTCTGTCAGCTGTCTCTCCCCTGGTGGTGCTTCTTCCTGCTGCTCCCCTTCCAATATTTCCCAGCTTCTCCCCTCTGCAACCCCTGAACTGTGCCCTTCTGCAAACCACTGTACTAAATCTATGTTGTCCTCTTGTTCTCGGGAAGGTTCAGGAGAAGCGGTGAGCAGCCTCCACCATTCCTCCTCAGTCCACCCCTCAGTCCATCAGAAACCAGGATGGCTTCTCTAAATCAGAGATGTCCCGGGGAAACAGGGACACCTGGAGGGTCTGGGCTTCTCAGGGGCATCTGGCTGGCCACTTTTGGATGCTGGACTTGATGGGATGTTGGTGTCACTGGGCATGGCTCGACTTATGTTCTTAGCAATTGTTATACAACATTACGTTCTAATAATCTTACGGATTACAAGAGACCCTTAATAAGGTATCTCAACACTCCTACATACTTCCCTGCCCCAGGCCATCTCTCGTCACTCAAGCGTTGCTCATTATCAGAATGGGGATAAGCCAATCTGTCAGTTATGGTTTCCCTGTGTCCCAACCCCGCTCTTTTAAAGTTCTCATGAAAATTCACCAGCATTTGAGTGTGGATATCTTCCAATATTCACAATTTTTGTATTTAATTTTCCCCTATCATGCAAAGTAATTTCCCCTCACAGTGCATTTTCACTAATATATGTATTTACAAGGATGCTTCAAACTCGTATATGCATCTTTGCAAACATTATCTGGCTGAGGTGTTTTAAGTGTTAGGGTAGCTCACCATGAACTTCTCCCTTGTTCTCTTAGAATGGTGATAGTGCCCACCTGAGAGGTGCAGGAGCTAAACGTCAGTGAGTTTTTTTCTGGGGGGCAAAAAGTCCTGGTAGTACTACAGATGATACAGAAAAGCAATAAATGGATGGCATTGAAGAGAGCTGATTTAAACCTATCCCCTAAATTGTCGTTCCCCCACAGCACTGCCCTGTCATATAAGCGGGACCTCTAACTTCTCAGATTTGCTAAGTAAACTAACTTATTCTGAATAGAGCCAAAGTTGGGTTCCCTCCCCCGCTTGTGAGCGCGTGCAACGTTTGTTTACATTTACAATAGAGCCGGCCTTTCAAGTATGTGTATCTTGGCCAAGGTTGTCATTTTCTGCTCTGCAACCTTCTCCAGAGCTTCCCAGGCCATTAAGTCACAATGGAAATCTTTGAACTCTGTGATGAACAAGCTGGGGACATTGAAACACCAATGGATCGCCCAACATGGATGGACATTTTGAATCTTTCCAATATCATTGTTACAACAGATCTGCAATGCTTTCTTCAGGTTCTTCTTTTTTAATCTCCAAGTGAAGCTTGTTGTATTCTTGAGTGGTGTAGTGGTTAGGAGCAGTAGTCTTGTAATCAGGGGAACCGAGTTCACATCTCCGCTCCTCCACATGCAGCTGCTGGGTGACCTTGGGTTAGTCACACTTCTCTGAAGTCTCTCAGCCCCACTCACCTAACAGAGTGCTTGTTGTGGGGGAGGAAGGGAAAGGAGAATGTTAGCCGCTTTGAGACTTCTTAGGGAAGTGATAAAGCGGGATATCAAATCCAAACACCACTTCTTCTTCTTCTTCTTCTTCTTCTTCTTCTTCTTCGCCCAAATAAAGAAACAACCCCAACTGTTGTGCACTTCCATACAAATGGAGGAGGCTGAGGGGAAGGCGGCCGGCAGCCGCGATCCCCACACCGCCCGAAAAGGCAACCCCGGTGCCTGCAGGTGCCCGAGCCACCTTGTCACTCACAGGAGAGACACATAGCTCAGGGACACTGCAGGCCCCCCCCCCCGCAGTAAGTGCCGCCCCCAAAGTAAGTGCCTGCCCAGGGTGCCCCACACCCCTCACGCCCTCCCCCCATCTACCCTAATGGTAAAATATGAAAGGACCTAAGTACAAAATGCCTCTGAGCACATGCATAAAGGCATTCATCTGAGAAAGAATCTGGCTTCTGTTTTTCAGATGGATCTGAGTATCAAGGATGGGCAAACATCAGTTTGTGCATTTCTTTTAAAAATATCCTCATGAGAATTCAACAACATTCTCCTCATATTCATATTTTTGCAAGCAAATGATATGCACATATTTGCAAAGCAATTTCCCCTAAGATATTGCATTTTTGTCTGCTATTATCACTAATACGTGCATTTTTATGCTCACTTTTCCCCACTGCTTGGAAAGGTCCTTTGAAAAAGGAGTAAGTTTGAGTTCCTGTTCACTTCTTCCAGAGAGGAACAATTTCCATCCCAGTTCAAGTCACAGTTCATTCATGTGGTTCTGGGCATTTTTTTAAAAAAAAAAAAACACACAAGCCTTCAGAATTTTACAAGCTATTATGCCAAAGTATAAAAAAAATACTTAAGAAGGCTAAGAAAAAATCAAGACACCAGTCTAATGAGAAAAATAAATAAAGCAATTTGTTGTGAACATTAACTTAAAACAGCGCAGCACTTTTTCAGAGAGAGAAAAATGGTAAATGCAGTAGCCACAGTGAAACACAGAGGTCAATGTGATAAAACACTTGTATACTTATAAATTACTGAAATAAAATAAAAATTGATTTGAATTCAAAATTTCCCAAAGTTTCACTTCATTCAGATGTAATTTGGATATTTTTGCATTAATTCACTGAATTAGTGCATCTGAAGTAGTTCATTCCAAACACTACTTTCCCCTAATATAGGTGTTTTTGTAGATATTATTTGTGTGGAGAACTGCATTGCAAAATTTGGAGATGGGCTGATTTCAAAGGATGGCTGTGTTTCGAGAAGTGAAAATTAGGCAGGTTTGACTGTAAATGAATTGGATTTTCCCTCCACCCCTGCTGAGGAAGGTTGTCTGCACTTATGCAGAAGGCATTCTATCTTTTACCTGAAGTCACTTATTATTCTTTTTCAATGTAAAGACAAAGTGCCTCTGAACATTTTCAGAGTGGCTTGTGAAAGTTTTTTTTAAGCCTTACAAAAAGAGGCAAGGGGTTGTTGTTGTTGTTTAGTCGTTTAGTCGTGTCCGACTCTTCATGACCCCATGGACCAGAGCACGCCAGGCACTCCTGTCTTCCACTGCCTCCCGCAGTTTGGTCAAACTCATGCTGGTAGCTTCGCGAACACTATCCAGCCATCTCATCCTCTGTCGTCCCCTTCTCCTTGTGCCCTCCATCTTTCCCAACATCAGGGTCTTTTCCAGGGAGTCTTCTCTTCTCATGAGGTGGCCAAAGTATTGGAGCCTCAGCTTCAGGATCTGTCCTTCCAGTGAGCACTCAGGGCTGATTTCCTTCAGAATGGAGAGGTTTGATCTTCTTGCAGTCCATGGGACTCTCAAGAGTCTCCTCCAGCACCATAATTCAAAAGCATCAATTCTTCGGCGATCCGAAAAAGCAAAAAATTGAATGCACATTGGTTTCCTTGACTTTGCATGTGTCTTGCTTTGCAACTAATGAAGGAGGTGAAAAAAAATCTAGCTGGGACAGTATAATTTTTTGCTCCAGCCAGTTCACAAGTCCCATTGTTGCTTCTACTTCTCCACTTCCCTCCCTGAACATCTCCAGCGTCAATGTCGGCTTCAGGAAGCACCACGTGGTTTTTTTGAGGGGGGCTATTTGGAAAAGGGTAGGCAGCGAGCCTGGCTCTTGGCTCTTGTACCTTAGAATTAGATGGTTATAAATATATGTAAGTGTAGGCACTGCCCAGGGTAGCGTTTCTTCATAAAATGCTGCTTGAAAAGCATGGAGAGGATAGTGGGGATCTTTCTCTCTCCTTCCCTCCACACCTCCACTCCCCAGCTTGGTAAGAGGAAGTTATTATCTGCGATAAAAGCGGCTGTTGACATTAGAAATACAGACTCAAGGACCCAGACGGGAAATTTAATAAAAAGAAAACAAATGTCGGAGGGAAAGGGGAGGTTAACAGTATTGCAAAGCAAAGCCAGATGCAGCAGTAAATATCTACCCAGAGGCGAAGTACGAGCTACTACCTTTCAGGCGAGCTTGCACAGCTCAGTTACTCATTACGTCGGACATGGGGGGAGACACACACACATGCCCTTTGGTTGAAGGAAAGCAAGGCCAATTACGTCTCTCATTTTGACATCTTGTGGCAGCCTGGGAGAGGGAAAGGCGGTTAAAAGGTGTATCAAGAAAGCTTTTCTTCCAGGCTTCACAATTCTAGTTTTTTCCTCCCTCTTCCAAGACTAGAAGTCACAGATATCCCATGAAGCTGAATGTTTGAAGATCTAGGACGGGGGTGATGTGGGGAGAGAAAGTACCGTATTTTTTGCTCTATAAGACTCACTTTTCCCCTCCTAAAAAGTAAGGGGAAATGTGTGTGCGTCTTATGGAGCGAATGCAGGCTGCACAGCTATCCCAGAAGCCAGAACAGCAAGAGGGATTGCTACTTTCACTACGCAGTGATCCCTCTTGCTGTTCTGCCTTCTGAGATTCAGAATATTTTTTTTCTTGTTTTCCTCCTCCAAAAACTAGGTGCATCTTGTGGTCGGGTGCGTCTTATAGAGCGAAAAATACAGTACTTATTCACATAGCATACAGTTAAACCAGGGAACTGTCTCCCAGAGGAGGCAGGAATGGCCACCAACCTGGATGCTTCCAAAGAGGATTAGACAAATTCGTGGGGGAGAAGGCTATCATAGAGTAATAGATTTGTAGAGTTAGAAGGGATCCCAAGGGAATGCAGGAATCTCAGCTGAAGCATCCATGACAGATGGCCATCCAACCTCTGCTTAAAAACCTCCAAGGGAGGAGAGTCCATCCCCTTCCGAAGGAGACCGTTCCATGGTGGGCGACTGCATCTAGCCATGATGCCTATGTTATACCTCTTGGAAGCAGTGATCCTTCTGAATGCCAGCTGCTGGAAACCAAAGAAGAGGAGACTACTCTTGTGCTCAAGTCCTGCTTGTGGGTTTCCATATTGGCTGGCCACCTTGGGAACAGGATGCTGGGCTTGAGCACATACTTGTTGAAATATACTCGGGGTCCTATAGTGATTTCATGCTCTTTATTGCAGCTTGTAAAACAGTGATTGAATTGCCCCCCAAACCTCAGGTTATACATTATACATTATTTACACAATGAGTCCCGTCTGATTGGCTGATTCTGCTTCCCTCCTGGAGCCTGATTGGTCTTTCCCTGCAAGCCAATCAGTTGTTGCATTCTACGATCCTATCAGCCTAATAGGCTGATTAACTTCCTCCTGGAGTCTGATTGGTCTTCTCCTGCAAGCCAATCAGCTGTTGCATTCTAGGATCCTGCTTGCCTGTTGTTCTAGGATCCAAGCTTAGTACATAACACTTGTAAGGACAGCCTCCTGCAAAGGCCCATCTAGTTCTGTCTCCTGTTCTCACAGTGGCCAAACAGATTCCTATGGGAAGCGCATAAGCAGGGCATGAGTGCAGCCGCACTCTGCCCACCTGAGATCCCAGGAGGTGGTCTTCAGAGGCCCCTGGTGGTGGAAGTAGACAATAGTCATTGTAGCAAGTAGTCATTGTGCTCTACCACTGAGCTACAGCCTTTCCCCAAAACCTACTGTGTCTGTGCTGAACCTCACGAAGGGTGACTGTTTTAGCACATGACCCTAGAAGTGCTTTGGAGCAATCTGCTTATCATCTGTGTGTGTGCATGGAGATTGCTTATTTGCTTATGTTCTATTTATGAATCTATGCCAGAGAGGAAGTGTAAGGGAGCTATTTCCAAACCAAATGTTTACAGTTTAGCCAATGCAAATTCCAAGCTTAAATTATCGGTGTGGCGAAACCAAAACACCTGTGCGTTGCCTTTGGAAATGGATTAAAACAGGAATAGCTAACCTGTATCTTCCCACACCACCATGCGGTGAGACTGCAACGCAGACCATTGGCCATGCTGGCTGGAACTGATGGCAGCTGAAGTTCAGCAGCACCTCAAAGGCCACAGGTTAGACACCCCAACAGACTCGCTTTGGAAGTTGGTCAATTCAACATTTACGGGCAACATTTCTGGAAGCGTTCAGTCAAACTCTGCAATGGGTTCAAGCTCCACAAAGAACAGGGCTCTCTCAGGGGATTAAAAGCATCCAGCTTCTTCATAGGCATGACAGGGAAGGCTCTGTTACTCAGAAGCAAAAGCTTTTGCTGCCTCTCCACTGCCCCCGCCCCGCACTCAGCACTGTCTCCAGGATAAACTTTAGTGCAGACCTCTTTTTTTTTTCTTTTTTAAAGCCTTTCCAGTGTTCCCAAGCTTTCACTCCAGGCAATAGGTTTGGCAGTTGTGAATCTGAAGTGGATCCATTTAAGATGATCAGAGGAAACAGGCTGACAGTGAGCTGATTAGAAAGCTCTTAGAGGCTCCCGCACTGAAGGGGAGGTATTCTTTCCTGTGTGCTGCTGCCTAACCAGAACTCAGGGGCGCAGTTAAGGCAGATTTGATATCCATCCCTTGGAGAGCGTTGTCTGCATGTCCAGAGACACCAAATAGAGTGATTTGAAAAGCAGGACAGCCAACCAGCCCTTTGCCAGCCTTCCTGTCTTCCTCAAGTTCTGCTGTGAGGAGGGAGATAACAAAGGAAACAATATTGTGAAGAACTGGAGGAATTTAAAGTGACAATGACAAGCAGCTTCCTTAACTCTTGTCTTTTTGAAGAATCCCCAGAAAAATGACTCTTTCTTCTTTCTTTCTTTCTTTCTTTCTTTCTTTCTTTCTTTCTTTCTTTCTTTCTTTCTTTTTATTTCTTCCTTCCTTCCTTCCTTCCCGTTTTGAATTTTCTATAAATAGTATATCAGGGAAAAGTGACAATATTTTGAGTGCTAGAACATTTCAGAGCATTAATTTCTGGCTGAAGGACAACCACGTTTGCAACTCTTACATATCTGTGTGGAACAAGAGATTCTGAGTTTTCTTTTGCTTTCTAAACGCTCCTCCAATATCAGTCCAGTTATTGGGTCACTGCCATTTTTTTTAATTTTATTTTTACATTACAATTTGGAGAAGGAGGAAAGAGTTTTATTTGAGGGAAATGTTCAACAGCCTTTAAAGGGAATGTTAAGATCAATGAAGTAAAAGGCATTCCTACGGCACCAGCTCTAAATTAATCCAGTTTTCATTCATATTTCAAGAACCTACACTCTGTAGGTTCTCTGTAGTACAGAATTAAACAAAGCACGTCTGTCACTCCTTTCGCTGCTGCTTCCGCAATCTAGGAAGTGGGAGGACCCACAAAGTGCTTCAGGGATGGCATGACTTATAAGGAAGAACCCACAGAGCTGCAAAAATATTAGGGTCAAATATAGCCCAGACGTGTGGTTAAAGAAAAAAGTGGTCCAGATACTGTGCAGATGCAGAATGGCATTGCTTCAGGGGCAAGGAACCTATGGCCTTTTCTTCAGTCCCAGTCAACGTAGCCAGTGTTCAGGGATTATTATGATTATGATTATTTTCATCAGGAAAATAAAGCACGACGAGGAGGAGGGCACTCTTCTTGCATGGCTCACAACTTACCTTTGAGCTGTATATTAAAGGATGCAGCTTTGCTCCAGTTCAATTTTCAGTTTCATTGTTCTGCATGGGACAATGACAATAAAGATATTGTATCGTATATCGTTCTTTTGAGAAGTTTCCACTGGATGTGACAGGTTTCATGGTAACCCTGTTCCGCATCCCTTATACTACAGCAAATGTATTTCATAAAAAGGATCGCATGTCTGTTGCAAAGACAATCCCATTTTAGCCTTCCTGCCTCGGCAAGAGCTGTAAGGCTAGCCTTGCTAGTGAAGGAGTTTTCTCTTCTGGTTTCTTGCTGCTTCTTTTTGTTTGGGTTTTCTCTTCTGGTTTCTTGCTGCTTCTTTTTGTTTGGGTCTCGTTTTGTGTATTGGAAGAACACTGTAAAGCCCTTGAGATGCTCATAAAGTCTTTCATTGGCTTGCTGGACCCATCAGAGAAAGGGTGTGTGGGTGGCATTCATGCAAGGAGCTTATCAACCTGCCTGAAATAGTTATGCTTTTTTGGCCCATGGCAGATAAATAAATGAAATGAATTAAACAAGGAGGAAGAGTGCCAGCTTTGCTGCCTTAAATCATGTTGCCATTTCAGATAGTAAATAACGATGTGTTTGGAGAATTTCTTGACTAATTGCCATAGTCTGAGCCGAGTCTGCCTCTCTCTGCCCCACTTACAGATGTACACAACAAGCCTTTTAAAGCGGAGGTCTTTCCCAGTTTGCATCTGCAGCAGAATTGTTTTATTGTTTTATTGCTTGTGTGTTTGCTGCTCTGGACTCTTTTGGGAGGAAGAGCAGGATTTAATAAATAAATAAACACACCACGGAGGCTGATCCATTACCATGAATGGGGCACTGCCCTACCAACCTCAATCCGCCCTCAACCAACCCCCACTCTAGAATGCTTACGGTGCCTGCAAATTTAACCAACTTCTGACAACAAGAAGGGCAAAGACTATAAGCAGTGAATGGGGGAAGAACAAAGCTTCATTTTCCTGAAGTGCCAAATTAGAGTCTGTTATGTACTGAGTTGAATAGGATCCAAAAGGCAGCAGTCTGATTGGTCCTAGAACCATAGGGTCCAGAATGCATCAGTCTGATTGGTTCATAGGAGCCACCCAATCCAGCTCCAGGTGGAAGTGAATCCGCAACCTGATTGGCCTACATGTGAATCCCGGAATTAGCCAATCACGTGGGGCCCATTGTGTAAATAATGTATATAAAGCAGACATTCTGGGGGAACTTCCATTCCTCCTCACCACTATGAGCTGAATAAAGAGCATGAAATCCACTCTCGACTCCGAGTATATTTCAGAGTCCAAATTGAAACTTGTGCTTGATGAACACTCTAGCATATAGGCATGAATTACTTGGTTGAAATCAATGGATTTAAGCACACCTTACACCAGTGGTTTTGTGACCCATATAAGAATAGACATACTCAGTAAGGGCTGGGCTTTTGACTCACAGCAGCAGTTTGAAGATCAAGTTTACTGGTTTAATCCCCCCGATTTATTATTTGTGCAAATGATTTACTAGATGACTAAATCCTAGTCATACTCAAGAGTACACCCATTGAAATTGATGGATATGGCTAACCGAAGTCATGAATTTTAATGGGTCTACACTGAGTAGATACCGCCCCAAGCATTTATTGTTAAATTCATTTAGGAATCAGGATGTGTGCTAGCTTGCATAGAAAGGAGAAAAACAATGTGCTGATACCAATGGAAATATATATACACACAGAGAGAGAGAGAGACTAGTAAAGTATCCAGAATATCTAGTTTTTCACCCAAGCTTGGTGTGCTTTGGAGTTGAATTCCCATAAAAGTGCTGAAGTTCATCTTTGATCTCAGGATATATTTCCTTTATAAAAAGAGGTTAACATAACTGAGGTCAAGTGGGATATGTCATGTATCTAGTAAAACAGTGGTCGCGCTCTGAAGCAATGAGCCAGCAATTGTAGATTTATTCCTTTTCATCTGTCATGAAATGCATTTTTTTCAAAACCTAGAGAAGAAAAATCCCCAACCAGATACCCCATTCAGCATTACATTACATTCCATTTAATCTAAACTGAGCAGGGTTTTTTTATATATAAAAAATATTATAAAGAGTTGTGCTAAAGTTAAATATCAAGTATAAGTCATTAAGTCAGAACAGACTCTTGTGTTTAGCCAGGCAAGTCCCCTTTCAAGACAAAGAATGGAATTCAACTCAGGAGTTGCCACCATTTCTACTCTCTCTGCTCCTGAGCTTTTAAAAATACAAATGTTACCACCTAGTTTGGATGCCCAGTTTTTCCCTTGTGGGGCCTCAGCTCTAAGCTAGTTTGGAGACAAAGGCCAGGTTGGAAAGCAGAGTGGAGAGTTTAGGATGAGGGTTTTGGCAGAAAGGTGGCAGTCGGTAAAATGCGGCAGGCTGGAGCAGAGGGACAGAGGGCCATGGCTGATTTATCCTGGCTTCCAAGACTGTGGTTTAGGAGAAGCAAAAACCTCTTGGGGTGTAATGCTGTAAGCCCCCCCCCCCCCACACACACACATCATAGGCTCAGGTTGTATATATGTGCAAATAACATAGGACCCAACTCCTAGGGAGCTGAGGTCCCTTCACCAGCCCACCCAATAAAATATTTGAGGGGGCTGCCCTCAAAAAAGTTAATTGGCACAGCCATTCAAATGGTGTGTGGGTGTGTGGGTATGTGTGGGTGTGTTTGTGTGTGGGTGCTGCATCTTGTGATCAGTTATGTGGGGTGGGGCTTACGTGCCCCACCCAACATTCTATTCAGGTTGGCACCCCTGAAATAAACCATATATCCTAAAGACGTTACAGTCTCCCTGTGCCTCATTTCCAATGGAAACACAAAGTGCCTGGACCAGGGGCTGCATGCACAGGTGTTGAATTGTGCCCGACGTGGGGGGAGGCTGAAGTCACACGTGCAATGTATGTGTGCATGATGTCATGCGTGCTGCGTATTGTGTGTGTGATGACTGTCACATCGGAAGAGGCAAATCAGGTGTTAGGCTTCAGGGACTCGGCTTCCTCCGCCCCCCCCCCTTTGGCAGTAGTTAAGCCGAACAAAGTGAAGGAGTCTCTTACCAGTTAGAGATTTTAATGATCACAGCGAGAGAACAAAGGATCCATTCCTAGGAATGAAGGTGCTCCCAATTAAGGATGCCACCCACTACCCCCCTTATCACCCACATCACTTCCGTGTCTTGCAGCCTGTTCTTGCAACCACTTTGCTTTCTGTGCTGCCACCTTATCTTTGACATTGGGCTGAGCAGATGGAGTCTGTTAACTCTCACTATCCCAGTTCTTCTCCTAGCTGTTCACCACCCAGTTCTTCCCAACTTCTGTCTTCAGAACTATGTCCCTCTGCAAACCACTGTTCCAAATCTATACTGTCCTACTGCTCCTGGGAAGATTCAGGATCCTGATCAGGAACGGGGGGGGGAGGGGAGGGGGAGGCTCCCACCATTCCTCATCTGTGCAGCCTCCTCAGCACCACCCCTGACATCAGGTCTCATCCCAATGAGACATTCACCCACCAGGCCACGCTAGTCAGTGAGGCATCTCCTGACGCTGCGTGGCCCGGGACAACTTCCCGCCAGGCCTCCTCCGCCCCCTCAAGATTGGGGGGGGCTGAACCCTGTCCCAGTGGATATTGGGGAGGCTGTAGAGGCCTCAGCCCCATAGAGTTAGCACACCTGATGTCATGTAACAATATGTTCTGTTGATTATAAATTGTGCCCCATGCATTGGTCATTGACAGCAGCCAGAAGACCCAGGGAAGCTGCAACCCTGCCTTCCAGGAAGGATATCACATCAAAGGGGAGACTAGCCAAGTCCACCCCCCAGGCCAGAAAAGGTGCAGCTGCCCTCCCCCCCCCCCCCCCTTGTTCCCTGTCAACGTTTGTATTGAACCTTTTGATTGTGATCCAGAAGCTTTTCCTATCTGGGTAGCACTTAGACATTTTTATGCTCTTTGTAAATGTTAAATCACGACAACGTGAGATGGGCAGCATTGCTTAGCTGCCCAGGAAGAGGCCTGATACCAAGTCAGGCCAATGGTTCCTCTAGCTGTGTATTGTTTACACAGCATCTTCCCAAGGTTTCAGGCAGGAGACGTTCCAAGACCTACCAAAGTTGCCAGGGATTGAACCTGGCGCCTTCTGCATGCAAAGCAGATGCTTTACCATTAAGCTACAGCCCTTCCCCAGTTAAAAATGCAACAAAAACACCCTTCTGAAAAAAAGACACAGGAGAAGCATGGCCAGAAACAAAGGTTATGCAGAGGCATCCCACTTCAAAGTGGCAACAAGTTTCAGGGTGCTGAGCTCAGCCAAGGTTAGACCTAGCATGTCACCTGACCCAGGGCTTGTGGTTAGGGAGGAGAGAGTGTGGCCTTAAGTCCTCATTGGGACAGCATGCTAAAGCAAACCTTGGCTGAGATCAGCACAGTACAGCAGAGAGGAACAGAGGAGCTCACACATTCGCATGGTCAGGCTCAGGCATGTTTTGGCTTACCATATCTTGTGAACGGACCCAGGAGAAGATACTGTACTTCCTGCAGAGCTGACAAGTCAGGAGAGAGCACATCCATGCACCAACCAAATGAAGTGCGTGGGGATGTTTTTATAAGTGGGGTGAAGAGCCCTGAATTTCTCTATAGGCCATTGATAATGGGAAAGCTTTGAGCTGCATTCCCACAACATTTTTATGGTAAATGTTACTTTGATTTATTCTATGTGAATTTGCAAAATTCACTCTTGATACTATCTTTCACAGCAAAATATACACACACAGTCACAGAGAGAAGGATTGAGAGGACATGCAGCTGGATCCCGTCCAACAGCGGCACTAAATAACTTATGAAAATGGTTCGTTATGTTTTCGCTGGAACTAAAACTAAATCTGGAGGTGAAAAGACAATCAACAAAGCCGCAATGTTGAGACTCCAGAAATAGAAAACAGCTGTCTCCAGAGGAAGCCTTGGCTGGCTCTGGACAGGGAGATAGTCCACAGAAGCAGTGACTCCAGCTCAGTTTCTCAAGGAAAAACTGCAGAGCGTTGAACCTCAAAGAGTTAGGCATCTCAGAAAGTTGGCCAGGGGGCGATTCACATGGAGGAACCATATTTCCAGTTTCACCAGTTGCCTCACATTTTCGCTAAAAGATCAGCAAAACAAAAACAAAACAAAACAGCAACACTCATTCATGCAGAAGGATTTAGAGTTAGCCAAATCGCATGCATAATCAACGAGGATTAATATATGCCTGGAACAAGTGTGGTTTTTTTCTGGGGAGATACAGGGGTATGCATGCCCCTAAACACTTTGTGAATCTAAGTTTGGCCTCATTGAGTATTTCAATATGAGTAGGAAAATGAGAGTACCCCTAAACACTTTTTTAGAAGAAGAAGAAGAAAAGCACTGTCTGGAACACACCAAAAGACACACCCTTGGGTTGGTAGATTGGTAGACTGGTTGAGGGTTTGCCATTTTCTCCTACAATTTATACAGATGCATGCAGATTTCCCCAACCTTCAATCTACAGAAGTTGCTGGACTCTGACTCCCATCAGCTCTATCTAGCATGGCCAGTGGTCGGGGCTGATGGGCTCTATAGTCCCATAACATCTGGAGGGTGCCATATCAGCCACTCCTGCTTTGTAGAGCAACCTCTGCTTTGCAGAGCTTTGCAAAGACAAGGTCCCTTGGCTCAAATAGTTTATAGTCCAGCAACATTAGGCTTCGGGGAAAGTTAAGTTGGGGGGAACTTGTCTGAGGCTGCAAACCCATTACCATTTACTCAGCTCCAGTGCACTCTCATCACTGGTGTTTGAAGCTGAATGCACCTGATGTTAGCCCCAATGTATCCTGTAGCTTCTTGGAAAATACTGCTGTGTGATGCATTTTCCCTCAAACCGCCTTCCATGCAATTTGAAAACATAAGCCGCAGCTAAGCTGAAGTTTGTGCATTTGAGGCACCCATCATGCATGTGAAGATTTCAGCTTCATTGAGTAGGAGATCAGGGGGTTGTTGGTGCAGGAAAACAAATCAGGCAATGCGCATTGGGTGAAGACATCCTGGCCAGCTCTCTGGTGTGTACAGCTACATTAAAATGTGGTTTGATGTGCTGGGGTGTGGGGCGCAGGATGACCTCACTGCATCTTAAGCTGCTAATGTGTACAGGACCTGACTTCTTATAGCATGGAAGCTCTATAGCAGTAAGCAGGAACCCAAGAGATGTAGCACTTGTATATGTACAGAATCCCTGTCAGTCATATAGATGAACTAGGACACAACTGCTTCTCAGTGGTATTGCATTTCTTTCTTCCTCTCCAATAGGATTTTATTAAGACCTTTCATAATAAATGCAATAATTTCTATACAGTCATAGCTCTTGTTACGTTTGCTTCAGGTTAAATCTTTTCAGGTTGCGTCCCACGGCAACCCAGAAGTACCAGAAATGGTTACTCCCGGGTTTCTCCACTCACGCATGTGCAAACGCACAAAATGACGTCACGCGCATGCGCAGAAGCGGCGAATCGTGACCCGCACATGCGCAGACGAGCAGACATGGGTGGCATTCTGCTCATGTTGTGAATGGGACTCCGGAATGGATCCTGTTCACAACCAGAGGTACCACTGTACAACATTTCTATATGGATGATTCACAATTCTTTAGTATCTTTCCCCAGCAGCGGCAGAGCATACGCCCGCTCTGCCCAGGGTGGGCGGGCTCCCGAGGGTAGGCAGGATGCAGAGGGTGCCCTCCCAGGCACAGGATAGCCGCTCGGGTGCATGGAGCGGTGCACGTGCCCTGCAGCCAGGGGTGGAGCAAGCCGCCCATGGGGGTGGAGCGAGACGTCAATGGCAGACATTTGGTGCACTGCCCACCTGCGACTCCCAAGCCTCCCCCGAGCTGTTAAAATGAAGGGGGAAGGGTCCCCCTTTGCCACTGGCAGAGCAGCACAGCTCTCCCGCTTCCCCTGACGGCTCGGAGTAGGGTTGGGAGTTGCGGGCGGGCGGCGCGCCAAATATCACCCCCCTCAGCAAAGACACCCGTGGCAGGCCACCCCCACCGCACCCCCTTCCTCCTCCCCTGTTCCCCAGTCTTGTTGGGAGTTGGAGCCAGACATATCTGGAGGACTCTGGAGGACCATAGGTGGTCCAGCCCCAGCCTATGGTATAGCTCAGGGATGGGGAACCTATGGTCCCTCCAGAAACGCTGTTGGACTACAACTTCCATCAGTCCCCGCCAGCATGGCCAATGGCCAGGGATGATGGGAGTTGTGGTCCAACAGCACCTCTGGACAGTTTCCGCTTCCCAGCCTGAGCTCACCTTGGCAATGACAGCTTGAATGTTGCACATATGGATCAAAACCAGGAAAGCCTCCGAATAAAATGGAACAATGATTGTTTCCGATGGGTTTCGTAGAACGGTGCCAAATAAGATGCATTTGTCTTGCTGCACCAAAGGGCTGCGGAAGCCATAGGAAGGGAGGGAAATGCAGGAAGATTATATGTTGCACAAAGGCAGTCAAGACAAACATTAAAAGCAGGGGGACTGAATACAGCTCTAGAATGTCTAAATTACTCTTGGCCAAAATGTCTGGCTTACCACTGGAATAGTATAATTACAAAGCTAGCATGAAGCAGGCCGTGGATCTAGTTACCCATTTCTTACTAGCAATAGCAGCAAAAACTTCTCTCTTTTTTCTTCTCCCGCTTTTTGCCAGTAGCAGGGGCGCTTGACAGAAACCTTGTGTCTTATACATGATGTGACTTATAGGCAAAAACTGTTTTTAATCAGGCAAATCTTTAACTGGTATGCAGTTGCGGTCTCACTTCTCAGATGTCAGGCGGAACTGAGGAAAGGAGGGGAATTAAATCAGTGGTGTAAATTTTGTTTTAAAATGTGTACTTCAAATACCCCCTTTATATCAACTGGGGGCCTGTTTAATTAGGTAGTTGTGTTGTCCTAGAAAATGCATGGGCAGTAATGTGGAATGTTTTGTATCTGTTTGTTTTTCTTAAGCCGGAGTGTATTCTTCTCTCACCCCTGTCCTTTTTTCCCCTCCCTCTTTTCTTTGCCGATCTTGCGAAGCACAAATGACCCCACAACAAATAAAAGAAGGCTTCGCGTTTGCCTAGGCCTAGCTGATTAACCGCACAGTTGTGAGCCAAGCTGCTTGGTTGGACAAGGCAAGCCTCGCTTTAGGTTTTGAGGGTTTATACGGGAGAACGGAGACCAACGGGGACCACTTGCTGTTTCTAGCAAACTCAGGGCCACATTCAGACCATACATTTAAAGCCCAATGATAACAGTCATGGCTTCCTCCCAAGAATTCTGGGAGTTGTAGTTAAGAGTTGTTAGAAGACCCTGTTCTCCTCCCAGAGTAGTTTAACAATCATTCCTTCTTCACTCACCCAGGGTTCATGTTTCCTTTGGAAACGAGGCGCAAAAGAAACTGTAGTGTCTTTAAGCTATAGAGGCAACCCAGCCTGATGGGTGGGGTATAAGTAATAAATTATAAGCATTATTATATGGTTTATCTACACATATATCCAACCTGAGCCTATGATGGGGGGGCTCACAGCTTTGCGCTCCCAGAGGGTTCTGTTTCTCCCATGGCCACAGGCTTGGATGGCAGCTGAAATCTGCCATGACTCTCCAGCTCCCTTGCTTCGTTTAACAGGCTGCCCCTGTTTTTCCTAAAACACACCACAGCCAACTGAAATCCTAAAAACTCCTTGTTATGTACTGAAGTTCTCACCCTGGGCCAGCAGGGGGATACTGTAGATAGTTATGCAAATAAGGGATCGAAAGTGACGTTCAGTGATTGGATAGTTTTAGAAAATTGTTACAGTTACGTTGTACCGGAGCTCTATATAAGCAGGCTGACTGAACCCTTCAGTTCAGTTCTGTTCTGGCCTCTGAATAAACAAAAGCTGTTTGAAGAATCACTGTGCCGTCTGATATGTTCACCCACAACTTAACACTCCTCCCCTTCCAACATTGGCCTCCCCCCTGTCCCCACTAACTCTGAGCTGAAGGAGGGACCCCTCTCTCCGGCGAGATTCCCAATGGCCCATCATTTTCCTTTCGTTCTCCTTAATGGCCCGTTCCAGGTGATTTCCTGAGCAAGGGAAGCCAGCTTGGATTTATTTTAACATACTAAATCCAGGGTCTGGAATCCAGGAATTAGAAGTGGGGTCCAGGCACCCCACAAACTCAGGGTGGCGCATAAGAATATATATATCCTAACAGTGTTTGTTGGATAGCACATACAGTAGTTACTAGCTCAGTGATGGTGTTCTTTGGCCCGGTGCTTATGTCACAAGAGTGCCGTGGCTCTCACGCTCCATCACTCCATCCCATAATACTCCAGTTAAGAAGAAAATGTAGGGACGATGTGGAAAGAGTGGAATGGGAACATGAAGGGGCACCCCTTTCCTCAAATATAGTTTCTGCTACTAGCTTGATTCTCCTCCACCCCCAAAGCCCACCCTCTCCATTTGGATTCCACATTGTTCCATTATAGAATGGCATCTACATACAGGAGCATACTGGGACATACTGGGAACAAAGGAACTGCAGTCACAATACCCAAAACATACAAAAGAACTGGATCCCAATCAGTCCTTGAGATGTGGAGGGCACTTGAATCCATCCGTGTGTGTGTGTGTGTGTGTGTGTTTGCCGACACAGCTCCCAGACCACTTAACTTTTACAAAGTACAGTCTTCCTCACTTCACTTATTTTATACATAAATTAAGAGGGAAGTGGAAATATTTTGGCTCGTTTTTAAAGAATGAAGTGCTTGGCATTCGTTCTTTTTCGCTCCCGCTGACAAATAAATTGTATCAATTATGCCATTCTCCTGGTCTTGTTATTTTGACTTCTTGACTTGCCCCATACCCTCTGATATATAAATTAGCAGCCTTCTGTACAATGCACAACTGTATTTGTTCACAAGGAACGCTTTGGATTTCTTTCGACGTTTTCTTTCACCCTCCCCACCCCCCCCCACCTTCCACTTCCTAATGGTTTATGCCCAGAAGGAGATCTTTTGAAAAATGACCTCCTAGCATAGGCTGTGTTTAATGAGTACATTTAAACATGCTTTAGCTACAAATCTTATCAGTTGATTACTTAACCTTTTGCGGATAAGTTAAATATTTTCTACAGTGTTTAAATAAGTATGATACTTAGCTTTCAATAGGAGGCAAAACCTGTGGGGGTTTTTTTCATTTAAATTACTACAGTGCATTTATTTATCTTCTTCTTTTTTATAATGATCAAAGAAAAGTCACATATTTGGAACACGGCAAGATATATTAAGTACTTTGTTATGAATTCTTCCGCAGTTTATCTGGCAGAGCTGCATGCCTCCCAAAATTGCGAGAAGTGCTGTCTTGAATAGACCGCAACACATCACAGGCTATAGCCTATTAAGTCAAACCTCGGTCTTCCCCTTGTAAAGAAAGAATGGAATTCAGGATAGATTAGGGTTACCAGACAAATTCCATCCCCAGAATGTCCCCGGATTTCATCTAATGTCCCCGGGAAATGCAGCAGCGGCAGTCTCAGCAGCCCGGAGCAGTTGACTCTAGCTGGCTTCAGGAGCTGCTCAGAAGTCCCCATATGATGGTGGTGCAAGGGCTCTAAGATGCAGCTTCCAGGCTGCCTCCACCTTCCCTGACCCCAGCAAGTACGGTAAGCTGTGAAGGGAGGCTTCACGCTGCCTATCAGAGCTTGCGTGCAAGCAGGAGGCGGCAGGGATCTCTCAGTTAGGCAATGGGAAGCCTCCCTTCCCAGCTGAGGGATCCCTGCCCCCTCCTGCTTGCATGCAAGTAGGAATGGGATTGGGGCTGCTCCAATGGGAAGGGAGGCATTGTGCTGTCTGAGAGATCCCTGCCCTCCTCCTGCATGCACACAAGTAGGAGTTGGGATGGGGCTGCTCCGAAAGGCAGTGTGGACTTTTGTACTTCTAACTACCAGCCATTTAAGGGAGTGGGGCTCCCATTTACCCTCTGACACAAAGCCACTTCCTTTGTTACCCTAACAACCCATACTTAAGGGGCCATTACCAAGAAGCCGGCCTGGTTACTTTGACAACTGGAATCCTCCACTGCATTTTTAACCCTTGCTGGATCGAGGAACTAGAAGGGTCTCTGGCATACAGCACAATGCCCCACCCCCTCAAACTCACAACCATATAAGTAGCCCTTGTTGGTCCCTTAGGGAAAGCATATCTTGACACAATATGGTGGACGTCCGCCAGTTGTGCTGATGCATTGTGGAATTGAGAATGTGTAGCACCAGAACTCACAGACCTCCAATGAAACTGAATGTTGGGAGATTCAGGACAGATCAAAGAAAGGACTTATTCACACAGCGCAGAGTTAAACCGTGACACTCAGTCCCATAGAAGACAGTGATGGCCACCAACATGAATGGCTTTAAGAGAGAATTAGGCAACTTAATTGAGGATAAGGCAATCAGTGGCAAGTAGCCCTGATGTGTGTGTTCCACCTCCATTGACCCTAGCAGATCCCCCTTTTCCTTAGGACATCCCTATTTTTATCTGAGAAACGTTGGAGTGTATGGAGCTATGCAACTCCCGAGCCAAGGAAATAAGTAACTCAACAACCTTTAGAAGACATCTGAAGGCAGCCCTGAATAGGGAAGGTATTTTTAAAATGATTAATGTTTTATTAAGTTTATATATGTGTGTATGTGCTGGAAGCTGCCCAGAGTGGCTGGGACAAACACTCAGTCAGGTGGGTGGGGTATGAATAGCAAAATGATGTTGATGATGATGGAATAGGATGTCCCTATTTTCATCGGAGAAATGTTGGAGGGTATGGAAAGGGGTCTCTGACTCGAGCCTTGCCCCTCTGCCATGACTGCTAAAGTTTTTTAGAAATTAAAAAAACAACTAAGTGTCTTACATGACGTGTACAGTGGTACCTCGGGTTAAGTACTTAATTCGTTCTGGAGGTCCGTTCTTAACCTGAAACTGTTCTTAACCTGAAGCACCACTTTAGCTAATGGGGCTTCCCGCTGCCGCCGCGCCGCAGCTGCGCGATTTCTGTTCTTATCCTGAAGCAAAGTTCTTAACCTGAAGCACTGTTTCTGGGTTAGCGGAGTCTGTAACCTGAAGCGCATGTAACCTGAAGTGAATGTAACCCGAGGTACCACTGTAGTTTGATCAAGGATATACCACTTCTGCCATGAAAACGTATGACGCAATCAATGCATCCATCCATGTTTTTGCCATGGGTTCCTTTGGGATCCAAGCTGTGCCACTGCAACTCATCCAGTCCCAGGGGGACCCAGTGATGCCAGAGGCCCGTTTCCAAACACAGATCCTGCTAGGGATCTACTTTTCCTGCAAACCTACACAACTTAAGTGTGTGCAGCGAGCCTACAGCTGGTCTGCTTCATAACACAGGAACCAGCCAGGAATGGGGCTGCTGAGTGATCTTTTATACAAGCTGCCCCCACCTCCGCCAGCAATGATGCTTCAGGGCCACTCAGCTCCACGGACATAATCAGACATTTGCTATTTTTTAATTTCCTTGAGGCAGCATTTGCTACACTCCCTTCCTCTGACGCTGGACCAAAGTCTCCTCCGTGGCTGTGCGATGGGGGCGTTGTCGTGCCAACAGTTACCTTCTGATCTTGGAGAACAAATAGGTATTTATTGCAGAGATTAAGTGAGTGACGCCTTTCAGCTGCATGCCTGACAAACAGCTTAGCCCTGCTGCCCTCCTGCTGACATTCGCCTGACCTGGAATGCCCACCAGACTCTCCAGAAAAGTGGCGTTCTTGTTTTCTCCAGAGCCAAGGCTGCTGCTGGCGACCAAGTCAAACAGCTCTCCACCAAAGCCACAGATGCTTAAGCGTCTGAACGAAACTCTTCTAGGCTGTGGTTCAACACCACTTTCTCCCCACCCCACCAAAAAAATAATAATGTTGGGAGCTTCAACTATCACCGAACCTGACAACAACTCTGCAGCAGCTTTTACATAATACCTTTCCTCCAAAGAATGCTACAACGATGACAATGTTTACATCCCTCCTTCCCTCCCAAAACAGCATGGGAGTGGTTGTGGTGGTAGCAGTAGTTATTACCCAATTCATTTCTGTGCCACCCTTTCTCTGGATGGAGCCCAGGGCAGTGAAGAACATAATAGCAAGAACAGCAATGGCACAAAATGATGAAAAACATTTGCCTGGGCAGCCGCATGATGTGACCCATGGGAGTAGCAAAATAACAAGATTGTACAACGGTGTTGGGATAAAACCAGGCTGAATCTTTATTGACAGCAGCAGGCCGGGTAAAGGTTGGCTCATATTGGGTCCCAGGATCAGTCCATCATTCCACAAGCCCCATGTTGATGGGATGGATATGCCTGGTGTGGACCAAACCTGTTCTGCGGGAATTGGTCAGTGCTGACCCTTGCCATGGTGCAAGCCAAGCAAGCAAGGTCTCACAGGGCAACCAGGGTGCAGATTCCTACCAGGCAGATAGGTAAAGGTAAAGGACCTCTGGGTGATTAAGTCCAGTCAAAGCCAACTGTGGAGTGTAGCGCTCATCTCGCTTCAGGCCGAGGGAGCTGGCATTTGTCCACAAACAGCTTTCCGGCCAGCATGACTAAACCACTTCTGGCACAATGGAACACAGTGATGGAAGCCAGAGCGCACATAAAAGCTGTTTACCTTCCTGACACAGTGGTACCCATTTATCTACTTGCACTGGTATGCTTTCGAACTGCTAGATTGGCAGAAGCTGGGAGAGAGCAATGGAAGCTCACCCCGTCGCAGGGGATCAGACCACCAACCTTCCAATCAGCAAGCCCAAGAGGCTCAGTGGTTTAGACCACAGTGCCACCCACGTCTGAAGATACCCCCAGACAGATACCCCAAGCTAAATAACAGTATTTTTCAGCAGTACAACATTATCCATCACTTAGCAAAGGAGGGAGGTGGCTTCATAACTGACACAAGGGCCAGCGAGGCAGAGCTGTTCAATTCCAGCCTTTGATGCAACGACACCACCATCACCACCTTGAGTTCAGTTTAGTGGAGAAAATGGTACCTGTGGGATGTGCTTCTAAGGTGATCTTCCTCCTGACACAATGCAGACCTGGTTCTCCCAAACAGATCCTGGTTAACAGCCCTCAGGTAGAGAGTTGAAAGGTGGGAAGGAGTTGAGTGACAAGAACATGTCTATAGTTGCAGGATGAAAGATGCATTTAATAACAAATTATATAATTGTAGAGCTAGTAGAGACACGAAGACAATCTAATTTAGTTCTCAGCACCAAAACAAGATCCTTTAAGTATCAAATGCATTAAAGGTCTATTCTCAAAGGGCGGAATTATTATTTTCTAGATTTATATACCACCCCTCATCACAAGATCTCAGGGCAGTTTGCAATATAAAAATACAAGGCGAAAGCACAAATGAATAGTTAAAAGGAAAACCACAAAAGACAATCACCCCACCTCCCACAATCACATTTGCAAGGCTGTAGAATATTAAGCAGCCAAAGGTCTGGTTGAAGAGGAACCCCCTATAATGAAGGCACCAGGCAAACCTCCCTGGGAAGAGCATTCCACAAATGGGGAGCCACTGCAGAAAAGGCCCCGTCTTCACCATGTTTATTCAGAAGCCCCACTGAGTTCAATGGGAGCTTCCTCCCAAGCAACTGTGCATAGGATTTGAGCATTTATTAAACAAATCTAGGTGGTTCAGGTTAATGATCCTTGTCATACCCTATAAGAAAGTGAAAGCAGAGAGGGTGTCTGTAAGTAGGAGTGTGGCTCTTCAAGGCTGGAGGTCGCTCTGTTCTGTACCCCCTCCACAGTTTCCCACATTTCCCCCAAACAGTCAGTCTGCATTCTGTGGCCACTGAGCAATTCAGTCCTCACAGGGCTGTTTTGGAAGTTCTTCCCCTTACAGTTTCTGTGGTCGAGGTTGTTTGCTTGTTTGCACTGTTGCAAACCCTGGGCTTTAGCCAAGTCAGCTGATACCTACCTCTTGTGTGAAGATGATGCCAGCTTGGCTACATAAGCAACAGTGCTCACACCTGTGAAATGCGGATTTCTCCCTGCCCTCCCCTTCAGTTGGTGGGGAGGGGATAAAGAGGCACTTTGCCAGCCCAATGCTTAGTGCTTCTGAAAGATGGCCAGACCATTGGATCATCCTGTTCTGCGTAGACTTAACTCCAGGGTCTCAACTGAAGGTCCATTGCCCAGTCCTGTTAGCTGGTATCTTGTTAAGTGAAGATCAGGGCCGTCTTTACCCGGGGGTGCAAGGGGTGTGGTGTACCTGGGTGCCGAACTATGGGGGGTGCCAAATGCACACCGGTCCCTCTTGATTGGCGGCAGTGAAAAGCAATGGAGCGGATGTTCCCGCCCCCTCCATCATCACTCTGCTACGCCGTAGCATCAGACAAAAGCAGTTTTTCTGCTGCATCATCATTACAGGTGAGCTATTCTCCCCCCCCCCCCCCAAAAAAAAAGTCAAAAATTTTTGCTTCCCCCCTCCCAAAAAAAAGCTCTACAACTTCGCCCTAATGCACCGCAACTTTGAGTTTAGCCCTGGTGGAGATGCTGGAGAATTCATCCCAAGGTCTCACCTGCTCTCCATCATGGAGCTATGGTCCCCACACCGACTCACTTGTCAATTCAGAGAGCCCACAAGGAAAGGAGCAGAACGATTATGCAAGAAGACCCTGAGACAGCTGGAGAGAGAGGCTGAGAAGTGGCCTTCCCAGATGTTGTCAGACTGCAACTCCCATCAGCTCTGACCATTGGCCATGCTGGCTGGAGCTGATGAGAGTTCAACTTATGGGGAGCCAAAGACAATCTTTGATCATATAAAGACATTGTCTGGTGCTTGGATGGCAGGAAGAAACTCCAAGTCTTAAGATGAGGGGAACCACCACATTGTCTTCTATGCAGGCTGCTATTCAGGGAGCAGATTAACATCTCAAAACCCTGCACTAGTCTTGAATTTATGCAGCCCCGTTTTAAGGTTAATGAAGTTCTTTGTTCCCACAGCTTTTTTGTGAAAAAGCAAACCCATGTGGCAGATGAAAATCTGACCAAAAAGAAATTAATTGACATCTCCAAAGCGGCAGAGATAGAATCTCTGGGAACGGCTGAGCTTATCAGGTGTCCTGTGGGCATGTGGGTTCAGTAGTGCCCTGACAACTTATGCCAAGGAATTTATCTGGGCATCTGATGCTTGGAGGTGGCTTGGCTCATAGCGCTTCACCAGGGCTCTGGCCTCTCTCAGAGGGCGTGGCACGCCACACTGGTGTGCCAGGAGAGGATGGCAAGCATGGCAGGAAGACTCCAGAACAACAAACATTTAAACATTTCAGTGTGGCAAAAGTACAGTACCAAACTTTTATTATTTGAAGAACATGGATCGGTATTTTTTCCAAATGAGAGCAAGAACATCAAGCAATACTAAGGGCAATTCTAGAATCACCGTTTTGCAATGTACTTCTTATCAATAAGAAATTCAGTATGGCACGAGCAAATTTTAATCTGAAAGTGAGGCCCACAGAAAAAGAAAAAGAAAAACTTTGAGAACTACTGAGCTTTCCTTTCAAGAATTATAGGGACAGAACTACCCAAACTGTATAGAAATTTATTCATGTATGCGACTACAGCAGCAAGAATGTTATTTGCCCAAAACTGGAAAGAAGAAGAAGTCCCGACGAAAGAAGAATGGATTAAAAAACTTACGGAATATGCAGAGAAGGCGAAACTTACCAGAAAAATAAGAAATCAAGATAACAAAGTCTTTATAAAAGAACAGAAATGGTTTATTTAATATTTACGAACAAACTGTAAACAGGTAAGAATGTTGGCAGGATTATTGTAATAACTTGCAGTTTTATAAGAGTATACATTTAAAGTAGATGAATAAATGATTAAGTTAATTTGGAACATGCAGAAAATAAATAAAAAAATTAAGGAACCGCAGAAAGAAGGGGAAGGAAGTCAAGTTTTGAAATGCTAAAATGATTATAAAGTTATTGAAATGTATAAAATTGAAAATCAGAAATAAAAAAAAACTACTGAGCTAGAGTCTCAGTGCTGATTCCATCCATTTGCTGTAACCTCCTTACCAATCCACTCCCAGTTCCATAATCTCCTTCCTCCTACTGTTGGTCTACTATAGTGGTACCTCGGGTTAAGAACTTAATTCGTTCTGGAGGTTTGTTCTTAACCTGAAACTGTTCTTAACCTGAGGTACCACTTTAGCTAATGGGGCCTCCCGCTGCACGATTTCTGTTCTCATCCTGAAGCAAAGTTCTTAACCCGAGGTACTATTTCTGGGTTAGCGGAGTCTGTAACCTGAAGCGTCTGTAACCCGAGGTACCACTGTACAGCTACCTCCAAAGACTACCTCCCCCCCTCCATTCACCTACGGTCTCCTCTGCTTTCCTGTTCCCAAGCTGTCCTGCGGTTCCTGTTCCTGCAAGAGAGGATCCTGAGATCTCTTAATCCACCAGACATCAACATTCCCAGGCCCTTTCGCTAGAGGGCTGTTGCGCGTTTACTCAGCGTGAAAGCGGCAGGTCTTTTTTTAGCCCAGTTTTCGCAGCATAACTAACTAACTAGGGCGAGGTGGGACAAAGGAGGCACCACCTGCGCCAAAGCGCAAAAATTGGTCTCCAAAGGTCAGGTTGTATGTTTACAGTTATTAAAATCACGTCAAATCATGTCACCTCTTCATTTCGCTTCGGAACAATTACCTAGACGTGTTTTTAAGGTGGCAGATGAGAAGCCAGATATAAGCTCGCTGCAGCTCCTTGGGAGGTTTGAAGAGGGAAAGCACACGTGGGATGCAAATTCAGCTGCACCTCTCAGCCCTGCCATGCAGCCTTCAAGGTTTCAAATTAAAAAATCACCCATTTGCTCATTTCCTCCTTTTTCCTGGACGTTCGCATGTAGGTCAGGAGCTAAAGTTGGAAGGGAAGTCAGGTGAGCAAGGTGCTGACCTCACATTCACCTTTGGCCACTCTCCGTAGGGCCACCAAGTCTGGGGGCATCCTCTTCTGAGTTCCCTGTGAAGCAGTGTGAGGAAGCATCTCTCTTTGGGGTGGAGGGGGTGACTCAGAGACTGGGGCTGCTACCTGGAGGACTCTCAAGAAGAGGGGAGAGAAGAACACGCCACAAGGGAGGGTGTTCAAAAAGGGGTGAGGGGCTCTGCCAGCAAGGGGTGACTATGACTGCAATCATGGACCAGGAATTCTAACAAAAACTGGGCTTCTGGGGCTCATAGGGGAGCTGTGGACTCAGTGGCATAGCGTGGGGGTGCAGGGGGGGCCGGCCGCACCGGGCGCAACATCTGGGGGGGGCGCTCGCACTCGCAGCTCTCTGCCCCTACCTGGCTCACTCACTCTCTCTCACTGCAGTGCTGGCTGTGCGAATCCGATCCAAGCCGCTGGGTCACCGCCCACTGTGTAGGGGGGGGTGCCAGGCGTGCGGTGCGGTGCGGAGAGAGAGCGAGGGACTATCTGGGGGAGGGACAGTGCAGCGGGGGGGGCGCAAATTACTTGCCTTGCCCCGGGTTAGGGGGCGCAAATTACTTGCCTTGCCCCGGGTGCTGACAACCCACGCTACGCCACTGTGTGGACTCAAAAAGGTTGAACACCTCTGATCTAATGTATGCACTGCCTGCCATGCCATAGGGAAACAGGAGGCAAAGATTCTCTAATGGAGACCAGCAGCCCCATATTGCTCATGAACCAGGAGAGAACTAGAGAAAGAAGCATCTGCCTCAAGGCTGCAGCTTATTTTTGCATCAGAAAGGCTCTTTTGATCTTGGCTGTGATGTCTTACAAATCAATTACAGTTATACCTCGGGTTACAGACGCTTCAGGTTGCATTTTTTTGGGTTACGGACGCGCCGAAACCCAGAAGTACCGGAACGGGTTACTTCCGGGTTTTGGCGGTCGTGCATGTGCAGAAGCACTAGATTGCGCTTTCTGCATGCGCAGACGCGGCACTGCAGGTTGCGAACGTGCCTCCCGCACGGATCATGTTTTCAACCCGAATGTCCACTGTAGTTAATACAGCTCCCCTGCAAATAGCTCCAACAGAGTACAGTCGCATTTATCAAACCCTCCTTTCCAGTCTATGCAGATCCCCTTAGAGCAACAATTATTAAACCACTCCAGGGCCTTTCAGAGTTAATGATTTCCCCTCTTTCCCCGGTTTGGCTTTCACCATATCTTGAAGCACACATTTTCCAGGCTTCATAAACCCATGGTAAAAATGGTCAAAAAGTCAAGCTCTTCCCCACTTCCAAGGCTACCTACCTTGAAATGCCCTTGGCTGGCATTACAGGTCTTCTTACTTCTAATTTGCTGCTGGTTCCAGGTATTTTACTTGTTGGTAGACAGGCCAGGAAGATTTGGTGGCTGGGAGCTGGTCCCTACCATTAGGCAGAGTGAAGCAGCTGACTCAGGCAGCAGACAAGGTGTTGGAGGACAGGTCTCTGTGTGCACCAGGTCATCAGTCAGGTGATCCCTAAGATGCTCAGCTGCCCTCAGGTGTGGCAGAAGATGCTGTTCTTTCATCAGTGTGTAAGTAAAATTCAGCTGCCAAGAACACTTGGTTTCACTATGTAGCACTGAGGCATCACCTTGCAAGCAGCAAAATTTCTTGGGCCACCCCTGGTTCAGAGACTGTGAACTGGGAAGACAAATTGCCTGGGAGACCAAAGAGGCATTAAGGGTGGGGTTGTATTTCACAGCCTTTTATTTCATACTGTGCCTTGTTAAATCTCCGTTTATCAAGAACAAGCTGTTTAACTGTAGAGGAGAGGAGCCAGTTTGAATGAGCTGTTGGCCAGTTTTATAGAAGTGGGTTTAGGTTCTAAGTAAAGGCATCATTGCGATAGACAGTAAGTTGACACTGCTATAGTTTGTATAAATTGGCTACAGGTGTCCAGGCAGTATATTTGGTCCTGGGAAGGAACATAGGTAAGAAGAAGAGCTTTGCATGCAGAAGATCCATGGTTCAAGGCACAATAGAGATTGGGTGCTGGTGAAAGATCCTGGAGAGCTTCTGCCAATCAGAGCAGATAATACGAGCCTAGATAAATGAACAGGCTGACTTCCTGTGATTCAAGTATTATTCCACTCCATCCAACTTTTCACAGCCAGAGAGACATGCTTGTAGCACCAGAATTCCCATGCCTACAGCCATTGAGCAAGCCCACCACCACTAATACACCTTGTGCAAGCAGCGATAAGCTCATGCTAAGTTGCCTCCATCCATTTTTTTAATCCTTTAGCATTCAACATAATATAAAAAAGGGCTATTGTTTCACAGCATCACCCAAAACTCAGGGCTTTTCAATGACGTGCAGTCTGCATGTCAACTGCTAAGGAATCCAGCAGCATTCAGGTTAGGCATGCAAATTGGCGTGCTGTACAAGGTGACCCAGGAAGAAAAATGGTCACTGGCGAGACCGTGTTTGTCTACAGAATTAGGCCACTGCCAGTAGCAGTACAAATATTTCCTCCTTGAAGTGAGCAACACAGCCAGGTATTCCTCCTGCTGGGCTGTTTGCCATCCGTTCACTCAGGTCACAAGATTACATCATTTTGTTGCTCTAATATTTCAAAGCAGTGGAAGGTTCAAAATGGGATCCAGTTTGCCAGAAGGGATGTTTATGTTTAAAGGGGAGACTAGTTTGGT
The DNA here is from genome assembly GCF_965153285.1 of Podarcis tiliguerta. Classification (NCBI taxonomy): domain Eukaryota; kingdom Metazoa; phylum Chordata; class Lepidosauria; order Squamata; family Lacertidae; genus Podarcis; species Podarcis tiliguerta. Next base: position 40,115,471 of record NC_139545.1, on the reverse strand, counting down.
CTATCTCTCTTAGACGTTCTTGTGAAAAAGAAGTCTTTATGCAACACAGAACAACTCCGTGTCTGAATGGGTCGACACCTGAGAGCCTTAGTCAGATGGCTGCTCTTCTTTACTTGGGAAGCTATTTTGTCCTCGTCATCAAGAGTTGTTGCTGAGTCATCGTGGACTCAAACCAAACCAGAGTTTTCTTCCTTTGGCATGTGATGAGCTGTGTGGTCTTTGCTTTGAGGAATGCTGGGGATTTATAAAGTTCTGGAAAAGAAAGGTTGGAAACCACTGGCAAACAGTGTTTGGAGTATCAGCAAGACTCAAACTGTTTCATTCACATTCGCTGCTGAGGATGTTCCAAGGGGGGTGGAAAAAACACATTTGTAACTGGAAAACCAGTGATGAAATACTAAGCATAAACAATGAGTATTGGAGTCCAGATAACTCTATAACTTATTGACTAGAACTGCTTCCCTGCATGCCCTCCAACATTTATTTGATGAAAATGGGGACGTCCTAAGGAAAAGTGGGACATTCCGGGATCAAATCAGAACCCAGAACAACTTCTGTAAATCCAGGACAGTCCCTGGAGAATAGGGGCACTTGGAGGGTCTCTCCCTCTTAGTTGCAGATCCCAGAACCAAGTGGACAGGTCCAGTCAAGAATATAATAGCCCAGTCAAGAATATAATAGCCCTGCTGGAACATACATACATACATACATACATACATACATAATTTATTTCCATAGTTCAAACCATACTCAAGGCGGCTTACAACATGACAAAAATATGTACCGGTAACTACAACATAACAAGAGGAGCCATTACCAATTCCCACATAAATCACAAGATCTAAAATAAAGATGCAAAAAACCAACAGCAACAACCCCCCACCCAACAACAACAACAAAACCCAAGCAACACTCCAGACCAAAGGCCCATTCTGTTCCCACAGTGACCAGCCAGATGCCTCTGGGAAACCCACAAACTGGGCATGAGCGCAATAAAACTCTCCCATTCATGTTCCCCGGAAACTGACATTCAGAGGCATTCAGAGGCATACTGCCATCACATCACAACTAGTAGTCACTGATAGCCTCATCCTCCAGGCCAGTGGTGGGTGTGGCCAAAATGGGTGTTGTCGAAGCTGGTGGTGGGTTTCCCCACATTCCACCACATTCACCAAACACGTGCATGCATGCACACACACATGCAACACCAGTATCCAGTCTCTCACCCTACACCCCCACCCCAATTAGGCTCACGGGAAAGAGAGGGTTAACTTTTCCTTCCCCAGATGCAGCCTGCTGCTCAAATATCCCCCCTCCCCAACCGCACTGCAATTAGACTTTGGGGGGAGAACCTCCTCGACCTAAGTGCTTCATTGGGATGGGGGAGATAGCAAAGTGGGGAGGCAATACTTTGGGTGGGAAAGCCCCACAGGCCACTTCCTCACCCTTGCACTGCAGTGTGGAAGATGTGAGAGATTGCAATCAAATGCAGCTAGCAAGCACAGGGCTAGTTAGTGCATGAAGGGATAAAGGACCACAGAGTTGTACAGTATTGCTAGATGGACTCAGCTTAGTCATGCTCCCCCTCCTCCAGAGATGGAAGAAGCGAAACCTTTCCTTTTCCTTTCTCTCTCTCTCTGCATCATGTAGGCCATGAGAAGGACGTCCCTGTGCCTGCTCCCAAACTAAGACCTCATAAGCTACTTTGCTGTATTCTCTACCCTAGACTATTTTGCCTGCATCATCCTTTCTGCTGCATGGAACGATGCATGGCTGAAACCTGGGATCAGTAAGTAAAACATTTTAAACTTACTTAACAGTGTAAGTAGACAGAGGCCAGTTACTATGTGCAGAACAAAAAGATTTAACAGCCTGTATTCCTAATGCTACACTACTGTTCAACTCTGATACTAGGGCTCTGTGTGTGCTAGTCCCACAATTTTAATCCAGACACCCAGATGATGCTTTTGTTGTTCACTCACATACGTGGGTCCACAGGGATTCTTAGATTTAATTCCCTACAGAAGGAACCACACAAAAGGCAAGTCCCCACCCCCCTGCCCCAAATGCAAGAGTTTATGGAAGGCCCATCTCCCATGCCCCAATCTTCAGTAGCAAGCTGTGAGGAAGAAATCCGATCTGGTGTGGATGCAATCTCAGCCCCTCTTGGGAAAGTAACCATGGTTTAGTTGCCAACGTCAAAGAGGAAACACGGGGCTGGGAAGTTCCCGCAAGATCCGCTGTGAAAGTCTCAGTAAAACCCAAATCCACTGCAAAAACTAATAAATTTCTGCAGCTAGAAAACCTTGGAACCGCTTAGTGAGGGAAAGTGCTTCCAAGCTTTAGGCCACATCAGAAAATCCTGGACACTTTGCATTCTGGTACTACAAACTTCCTTTGTAAAATGCATTTTTTTCATACCATAGGATGGGGCTGACTTCTAAAAAGCAATTTTACTTTTTTAAAGAATGCCTGTTTGCTAGCAGTTCCCCACCACCACCACTTCACACACACACACACACACGCACACCAACTTAATAAGGTCCTGGAATAGCAATGTAGCCAAGAATTCTTCGTGCTCTAATTGGTTGTTAGGAGGCTGGAGAGAGAGGGAGAGGGAGAGAATTATTGCTGTTATTAACCAAAGCATGTACAGGACAAGAAAATCATATAAATATAGAATTCCAACACAAGGGAAACTAAAGATCTCAAGCTGTTTTCCGAAAAGAACAATTTCTGAATATTTCTTATAAGCTACCCCAAAAAATGTAGTCAGAAACAGAAAAAAGCCAGAGCAAGTGTGAGAAAACTTCTGCCCCCATCCTCCTCTCTTCATCCTGTTTAAAGTGGGAGGTGTTTTTTTTAAAATGTTTGGACTAAGAACCCAAAGTCTTGCCTTGTCATATATTTTCTGTGGACCTCAGTTAATAATGTTTATTAATTTCAGCAGGCGTACTCCGAGTGTGGCTAGGGTTGGATAAAACCCTAAGTTTAGATCTTCAAGCACAGAACCAAAACCAAAACACAAAGAGTTTTTAGACGTGCCGTGTTCAGGCAGCATCCCCCAGGGTGAATGGCATGCTGCCTTTGAAAGGAGATTGTGGTAAGGCATATGTGATTCAAGGTGGACCAGCATTTCTTTGTCTTGTTGCAAAGACCTTTGGTGAGTCTATGCTGCCATTTGGATCCACACCATAGTTCACAAAAAGTCATGAGATTCAGTCACTCCCTGTTTATTGAGCATTTGTGTGCAGGGAGGCTATGGGACATCACATCAAGCTGCTGTTATCCCACACTTTTCCCACCACTTGTCTTGCTGCAGTACGTCCAGGGTGGGCTGTGCAAAGAGGGTTTGTTGCACAACAGCAGCAAATCTACTTTAATTGTGCAACCTGGATTTGTCTGCAGGTGCTTAACTCCAACTGCATCTGAAAGATCAGGTGAAAACTGGATGCCCAAAATTAATGTAGAGCTCCTGTTGGCTCTATGCATCAGATGCGCCAAAGGCTGGACAAATGCATGAAAATGTGCCGTGTTGCATTCTAAAAGTAAGAGAGATTCGTCAATACAAATGCTCTATATGTAACATTTCCATATACAGTCATACCTCGGGTTGAAGTAGCTTTGGGATAAATATTTTCGGGTTGCACGCTGTGGCGACACGGAAGTAACGGAGTGTGTTACTTCCGGGTTTCGCCACTCGCACATGCACAGATGGTCAAAATGACATTATGCGCATGCGCAGAAGCGGCAAATCGCGACACACAGACGCAGGTTGTGTTCGCATCCAGAGGTACCACTGTATAGCTGGGAAATTACTGTATTTCACTTTCCACATGTATATGGGCAAACCTTTTACCAGTTCTTTGGTGGGGCTCTCAAGGGCCATGTGAAATTGCTTTGGGGGCCAAGACCACCAGTTCTACACCTTTGGACGATGGTGAAGATGTGGGTTTATTATTTGAGTGCTGTAATTGTGGAAACCCTTCACTCTGCAGTTTAGAAGTTCAGCAGGAGTCTTTGAAGTTTTTAAATTAAAACACTGAACGCAAAAAGGTTTCTGCCACTCACCTACTCCCATTTGGATATTTTCTTTCAACAACAAAAAAAGGGCGAAAAAAGAGCCAGTACTTCTTTCTACAGGTTTTCACATGGAAGATTCTACCCTAATTAACTACCCTAATCTTCAGAGATTGCATTTTCCTTTGAGATTTAAAAGCTAGCAGGGGGTTGTGTCTGGGCAGAAAGGAGATTATTAAAACTTTAATAACGTGAGCCTTTGAACCTTCCCAAATTCTTTGCAGTTTTTCTCACATCTCTAACCCAGATGTCTGCATTTTATAAAAAAGAGAGAGAGAGAGGAAACCCTGTGCCAGCAACATGAAACTATTTGTTTACACTTTTTAGATCTTTCAATGAACAGCCTGTTTTAAAAGTGATAGGAAACAGAATGTCTGTAGTACAGGAGGAACTTGACAAGGCTAAGATGGGGCAAAGGAGTGGGAAGCGAATAGACTATCCCAGTAATATTTCACAAAAAGCAAACCTGAAACTCCTGGGAAATATGGAAAATGAGAACTGATACTTTTCATTTAATGATCTCCTTCAAGAATGGGGAACCTGTGGCCCTCCAAATCTTGCTGGACTCCAGCTCCTATCTGCCGCCTCCTTCCAGACAGAATGGCCAATGACCAGGGATGATGGGAGATGTAGTCCCACAATATCTGGCAGACCACACGTTCCCCATTGCTGTCTTACGACATGTACTCCCTGGCACTTGTGACTGGGCGCATCCACAGCAGCACTCCACTCTCTCTCAATTACTGCGCAGAGCATTGCTCTGACCTATGTTCTGCCATGCATAGTGGTGTTGCCTTGGCATGACTATGGTCTATGGGCAGTTGGTTGTTCCAGGGATCTGGACTATGATGCACACTCACCTGGCAGTGTGACGGCAGGATACACACGACCTTTCTTCATTGTTGCCTCAGTCTAGACTAGAGTTGCCAGGTGAGGAACGTCCCAGATCCTGAGATTTCAGGGCCCAAGCCTGAGGCCTAGGGGCAGAGCCTGGGGGTGTCATGAGGGTGGGCCCTGATGAGTCTTCCTCTGTGCTCCCTCTCATCACTGAGCCCTCGTGACGGAGGTTAATTGGGAGAGGGGAGGGGATGGGGAGGTGGGCAGATGACACACAAACATCCCAGAGAATCTACACACTACTTCAAAGCTTGGTTAAAGCTTGCAAGCTGCACACAGGGTCTTCTTAATAGTAATAAAAAATTAAAGGTGCTCTCACCCACCTGGTTCTTCAAGTCCTCCCACCACCATCTGGAGGGAGCCAGCAAAAACTGGAGGCTTCTGATTAGCCCTGGATTAGCTCGGGTCTAGACAGTAGCTGAAAGGAGAGCTGGAGAGGACCAATGTTAAATATGGACATTGTTCTACCAATGGACTTGCTTCTGCAACATCGGGTCTGCTCTATCTGCACATTGGTAACTAAAAGGTAAAGACCCAGTTGTTTGAGGGCTCCAGAAGGTCCTGTGCAGATTTGGCTTGAATTCCCTACAGCTTAGAGAAGGAGGAAATGTAAAATACAGTGGTACCACAGGTTAAGTACCGTATTTTTCGCTCTATAAGACGCACCTAGATTTTGGAGGAGGAAAACAAGAAAAAAAATATTTTGAATCTCAGAAGCCAGAACAGCAAGAGGGATCGCTGCGCAGTGAAAGCAGCGATCCCTCTTGCTGTTCTGGCTTCTGGGATAGCTACGCAGCCTGCATTCGCTCCATAAGACGCACACACATTTCCCCTTACTTTTTAGAAGGGAAAAAGTGAGTCTTATAGAGCAAAAAATACGGTACTTAATTCGTTCTGTAGGTCCGTTCTTAACCTGAAACTGTTCTTAACCTGAAGCACCACTTTAGCTAATGGAACCTCCTGCTGCTGCTGCGCCGCCGGAGCACAATTTCTGTTCTCATCCTGAAGCAAAGTTCTTAAGCCGAGGTAATATTTCTGGGTTAACGGAGTCTGTAACCAGAAGTGTATGTAACCCGAGGTACCACTGTAATATAAAAGCTCCCCCGTGTTTGTATGCCAGGAAATGCAAACAGCGCTGGACAAGTTTTTAAACCAGGAAGGGTTTGAAGAGTCTCCCCCAGCCCCACCCTGAGAGGCTAACATGAGAAAGCCCAGAGTGGGGGCAAGAAAGAGTGGCCACTCCAAGTCCTTGAAATATCTGAACATGTCAGATGTGTGGGTGCATGTTCAGACTTGCAGGATTGGGGGGGGGGGGGCTGCAGCGGTTGGCTTGGCAGAAGGCCCAGTAGGTGGAATTTATGCCTCATCAGATTGTGAGGGGAAACTAAATGCCATTGTGAGCAACCAGGAGGCAGATCTGCCGTAGCAGTGAACTTGGCAGAACAACCAAGAGATTTAAAATGCTGGCGCAGGAGTGTAATTACAGGGTAGGGTTACCACCCATTCATAATTTTTATGCACTGTTCATATTTTGGGAACTCAGCCCATGGTAAGTAGGAAACTTCGTTGCAGTCAGAGTATATATATATATATATATATATATGGCAGAATTGTGTGTCTGAGGCAGTCCTCCCTCAGACAGCTGAAAGTGGCTTGAGACAGGTTCTGCTTCCCATGGCACAAACAGGTATATCTTTTAATCCACCATTGCCCCTAGGCAAACAGGCCCAGCGGGTTTCTAAAAACAAAATCTGCAGTGCCAGTTTTCCTAGATACAACCAGCAGGGTGAGCAGAACCTCCCTGACCCTCTTTCAAACTGCCTGCAGCCAGGGCTGTCCCAAGACATTTTGCCACCTGAGGCAAAGGTCCCATAGACACGCTCAGTTGTACAGGCACGCTGTGCCACATGGGCAGTAGAATCTCCACCTGCACCTGAGAGCAGCAGCTTATTTACCGTATTTCACCGCACAATAGTTGCCACTGCATAATAGTTGTAATCCCCCACCACCACCACTTTCCCAGACCCTAAAATCAGTCTCAAAGCACTGAACACATCATAGTCACAGGGATAATTCTGAGGCGAGCTGGGGGTCAGCATGGGGAGGTCATGGGGGCGATGGCCACAGCTTCCGCCACCTTGGGTTTGCACCCCAAGACATTCCAACCAAGAAGGGGAATCAGAGGGTGTTGCATTTATGTCCCACCTTTCCCTAAAAGGAGTTCAAGGGGGCGTACATGGTTTTCCTGTATGGTGTAGTGTATGGAGCCAGTGTGGTGTAGTGGTTAAGAGCGGTAGTCACGTAATCTGGGGAACCGAGTTCGCGTCTCCGCTCCTCCACATGCAGCTGCTGGGTGACCTTGGGCCAGTCACACTTCTCTGAAGTCTCTCAGCCCCACTCACCTCACAGAGTGTTTGTTGTGGGGGAGGAAGGGAAAGGAGAATGTTAGCTGCTTTGAGACTCCTTAAAGAGAGTGAAAGGCAGGATATCAAATCCAAACTCCTCTTCTTCTTCCTCCTCCTCTCCATTTTTACCTTCACAACAACCCTGTGAGGTAGGTTAGGCTGAGAGGCAGTGACTAGCCCAAACTCTAGCCGCTGCACTTTTTTTTTTTTTGCCCTGATGCTTATCCTGCAAATACCGCTCTTTACCACAGAATCAGAACATACAGTGGTACCTCGGGTTACAGGCGCTTCAGGTTACAGACGCTTCAGGTTACAGACTCCGCTAACCCAGAAATAGTACCTCAGGTTAAGAACTTTGCTTCAGGATGAGAACAGAAATCGTGCTCCGGCGGCGTGGCAGCAGCAGCAGGAGGCCCCATTAGCTAAAGTGGTGCTTCAGGTTAAGAACAGTTTCAGGTTAAGAATGGACCTCTGGAACAAATTAAGTTCTTAACCCGAGGTACCACTGTACAGCAATTTGAGTTTTCTGCAGATTCTCATTTGCTCTGTTTCAGTAGTAAAGAGTGAGTTTTCATGGAGAAAGCACCGGGGGGGGGGGGGATATGCTTGGACACAGCGCTTGAAAGCATAGCCTAGAAACGCGGCATAAAAGGAAGTCTGGAGCTCAGCAGGGAGGAAGAGAGCAAAGCTAGAACTATTTTCTTCTGCTTGCCATTGCCTCTGGCTCCCCCTACTGTTGGCCTCCCTGCTTTCCACCCTACCAGTTCCATTGGTCACAAACCACCACTGGCAACTGCTCTCCTGAGATCAGTGAGTTGCCATCACCTTCTGAGTGCAGGAAGGAGGAGAGAGATGTTCTCTGCACCAACGGCTGGCCGAGGGAAATAATCAACCTGCCCATGGACTATTTCTGAGAAGTCCCCTTTCTGGAAAAAGCAGCAAAAGCTCACCTCAGGCCAAGAGAGGCTCCAGTTCCTCACAGCAATTGCTGGAGAAAGAAATGAGTGTTGTGGCATTTTCCAACTCATATCATCTTCTACTGCTGAAGGACCAGCCAGAGAAGACAAGATGGCTGGGGTAACTTGACCCAGGTCGCTGCTGTGACTGTTCCAAGCCGCTGGCTAAAAGTCTTCTTTGTTGTCCATACTTAATGCCCCTGAATGTCAAAGTTTCCCCTTCACCGCCTTGTGGACTTTGAGCAGGCTATACAGACCAGACGTCCTTTCCATGTTAACAAATCGCTGACAAGGTTCAGACTGGGCTTAACATTGCACTCCATTCATAATACTTCATTCAAAGGTAAGGAATTAGGCATGGGAAACACCGACACCGGTCCAAGATTTACTTAACTTTAATCAGACTAAGGTTTGAGCCTCTCCTTGTGGATTTAGGATCCTGTGAGCTCTGCAGCTCATAAGAGGGCGGCTTTATACGTAGAATCTTTTCCAAAGCAGCTGCGGTAATTACCTCTACAGTACAGGAGGAATCCTAGCTATAAACTCTCTGGCAAGGATGCCAGCATATTTCTCCAGGAGGACTTCAGAGTGTTTCTTTCAGAAGTTAACCTTATTAAATCATTCTTAAGCTGTCCCCAAATAAAGAACGAACCTTTAGACTGACCCTTGCTTTCAAATGTTTGACTTTTCCTGTAAATGTCTACAGCAGCCCTCTGGAGCCTGTAAGTCTCGCGAAGCCGATTTGGCAAAACAATAGTGAAATGTTCTCAGCCATAACATGGAGAGGATGATAAAAAAGACTAACAGGCGGTAGAGCCAAGATGTGCTGCGAGATGCTGCTGAGTTATCTTGTAGTCAGATGTTGGATCAAGAACTTACAGATCCTTCTCACATTGTTTGCTTCCTCCCCCCTCCCCCCCAAGTACAGTGCTCTGGCTGTGCTGAAGTGAAGATCTTTGTGACTCCTCACAGCAGATGCAACTGCAAAGACACGAGTTCAAGTGCTCAGGAATGACGACTGGCTTAGCATACCAACAGTAAGCATCTGGTAGCAAGAAAACAGCAGTTGGACTTTGGACTTCCACAGCAAGTGGCCGTGTCCCCCCTGTTTTCATCTAATCGTCTATGTAAAAGGGGGAGATTGCAACAATGGGTTTTTTATTTTTTGACCTGCTTGTCCAAATTCATAACGCTCAAGCGAAAGCCGATCTGTAGAATCTGGTTGTCTCTACACCCAGCCCTAATCTGTCCCCCCAGAGAAGCATGTGAGTGCAACTTGCACCCTTAAAGGGGGCTCTTTCTTCCATCAATATTGTGATCCAATGCACATTGACCAAAATGCTCATTTATATACGAAACGTCTCTCCTCCAAACAGCCAGTTGTTAACGTAGTTGTGATGGCCTGGGATTCGGACTCGGATGCTGAACCTGAGGGATCCCAGCCTGCACAGGATTCCCCACCTCCAGAACCAGCTGAGCCGGGGCTGGGACATGAGCCTGAAGGATCCTCACCTGTGCTGGATACTCAGGTGCAGGCACCAGCTGAGTCTGCTCTGGCCCCTGAGGTGATGGAGGACCCATTGCCTGCAGGTGCTCCACTCTCAGCCCTGTCAGGGGAAGAGGAGGTTGCCTCTGGGTCCGGTAACCCACCAGCCTCTCCTGAGCTGCAGAGGCTCAGGGCAGAGAGGCGGAGGCAACTAAGCTCCCGCAGGAGGAGTGCTCGCCTCCAGGCCAGGAGAGGCGAGTCACATGTGGACCGGGGCTGCCGTATGCCTCGGGGCAGATATAAGCCAGCCAGCCCCAGCCCCAAGTTGCAGGAGCAACATTGTTGGTTGCTAGTTTCTGCCTGAACCCTGTCCTGCTTTTCTGCCTGAACTCCTTACCCGCCCTGGCTCCCTGCTTGCAAGCCTGATCCTGACCCGACTCCCTGCCCTGCACCCAGCATCAGCTACTACAGACTGCCTCCATGTTGCACCTTTGACCATGGACCAGACTTGGACCTCGCCTCTCGGGTAACCCACGGGACCAGCACAGTAGTGCAAGGGAGAGAGGTTCAAAGGCTTGTGCGCAAACATTTTGTGACACTTCAGCCGTCTAAATCCAGGAATATTCCCTGCATTTCTAACAAGACCAGCAGAAGGTAGAAATGAATTCCAAATTCATTGTCAGATCCAGCAGGGAACCCCGTGAAGGAACTTTCTCAGCAAACAAACAAGAAAAGAATCAAAGGTTCAGCTCTCCTGGGTTTGGGAGGATGAAGAGGGGTTATGAGTATTTTTTTTAATTAAAAAAAAAAAGACCCAATGCAAAAAAAGGCCTTCTCTTTTTAATTTTCCTTGACTAGTCTCTAAGATGCATGTGTCATACTAAGGGAGAAGAGCAATCTTTAATAACGAGATTTCTATAGAGAGCTGTTCTTTGGTCTAGCTGCCGGCAGCCTCCCAGGGAGAGAAAATACGGAGGAAATTAAGACTGACCTCACACTGCTTGCGCGGAATGAGCAAAGGCTGCTGGCTGCTGTGGCTTCACTTGTCTGCGTGGCGCTTCCTCTCCCGAGGAGCTCGGTCGAGTCAATGGCGTCAAAAGGAATTTTTGAAAGGGGGACAGGAAAGGAAAGGTGCGCCTCCCATGTGCTGCCTTGGAGAACATTCTGAAAAGTGGATCTTGGGGGGGGGGTATTTATTTATTTTAAATATTTATATACCACTTCATACAGTCCCTAAGTGGTCTACAAAATATCAAGGCGTGTTTGTATGAAGGAGTATCATGCAATGCAGTATACAATGAAATAAAGCAATAGAACTACAATGATATATTATTATTATTACTATTACTACTACTATTACTACTACTACTAATACTAGCCCACCCACTACCTAAGGTCCCAGGTTAATTGCAACAATCAAAATGCCATATTAAAACAGTTTAATACAACTTACAATCAGACAAACAAGGTGGGTCCTAAATCTACATGTCAAGTCTCAGAAGCCAAGGTAAAGAGGTCTATCTGCAGCATTCACCGAAAGCAGTATACAGAAGGTGCACTTCTGTGAGGTCTGAGTCCCACAAGTTAGGGGTTTTCTTCACTCATGTATGGAGAGAGGGAGGTGGAGCTGAAGATGAGGAAGCGCCCTGAACAATCCAGTTCTTCCATCTTCTGAGCACTGACAAGATTGTAGCCCAAACAGGGACACAGGACTCAGCTATACAGCTGCAAATAAAACGTTTTAAATGCGTTGTAAAGTGCAATGTACAAATGTGACACTAGATGGCGACAGTGAGCTATGCCAAATTCAATGTGTTTTTCAAAACGTTTTTTAAAAAAGCATTTTCACAGCATTTTTTAATATGTGTGTAGATGCCACCCGGTTGTCAAGAGGGAGGTTTCAGCATGCCTGGGGAAGCCTAAGGTTTATGGAATTATTCTTAAAATGTAGAAAAAACTAAGGGGGCAGTAAATCATCAAAAAAAACCACTCAAGGCTGCACATGGTTAGTAGCTGCAGAATGCTGACTCTGGTGGAAAACAAAACAAAACAGGGGAAAGGCGTAACATATTCTGCTTGAGCTCTTTATAGTACCCTGGCAGAGGGTATCATGACCCTGAGCAGGACAAGTTCTGCAAGGAAGCAAGTATGTGCTGCCACATTTTGTTGCAGGTCGCCTTGATCTGATCATATTGAGGAACTGCGCGTTTTTAATAAAGCTAGGCTCTGTTTAATTTAGTGTTGCATCACCTCAAGTCCACTGCCATTAGCTTTCCCACTTGTGGAGGAAAAGGGCAGTTTGGTCAACCTGCACACACTCTTGAACTATTTTTAGAAAGTAGCACTTGAACCAAAGGAAGCCAACGATGCTGTTTCGGATGATTCCAATTTAAAATTGATATTTTACCCCTCTTGCATGCTAACATACACACGGACTTGCTAAATACGATTGAAAGTCACATACCAGTGACTGTTATGATAAGATAAAGGATTAAAATCGGAATTATGATATTGGGAATAATCAAGAGAGAATAAGCAGGAACAAGAAACCAACGATTTTCTCCTGACCAGCCAAAACATGGGAAGCCCCTTTAAATTATATACTTCAGAATGTATAATTGGCTTTATTATTTGTATTATGATGTGGCAAGATTTGATATGTTATTAACTGGAGTGTTATTAATGAAAAATTAATTAAAATTTATTTAAGAAATAAACAATGATATTTTAAACCTATGATTAGCCCATTAAGTATGGAATGCTATTTATTTTTATTGTATGTTCTGTCCTGTTACTTGTTTCTCACATCTTTAACCTTACAGTGCAATCTGTCTACTCAGTAAAAAAGGTCAATGGGGCATTATCCAATGGTAAATTGGTATAAGATTGCCTAGCTCAGTTGGTAGAGCATGAGACTCTTAATCTCAGCATTGTGGGTTTGAGCCCCACGTTGGGCAAACAGATCCCTGCACTGCAGGCGATTTGACTAGACAACCAGCTCTTCGATTCTATTATTCTATCTATTCCAGAATAATAACCAGCCTTGAACATGGTAAAGATGTGCTCTGCCACAGATCGAGGGCTCTGATTTCAAAACAGTTGGCAACCCTATAGGGAGCATTCCTGTTCTCATGCCACTGCTGGTCTCCTTTCCATTTTAACTCACAACTCGTCTTAGGCTGGCCACGAAAAAAATCAGCTTGACTGAGGTAATTAAAGGGAGAAAACACAACAAACCCAATGTAAAGATATCAACAAAGGCTGCATATTCTCATTTTAATTGGTGCCCATAGATCCTTCCAGACCCCCCTATTAACACTAAGCTGGTGTGTGATTTCATTAAATGAATAGCTGACTTGCACAGTAATTACAACCTTTCCCTTTTTCTTTCCTTTTTTTTAAAAAAAAAAATCAGTTTACCACCTCTCAAAGATGATAGGTTTGTAACCTCTTCCCCACTCAGCCTTTCATGATTGCACATTTCCAATCAAAAGCTCCCACAGAGTCAGAAAAACAATAGTTTTATGTTATTATATTCCTAATCACGGGTAATTTGGTACAGAATTAGTAGCTGTGCCTGTCGATTCAAGCTTCATGTCACTAGGATGATCTCCTCCAATCTGGGTGGCAATCGTGGATGCCTTTACCTGTGCACTTATCCACTGAGGAACCACAGCCCAGAAATTTGGTTGTGAAATTTCTAATGATCTTTGCTTATGGGAGAGAATTGAACTATGCTCTCTGGGGGGTACAACAATTAGACAGTATTGTCAATCCCCGAGATTATTGTGATGTGGTGGTAGGTGGTTGTACTTTGGCCAGACTTCTGAGAATCAAAGATCACCCCTGTGGAGCATTTTGCAGTGATGCAACTAACCCTGTATTCTGACTGTGGCTAGTGAAACAGAAATTCCCAAGCAAGCATTGTATAGCGCTAGCTTGCTCACAATGCTGATAGCACCATGTTGAATGCCACACCGCCCTCTCTCAAGCCCCTTGATCCTGCGGGATAAAAACCATGCAAGTGAATAATAGCTAAGCATCACTAAGAACTGATAAAACCACCACAAGCCAGAGGAAATGCCTTTACAAAGCCTATGTCACTTATAATAACACTGACTCAAGTCAAACAGCATGCCAAGTCATAGATAAGGAAGCTCATCTATAGTTTGGTGTGAGAGAAACCCTGGTTTTGCGTGTTTAGACCTTTTAACCTCCCCCATAAATTAATTCAGACAAGACTCAAATTTTGGTTTGGTTTTTGGCAGAATTTAGGCCACAACTTTATTGATTACTTCAAGTGAGTGATTGCATAGGCTCTGGTTCGACTAGCTCCCTGCACCATGGCAGGTAGCGCTGACCCAGGGCACCAGCATAAGTCAGCCTAGGGTGAACACCTGGAACAGCTAGTCCACCACCCAGGTGTCCCCCTCTCAGGGTTGGCCAAACCATTGAGTCCCTGGATTCCTTTAATGAAATACCCTTCACATAGGGATGACGAGAGCATTCTCCCATCCCTATCACCTGAACCAGAGCCTTACAAGTTGTGACGATTTGCTACACAGCAGGCAAAACCCAAATGGCAACAGCCAATCAGCCAAGTGGGGAAAACTCCTGCCGTGCCCCTGTCCCAATGACAGACAACACGACAGTATAGCAAGGTCAAGCGCAAAGCCCTAAAAGTAGGGAGAGGTGGGCAGGTGTTCCGAAGGCACGTGCCAAAAGAGAAAGCTCTGGGTCACGTGCATGAGCATAAATAGGTCCCTCGAACCGTTTGGACTGCGTCCCATTGGCCAGATTGTACCCAGCTTCAAGGGACCTACCAATCAGGGGTTGTTGCTGACCATTGTACCCACCCACAACACAGGGTGTCGGTTTTCCAGGTCTCAACGCAAAACTTGCCCTCTTTAAGGGAGGACACGATTTCCCCCAAAGACTGAAAACTGCACGTTGGTGAGATAGCTAAGCAAGGTGTTTCATTTAGTGGAGTGGTCTTGAAAAAAAATCTGCGCAGTTACCAGTTCTGTGGCAAGCATAAATTCACTGCTAGGCTGTCTTTTAATGTGGACTGTGTCATTTCTGAATCTTGTTAACAGAGTACAGAAAGGAGGGGGGAGAGAGAGAGAGACCTATTTGAAAGCGGAATGCTCATCCTAGACAACATAGAGAATTAATTCTATTTGCAGATGCAGGAAATAAAATAATGATCATTTAACCATCACTTAAGCATCGACAGAAGCAGATGCTGGAATCTTTACACACATATTTTAAAAGTCAGATATAGAAATACGAAACTCAGTGTGAAAGTTAAACCGACAGCGATTTCTGCCTGGACTAACTCCTCAGTTCACTGCAAGAGTTTCACTTCTGTTGTCATCACTCTCATGCCGCTAATTAACTTGCATCTGTTTCACGTTTGAAATTTACAACACTTGCCCACTTTAGCTACGGTAGTTTGCGTCTAGCACTAAACATATGTTTGGTTTACTACAGGCAAGGTCTGAATGCTTTTGACTTCAAATTGCATGAGTTTATTGTCCCCATCAACAGAGTGTTTGTGAGAAAAAGGCCTGAATTCATTTAAAAAATGGCGGAAAGTGCAACTCTTTGGATGCTATTAAGGAGAGGCCCGTCGCAAGGTATAACGCAGCCCAGTTTTCTGAATCTTGCAGCTCGCAGCAATATCAGACACAAACCCATTCATAAATACTCCCATATGAAACTCCATGTGGATCTTCCAAGAAAATGAGAATAAAGGCCAATTAATTTTTGCACCAATATTGTGAAGGACAACATAAGCCTGTTTTATGCTGGAGAGCAGATCACTGTTCTGGTTCACATGATGTGATGGATATAATTAATGCATCAAATATTTCACTATATAGCTAGAGCCCATTGAGGAATGGTATCCAAGTCTTCCCATCCCCCACCTCTGTGACTGCTATACAGGAACCTGTCTGAAACTAAATCAGACCCAGTGGTCCATCAAGTTTGTATTTTCTACACTGCCTGGCAGTTTCTCTCCAAGGTTAAAGCAAATGGACCTTCCAGGTCCTACCTGGAGATGCTGGGGATTGCACAGATTTTGCAGCGCTGTTTTCATCCAAAAATGCATGCAAAGATGTGCATATTCTGGGGTAAGTGATGACACACATACCTATTTTAAGGGGAACTGCGTGGAAGAGCATGGTTTTTTGCCATGCTGTAGTCAGGGCCAACTCCAGCATTCCAGTTTCCCTACACCCTGGCCTCCTCTGGTCCCTGA
This sequence comes from Podarcis tiliguerta, assembly GCF_965153285.1. Taxonomy (NCBI): domain Eukaryota; kingdom Metazoa; phylum Chordata; class Lepidosauria; order Squamata; family Lacertidae; genus Podarcis; species Podarcis tiliguerta. Next base: position 40,099,382 of record NC_139545.1, on the reverse strand, counting down.
CCTCCATTGGACTTGCTCCTGAGTGTGGGCCTACCATTTGAACTGCTTCCAGCGCCACTGCCCATACCCCGGGGTCCTGGACTCTTGCCGCCCACACCCTCGATGGTGACAAGCTTTTTCTCCTTCCAGTGGCCAACTCTTGTGGGAATGTTGAGGAAGGCTGCATGCTTCCTGCAACTGGCCTCAGGTGGAAAATTGATGAAGGTCAGATTGAGGCATTTGCAAGGAAAACAACGTTTCCAGAAGACGACTGAAGAGTCTGAATGATGGAAACCATTCCAAGAGGAAGAAACACAATAGAAATACACCTGAAACCTTGAGAGAGAGAGATGACTGCTGAGGGCTCTGTTCTTGCCTCTTTCTATCTGGCCCAGGGCAGGGCCAGCAGGCACAGTCCCCATATTCACTACACACTTTTGACTGTGTCCACGCTATACATTCAGAACACATGGCTCCCCCTCAGAAATCCTGGGAACTGTAGTTTACCCTCACTCACAGAGCTACAATTCCCAGCACCCTTTAACAAACCTCAGTTCTCGTGATTCTTTGTGGGGGAGCCATGGGCTTGAAATATGCCATGTGTACGCAGCCTTTATCTTGTCCCCGAGCTCTTTGCACATCTGAATCTAGGTTATGTGTAGTTTCATTAGTTTCTTTTACTTCTCCTGGCTACAGACCCATGGCAATTTCCCAGAAGGCCACGGTGGAGGTGGAGCACTCTTGAGGCTCCCTTTGAGTCCCCCCTTCGCAGCCAGGAGCAGGTAGAAGGGGGGGATTAAATGCCCATCTGCGTGGCTTGCAGGGACCTGAGCAGGCAACGGAGAGAGTTCAAGAGGCATTCACATGATAGTGCTGCCCATTCATTAGGCAGCCAAGTCCCCGATAAGACATCTATTTGAGAGCTGCTCCAGTCTCCAGCTTAAATGGCTCTTTAAAAGTTTGTTTTATATGCAACAGACTGGAAATGCTCCTTCAAAGCCATTCCACCAGATTATGTAATTACTAATTACATCTTGAGGGCAAATGCCATATGGAGCTTTAAAAAAAAAAAACCTTACGAAAATTGATGGGAAAATGCCCTTTCTTCTTTTCATTTTTTTTTTTTAATGGCACTGGAAACACAAAGCACACTTGTCAGGGCATCATAAACCACCAGGAGCAGCTAAAGCCAGAATTAAAGACACATCGCTTCCCTTCCCTGGGACCAAATGGTTCCTTCTACTGGATATCTTTCCACAGCAAGCTCACAGTCAGAGCCAGGGGGGCAGCTGTCCTTGTGTCCTTCTCACACCCAGAGAAAATGCTCAAGGGCCACATTCCCTTAGGAGAAACCTTCCAAGGGCCACAACCCCATGGTGGGCGGGGCCAGAGGCAAAAGTAGGTGGAGCAATGGGTGTGAATTCTGGTACGCTAGAATGCAACTAAGTCCCATGAAGAGCAAACCCATTGAAATTCCTGGAAATGATGGCATTCGGTTCATTAATTTGAGGGGTTTCCTGTGAGTAGAGCTTAGTTCAGGCATAGGCAAACTTGGCCCTCTTGAGGTATTGCGGTCCTGAGCCAGTCCTGATGTCACTGCATGGCATTGTTTCACCCAGAGGTTTCGTATAGATGCCACCACATAGGAGACACCAGGAATACTGACCCTTGTGGAGACAGACACAACGGAAGACACTGGGCAACACTGAGACCACAACCATTAACTTCAGAGAGGGGAAATAATTCAATCCAACCAACAAAGCCAGTTGCCTTCTTCTTCTTCTTCTTCTTCTTATTATTATTATTATTATTATTATTACAAGGAAGCGGTGCACCCTGTGTTTTTGCCGTTGCTGCCCATCCTTGATGAGTAAAGAAGCAGATCTGCATGGATGTTTTAAGAGTCTTTTTGCGGGTGGACAGTGAACAGAAACACACTGAAGAACTGCTGGTGTTGTCTCTTCAGTTTCTGCTCTCTCCATCATCATCTCCTTACTTTTTCCATGCTGTTTTACAGAAGCACATTCATTTTCGTAATTGCTGTGCCATTTTCTCCTGTTTTCCCTAAATATTCCACCCCATCATCTTGACATTTTGTTTCCCTGAAATGATACTCGGAACCTTCCTAGGAGCCTCCCACAAATTCATTTGCAAGATAGGCTTTTGGCTGGAGATCTTGGCTGGGAGCGCAGTATGCTGGATGGATGTGCTTTCTGGAATGTAAGGCAGGCCCTCATCCAATTCAATTTTTAAGAAGTTAATTAACTGTATGAGTTTTAATTGTTCCGTGGAGTCATTAAATCTGCATACTGTAATGATTCCACACAAACACCCAACAGAACATATACATATATATTGGCATAGACAAACTGTATGAAAATCTGTGCCCTCAGTTTTTCAGTGTTTGATTTCCTCTTTTTCCACAATGCACAACTAGCCCATTAATCGTTGTTTGAGTACAGACTGCTACATGGGCTGCCCATGTTGCTGATGCAGCCAGGTCAGCCCTGAGTGGCCATTTTATTTGATTGTTGGCTTTCCTGCTCTCTGGTAAGCCTTGCTGGTTTAAATCATGGGAGTCACTCCATCAATCCCCTCCACATAATTTACTCCTGGAGGCAAAGGTTCTGCTCCTTCACTGCTTACGCTGTGTGCGGTGTAATCTTTGTGCACCAGTCCTAAACAGGCTACTTCGGGTAATCCATTTAATACTGAGTCATCTTTTTAGGGTCAAAGGACTTAGAAAGCACTGGACAACTAAGCGTACGGCACCTTTGTTTGTGAAGTATGTTTTGGTTAATAAAAACCCCAAGCAGCCTGCTGAATGAAGTTAATTCATTGCTGATAGCCATGAAAAATAGCTGCATAAATCTCGTGGCACCGATGAAAGGGGCAGAGTCCCTACCAGTCTGCAGGAAGCAAATTGGATGTTTCAAAGGAGGCTGTTGGCTACATGGCTTGATTTGCATGCAAATGAAAGAAGACACTTGCCACCCGTGGTTCAACAAGATGGTCTGGCCTATTTGGCTGTGTTGTGTATCCCTTGTTACTTCCAGGGGAGGTCAGTGTAAAGATTTGGCATGCAAATCCTTTCCTAACAGTGACAAGGAAGGTCGCAAAGGGGACTCCAACTGCAAGCAGACACACGTCTTTCTCCAGCAGCCGACAAATAAACATTAGTTCCTCTTATTGGCTTGATATAAAAAAGCTCATAGAACAGCACTGCTTTCTTGAGGTTGGAGTCCAGCCATATAATTTTTGGACTATTTACCACAAAATGTGCATTTCATTACAATGAGGAGATATGGATGTTGTCACATTCGGACTCCACACACTTGCATTCTTACACTCAATAGCCATTAAAAAAATATATTTATAAATGTTGATAAGAACTGGCACAGTCACATATGCCATAGGGATACCCAAACAAATAAACTTTAACGTAGTTATCAAAGTTCAGGATTTTGGAGGATCTGTGATCTTGGTCAGAAAAAGATCAAGGCTGGATTTGAAACTATATTAAAGAGTCAATTTATTTGCCTAGATTATAGAAACTAATCAAACAAGAAAATATTGACCACTATTTTAAAAGGAAATTTTATTCATTTAGATATATAGATCATTTGATAGATGGATAATGGCAATTATCCATCTATCGGGGGAAACCAGTGAATCTCAATCATATTCACCTGCCTGGTGTCAATTCTTCTTTGCAGGTGGACACCCAAACTGATGCAATTTCCACTGCTATTTCCCATTTGACAGACTTGTCCAACATCCCTAAAATTGTCCCTGCGAGGTATTCTCATGCAGCAGTAAAGGGCACTCACAGAGAGCTGCTGCATTGAGGTTGTGTGAATGGAGGCGAGGTCTGGCTCTAAGGAATTCCAGTTGCACCCTATGGCTGATCCTTGGTGCTCTGACAGGATGGGACTGATCTGACAGGATGGGACTGATTAAATGACATTAAACTGTAGTTTCTTGACACTTCCAAGCCTCTCCCTCAAAATACCATGTAATAGGTCTCGGGGGGGAACAACTTTGGATTACTTAAGTCAGACAATGCAACTCTGTTTCATAAAACATGTGACGATTTGAAGTAATAGGATTTGGATCCAGTATTCCCTTTAAAGCAGTGAAAATCAGCTGATATTTAAGGCATGTATATTGTAGAAGTGTAAATTAAGTTTCACTGCATCCTGTGACAAGATTATAGATCTTGGTTCGAATATTATTTTGTCTCTCCTATTGTTTTTGCTCTGGTTGTTTTATTCTGCTCCTGGTGTTTACTCTTGGTTTTATTGTTACTTTATTGTAAGTTGCTTGCTGCAGAGGCTATTCTTAAGACTGAAAAAATGCAGCAGATGATAGATGATATAGATAGATAGATAGATAGATAGATAGATAGATAGATAGATAGATATAGATAGATGATAGATAGATAGATGATATAGATAGATGATAGATGATAGATGATAGATAGATAGATAGATAGATAGATAGATAGATAGATAGATAGATGATAGATAAATAATAGATGATAGATAGATGATAGATATAGATGATAGATATAGATAGATAGATAGATGATAGATAGATAGATAGATAGATAGATAGATAGATAGATAGATGATAGATAGATGATAGATAGATAGATGATAAATAGATAGATAGATGATAGATAGATAGATTGATAGATATAGATAGATGATAGATAGATGATAGATAGATAGATAGATAGATAGATAGATGATAGATGATAGATAGATAGATGATAGATAGATGATAGATAGATAGAGATGATAGATAGATAGATGATAGATAGATAGATAGATAGATGATAGATAGATGATAGATAGATAGATAGATAGATAGATAGATAGATAGATAGATAGATGATAGATAGATGATAGATAGATGATAGATAGATAGATAGATAGATAGATAGATAGATAGATAGATAGATAGATGATAGATAGATAGATGATAGATAGATAGATAGATGATAGATAGATAGATGATGATGATAGATAGATAGATAGATAGATAGATAGATAGATAGATAGAGGTATAGATAGATGAGAGAGAGAGAGATGATAGATAGATGATAGATAGATGATATATAGATAGATGAGCACTGTTCAGTGTTAAAGTAATCTTTGGCTGCCTGTTTAGGCTTCTGTATGTGGAACAAAGGGCCATCTTCACCTTCACCTTAGGCAGCAAAATGTCTTGGGTCAGCCCTGGCTGTGGGGTTCTCTTCATTCCCTCCTCCCACCCTGCAGGGTTCCTCTCTCCTTTACACTAAAACCCATGCTCAGATGTATTCACAGTACAGACCAGAATCAGCAACAGGAGTGAACGGCACCCAGTGACCCAGTGGAGTCCACTCAGTTCCACACCTCCACCCACCCAGCCCCACCCAGGCAGCCAAAATCAAGAGTTGGCAACCCTCTATTGCAGGCACAGGCAAAGTCTGCCCTCCAGATGTTGTGGGACTACAACTCCCATCATCCCTACCTAACAGGACCAGTGGTCAGGGACGATGGGGATTGTAGTCTCAAAACATCTAGAGGGCCAAGTTTGCCTATGCCTGCTCTATTGGGCTACACCAGCCGAGCCGTGTATCCTGCCCTTAGCATCCTGGCCTGTTTGCCTTACAGCCTTTTCCTTAAAAATGGCAACTACGGTACTTCTCCGATGTCATAAGCCGAACTGCTAAAAGCTGGAAAAACAATGTAATGCTTAGTTGCTCCTGAAAAGCTGGGGCAAAGTGTTTTAACCCCCTGGGGTGTCCTCTCCTGGGATCTGCATCTTCATTTCAAGACTGGAAAATTGTTCTCTCTCTCCCCCCCCCCCTTCTTTGTGTGTTTAAGTGTGGCCCTCTTTCTCTTTGCTTCTTTTATTTGCTGTTTGTTTTACTTCAGGCTTTCCCCACAGGGATTATGAGAGATGGAAACAAAGTCTAGGAGTAAGACAAAAGACTGTGTTTGTTTATTTGGAGGGAGCCAGGATTCATATTGTTGGAGACATCAGACTCCCCCAGAGAGATAACCTTAATCTGCTGACTCCTTCCCTTCTCCCGCTTGTTTGCGGGGCAGCAGAGGGGGGGGGGGCGTTCGATATATTTTTTAATGCGAATCTCATAAAATGGTTGATTCAGCCTTCCCTGTTCCTAATGAAATCCTATAGCCAAAAGCGAGAAGAGCCCTACTGCTTATAATATACGAACAGGCGTCCTGACAAAAAAAAAGAGAGAGAATTCACTGATGCCTCAAGGGGAACTATTTCAAAAATTCAATAATGTGAGAATTCTGCTTACCTCAGACACATCCATTCTCTTGGGCTGGCTTTCATTACTAAGGCCTCTTTGTGACAACAGCTCTTTTGTTCTCCGGGAGTTAATCTTCTTATACCGCCCTTGAAGTCCGAGGGCCAAATTCTGCCTTCATTTAAATACCACAAAACATATTTGGACATGGCGAATTATATCACTCTGTCAGCACTTTAAATTTCCCAAACATTTTAACTTTATTCCATTGTCGTAGTCCAAATAGTACACGCTGTATTTGGTCCACATTTATTTATCGTATCTATATATCCCATGAGGACTGATGCCTAGTCTAGTCCAGCATCCTGTTCTCACCATAGCCAACTTGCGGGTAGGACCTCAGCGTTCCTCTAAGGAGTTGGAGACATGGGGTTACCCAATTTTCCCCATACAACAATTCTGTGGGGTAGCTCTGTGTGTGAAAGAGGGGGTGGTCATGTGTCACCCAGTGAGCCTCATAGCTGGGAAGAGATTAAAAGCAGGTCACCCTGTTCCAAGAACAGAAACAAGAAGGAAAATTGGTATGAATCTTGCTTCTGCATACAAAACCAGTGGACTCCTGCTTTCTAGACAATCTTCTTCACTTTTAGCTATTTGGCCATATACTGCATAGGTGTGACTTGAATTTTCCCTATGTGGCTTGTTTCGCTTGCTTATCTGCTCTGCATGCACTTTGAGCTCTGACTTCCTGGTTGTGCAGGTGAAGTGTGTTTCATATTTAGGGGTCTTACATGTCTGTGGGATAGGTCTGTTAGGCAGTAGTGGATCTGTAACCACACGCGATAGAAAGAGACTTGACGAAGAGCTAGGGTTACAAGCCAATTCTCCAAAGGTAGCCATGCACCACTCTTTTGGAGAAATAACCCAGAAGCCTGATAAGTTCTGTTTATTGAAGACCTTTGAGGATAGGAAGTGGAACAAGTGGCTTGGTTAGAGGAAAAACAAGATGATACATAAAGAGTGAAACAAAAGAAGACAAAGGCTGAGGCTCAAGGATCCGTGAATCTGTCCTTGGGTAAATGGTAACTCCACACAGCTGAAGCCTCATTTGCAGAATGCACTTCACCACATTCGTAGCACACTTTTGCCCTCAGAGCATCTTGGGCCCTGAGGTTTGTTAAGAGTTGTTGCTAATGGTTAATTCTGTGAGGGGTAAACTACAGGGGCTTCCGGTCTCGTCTGCCTTAATGGAGGCAGCCCCCACGACAGCAGCAGATCATTGGCGAAAGAAAGCAAGGATGACAAAGGGTAAATCATCCTTGCAAATTCCCCCCAGGGATGGGGGGAATGGGCTTCACTCACAGTTTGTCTCAGGACCTGCTTCTTGCTCTGGCATGGAATGAGGGAGGCGCAGAATGCAAAAGCACTTTGCCTGACAAAAACCCTCCAATGCCACCATTAAGAAGCAGATGTTCTCCGTTGAATTCGATCTTTAATTGGCTTTAAAGTACCAGCATGTGATAGGAAAGGGTTCCAGCAACATCCTGTGGAATATACCAGCTACATGGATCAAAGGTTTTAATTGAGATAAGATTTTATTCGATGTGAGGGATGGTTGGGGAGAGGGAAGCCCACAGTTTGTTTATTCTAAGCTTCTTTTAAATATTAATGAATCAGCAACCCTCTCCGAAATATAAGATAAAAAGATATTTACAAGTGAGGAAGGCACATTGGAGTAATGTTGATATTAACAAGCAAAAATGGAAACTGTGTGATCTGAAAGGAGGGGGAGGGGAAGCTTAAGTATGACTATGTTGAAATACAAGGAAAAAGAGACTGAGATTTGTGTGTGCTACTGACAGAATGTAATCTAATATAAAGTTTAATTGGGCCATAAATCTCTTGCTGGAAGGAAAAGAACTTGGGGGCTGTGATAAGAATGTTGCAGAGATTCTGGGAGTTGGAAAGGAGTATTAAATCTTCAGTGTGTTCAAAAACTGCTCACCTTTTCCTAGGCTAAGGGGGAAATGGCAGAAGATCTGTGACTTGTTTTACTAGTGAGGCAGAATGGTTTCTAACAGACTGTCACTTGTTCCAAGACATCGAAGGAAGGGATGGAGAGGTGAGAAAATTTGAGATTTAGAGAGAAAATTTGAGATTTAGTTCTGCCCCAAGCCACGATGGGAGAAAACAGCTAAGTGAAAAAGACAATGCCATACATGACAGAAGTAATCTCCATGGACATAACAGTTTTCACACACAGGGCAGAATAAAGTTAATAATTTGAGTTCCTCACCTGAAGCTTTATAAATTTATATATTGTAACATCACAAATGGAAATCATTAATTATGTAGCTGTTGACTAAGGGATTATCAACAGTGCTTCTTTTCCTTTAAAAATATGTTTGAGGGTACTCTCATTTTCCTACTCAAATTAAAATACTGCACCTCAATGAGGCCAAACTTAGATTCACAAAATGTTTAGGGGTATGCGTACCCCTGCATACCCCCAGAAAAAAGCACAGATTATCATTATAACTGAAATGTAACTGACATTAAGATTACAGAATGCAGGGATCTAAGATCGGAAATGCAGCCAAACCACCGTGTCGGGAGCCACTTTAACTAAAATGTATTAATTGGAAGTTGATTGGCATTTTGATAATTGAATAATTTGAGAATTAATTGTTATTGTTATAATTTGGCTATTATTGGGGGTATATTGGAAAACTAATTTTTTTTTGTTTGTGCCCAGAAACATTTGGGGGGGGGGGGAGAGGAGGAGGAGGAGAAGAAGAAGAAGAAGAAGAAGAAGAATTTTTATTTATTAATATGCCACTTATCTGACTGGGTTGCAAAGAATACTGCTTTGAACATGCTTTGAAAGTATGCCCAGCCTAAGATTTGAAGTTTTGTGGAATTTAACATTTGTTTAACCAGTAAAAGAATCCTTCTGCTTGTAGATTTGTTTATATTTCACTATTTATATGCTCACTCTTATTAAGCACAGTATAGTATGCTTAATAACAGTATAGTACGCAGGTGGCGCTGTGGTCTAAACCACAGAGCCTAGGGCTTGCCGATCAGAAGGTCGGCAGTTTGAATCCCTGCGATGGGGTGAGCTCCCGTTGCTCGGTCCCTGCTTCTGCCAACTTAACAGTTTGAAAGCACATCAAAGTGCAAGTAGATAAATAGGTACCGCTCTGGCAGGAAGGTAAACGGCATTTCCATTCACTGCTCTGGTTCGCCAGAAGCAGCTTAGTCATGCTGACCACATGACCCAGAAGCTGTCTGCAGACAAACGCCAGGTCCCTCAGCCAGTAAAGTGAGATGAGCGCCGCAACCCCAGAGTCATCCGCGACTGGACCTAATGGTCAGGGGGCCCTTTACCTTTACCTAGTATGCTTAAGAGGAGGAGTATTCATGAATACTTTAGGGACAACACTAAGCTATAGGTAGCCAAGCTATAGGTACCTGTGCAGCTGGGAACTGTACCATTCTGAGACAGAGCATATATTTAAAACACATGGCTTCCCTCCCCCCATTCTCAAATCCTACCGACAGCACCACCACATTCCATGCTATAACCCTCACAGAGCTACAATTCCCTAGCGCCTTTAAAAAACTACAGTTCCCAGGATTCTTTCGGGGAAGTAATGTGCATGAGATGTATGTTGTGGGTGTGACCAGTCACTCACCAGCCACAAAACAAAGAGAGCAAAAAGGGAGGAGGGACACAAGCAGTCTGGAGGCCGCAAGCAAAAATTTTGGATCATGCCACACAAGGCCTAATCCAGACTGTTGTCCAGGCAAATGATCTAGGTCTGGTATGGAAGAGTTTATAGCCAGGCTGGTTAACGGTCAGCAGGGCTAGATTTAGGTTTGATGAGGCCCTGAGATAATGAAGGTAATGGGGCCCTTTATATGTCCAGCTGTCCTTTGTCAACAACAAATCGTCGCTGTTTTTTGTAATTTATGGACCTAATAGGTATCTAAAGTCATTTGCACACAACAAAATATGTATTATATCAAAGCAATTGTCAAACTTCTATTTTGGAAATGTACATTTTTTCCCCTTTAAATAAGCTATAGCTTGTTTAGTTTATACATAAATCCAGTCAGTGAGGAAGGCAGAGTCATGTTTCTAATATTTCCTTTCAAGCAACCATCAAACCTGTGGGTATTAGGAAGAGACTTTTTGGGTTTAGGCTCAAGATCCTAGCACCCCATGAACTCAATCTGGAAAATTACCCTTCATTTACGTCTAGTATTTTGTTTTTCTTATTATCAAAAAGTCTGTTTTGCTCATGCCACTCCCTAGAATTCATTGATCCTGAATGTGCTACATATATAAGAAAAGGTGTTATCTTGGCTCCCAGAGCATTCATTTGAAATCCCAGTTACGTTATTAAGGTGGCAGCTGAAACGTTTAGCTAAACCATGTTAAATCTGTTTGGCCACTTGCATACTTTCAATATATTATTTAGTCCTTGTCAGTATTCATGTAAGAGCCAGTCTGTGAATGGATGACAGACAGGATCTACTGTATGGCGAACCTGCAGCCCTCCAAATATTGCTGAACTCAAAGCCAGTGGTCAGGGATGGCAAGAGCCGCAGTCTAACAACATCAGGATGGCTAAGGTTACCCACCCCCAATACAGTCTGTCTCTTACACACATACCTAATGGAAAGCAAATGCATATTCATGTCCAGTGGCATACATGCGCATTTTTCCTAAAATGTATATAAGGCTTGGTTGTGAAAAACAAACTCTCAAAGTGTGAGGGTGCGCACACACACACTTGGGAGTTGCTATGGAGAAAGTTTTTAGAGGAGGATACAAATACAGTGGTACCTCGGGTTAAGTACTTAATTCATTCCGGAGGTCCGTTCTTAACCTGAAACTGTTCTTAACCTGAAGCACCACTTTAGCTAATGGGGCCTCCTGCAGCTGCCGCGCTGTCAGAGCACGATTTCTGTTCTCATCCTGAAGCAAAATTCTTAACCTGAAGCACTATTTCTGGGTTAGCAGAGTCTGTAACCTGAAGCATATGTAACCCGAGGTACCACTGTAAGGGGAAAAACACATTTGGTAGTGTAATTAGGATATATTCATCTTTCTAATAAAATTGCTGCTTGGGTTCTGCTTTGGAGACCAATAGATCTGCTTTTAGAAGCCTCCAAAAGGAGGCTAGTATGCAAGGAAAAATCAAAGGGTGGGGGGGGTTGGGGGGGGGGAGAAGAGCTTCCTTGCTCTTTGCCCTAAAGCAAGGGAAAGCAAAGACTTTCTGCTGCTGACTGAGCCTCATGAGTTGGATTCTGATCTTCGTTACATGCGAATTAATCTGGACTGAATTTATGGGCTTTGACAGCTGTAAACAGTGGAAGAAGTAAGATAGCTAGCAAGCCCCAGATCTGCCACCCAGATAAGCCTGCCCAGTGCCTGAGCTACCAGAGAAGGCTGGTTACTTTCAAGCTCCCTGCTCAGCCTGTAATCACCCAATATTGAAACCAGATTTACGGGCTCTTTTGAGGAGGGCTCTTTCCAAAGCAGACACATTTGGTATTTCGGAAGGTCAACCCCCCTGTGGTGTAAGGGCTTTTTAAAAGAATCAGTTAAGCAGGAGTCAAGAGGAGAGGCTGGAATCAGTGGGACACAAGAAAAGCTGGAGAGAAGGGGGGGGGGGAGCTTGGAGATCAGAAACAAGGAAGGGCCTTAAATGAGAGACATGCAGCCCATTCTTCTCTGATAATTTTGAAGCCAGTCCCAGTGTTCTCAATAGAGCTTACTCTGAAGTAAACGTGTTGAGAAGTGTAAGCCAAGACATTTCAGGTACAGTGGTGCCCCGCAAGACGAATGCCTCGCAAGACGGAAAAACCCGCTAGACGAAAGGGTTTTCCGTTTTTCAATGCGCTTCGCAGGACGAATTTCTCTATGGGCTTGCTTCGCAAGACGAAAATTTATTGCGATTCTTGAGATTTTTTTTTGCTCCCCACCCCCTTTTTCTAAGGCACTAAGCTGCTAATAGCCTTTTAGCAGCTAATCCGCTAATCCCTTAAGCCTTTAATAGCCGCTAATAGCCGCTAAACCGCTAATAGCGCCAATCCGCTAATAGGGTTGCTTCGCAAGACGAAAAAACCGCTAGACGAAGAGACTCGTGGAACAGATTCTTTTCGTCTTGTGAGGCACCACTGTACTGGTCTTTATTTCCCCCTATCTGGTTGATCTCCTCTACTTATGGATATGAAAAATCATGCGTTGTCTGTGGTTTATACCACATCAACAGCAATAAACTGTGGGGTTATCACAACTTCTGAATGCTCGCAAAACATAGTTGGGTTGGGCAGGCGCCCCCTGAACACCAAACATTAGTGCTGCTTTAAAAGTCCCATTGACTGCAGCGGGACAAGCACAATTGTCTGGATCGTGCCCATTCAGCTACTTCCCACATTAGCAAATGGGAGCAAATAAAAACAGCTCTCTTGTTTACCCAAAATTCTTGCTTGCCAGGCCTACCATCCAGTACAGTGGTACCTCGGGTTACATACACCTCGGGTTACATACGCTTCAGGTTACAGACTCCGCTAACCCAGAAATAGTACCTCAGGTTAAGAACTTTGCTTCAGGATGAGAACAGAAATCGTGCTCCAGTGGCACGGCAGCAGCTGGAGGCCCCATTAGCTAAAGTGGTGCTTCAGGTTAAGAACAGTTTCAGATTAAGAACAGACCTCTGGAACGAATTAAGTACTTAACCCGAGGTACCACTGTAAAACTCCTCTACAGAGCTGGCCGTATTTTCGGTAGAGGGAGACTTCGCTTCCCCAGGCCATTGTACATTTCTCCATTTAGACATTTCAGAAGGTGTAAGATTGTTTTGGTGTTCTTCCATTGCAGCCTCCACCCATCCCATATTTAGTATTCCACCGATACCAATGTTGAAACAGCACTGGCAGGAGAGACTAAGACAGCAGTCTTATGCATGCTTACCTGGGACTATGTCCCACTGAAATCAGCAGGAATTAGTACCAAGACAGGCAAGCAGGAGCCATGTAGAATACATATAGTCAGATGAAGACGGAAAACTGGTGAGAGCATGTATCACTTTTGGCAATACGTTGGAAAGACAGTCCACCTTTTATAACACTCCTCATTTGGTGCGGAGGGGAAGAGAATCCCCACTGAAACAAAACTATCAGGAAAGCTAAGCTGAACATTTTCCCCTGACCTCCTAGCTTTCTGCATACAGGGCTAGGTTATAATTAATGGCCAGCAAGTCAAACCCCGCACCTGCAGATAATAGTTGCCCTAGCAAAACATAATCAAGGCAGGTAAACCATTTTGGTCATGTTTGAGAAAGAATTTGAAGGAGCATCCACAGGTATTTCACAATGATGTTAGTGCATTGTTTTATCATATTTGGGGAAGGCATGAAGGACTGCTGCCCACCTGTCTGCTGAATAAATCTTTCATGCATTGTCATTTATTTGTATCTCACCTTTCCTGCAAGGAGCTCAAGGTGTTTGTTTTCCCCCCTGCTCCCTATTTTAACCTGTGGAAGTGTGTCAGGCCAAAGGGTCACCCATGGAGCTTCATTACCAAACGGGGATTTGAAGCTAGGTGAACTTCAACCTTCTCCAACCACTGTACAACCCAGCCCTTCCTGCTAACAGATTCCAGAATATGCCTGGAATACTTTAGACTCCAAGAAGACACAAGTTGTCTGACTATTCTGTTCCATGCTGCCTAGGGGAAGATTAGAATCTGCATGATACAGAGGCTGTAGCTGGACCACAAATATCAGAAACTGCTAGGATGCCATTTGCCTTTAGAGCAAAAGGGCATGAAATACGTTTCTCTCCCGTCTAGAAAGCTGAAGCATTGAAAAGGCTAGCAAGGGGAGGCAGCAGATTCAGGTTATGTGACTTTACCTGGATGAACACCAGAGTTCACTTACGTGAACCTGATTAAACACTAAAGGAAACTCTACGGTTAACACTTTATGCAGTGCTTCTACTAGAAGGGTAGTGCTTCTTACACAAAACCACAAAATAGGTTTCAGACAAATATATATATATATATATAATTATATATATTTTAAAAATCTTTACATCAGAACTTGCATACAATTTAATAGTATAACTCGAAATTTCCACCTCCCTACAGCTCAGACAACCCTGGTAACAGTGTGTACAACTTCTCGGTTTTTTTGCTTTCATAACTTTAAAGCAAACCATACATTTGAATGTATTTACTCTGTGCAAATAAGGTAACTTTTGGGATCCTTCAGAAGACATATATCCAAGGTTCAATCTGCAGAGGTCCTTTGTTTTCTTAAAAAAAAACACGATTAATGACTGTAGGCTTTCCCTGTATAAAGTGCTCCTGTCCAGCAGAACCCAAAGGCCTTGGAAAAGTTTTCCTAGCAATTTTAAAGAACAAAATTTTAAAATATAGTTATATATATATATATAAAAAGACCAAAAGGCGACGTGATCACACAAATTCCAGCTTTCCATGCCCGCCATACATTCCCCAGTGGACTAGCGAGAGTATTTTGTCACTGCCCAAGTCCGGCTGCCTCATCTTCTCGCAGGTCATGCAGCAGTTCTCGTGCCCCGTCACTGGCACCATGCACTCCAAGTCTAGCTTGGCAACCTGTCCCTTTTTGGAATGATGCCCGTGGAAGCTGTAGTGCAACCGGGACAGCATCTGCTGCCGCTGGTCTTGCAGTCTTTTGTTCTCGCTCCTGAGCATGCGCAGAGCTAGCATGATGAGGAGCACCAGGATGAGCCCGCCAGCGATGGGGACGGCGATGACAGCTGCCCGGAACCACAGTTCTTTGGAGGAGGTCAACTCCTGAACCTTCGTGATGAGGTTTCTGCTGCCCTCGTGCTGGTATCTGCTCCCTTGTCCTGCAAGAGAGGAGAGAGGGATGGTGTTCAGGAAGGTCCCTTCTGCCGAAGCCTGTGTTTCAACCGCAAAAAGTGGAAGCTTCCCCAAGCCACTTTCTTTTTAAGACTACCCTCTCAGGTGATGGAAGGGGGGGAAAGGTCTGCTCATTTCAAAGAGGGATGCTCCCTACATTTTTCTCCCTAACCTGATCACGACCCAAAGCTTGCCGATTCTAGAGAAACTCGGCTATTTGCTTAGGCTACGCTGAATCCAGAGAACTCTACTGCTCTCCAGACATTGTTGAACTCCCTCCTCCCATCAGCCCCAGGTCAAGGGCCAGGGTGGGGGGGGGTTGTAATCCAGCAACATCCAGAGGGTCACGGGTACCCCAGCCCAGGGGTATGAAGTAATGTGACATCACCAGTGTTAACCCTTGTTACAAATTACCACTGTATTTGGAACCAGTGCGCGCCAGACAGGAGGGCATTTCTGTGGCCTTAGGTCAGGGGTAAGCAACCTAAGGCCTGGGGGCTGGATTCTAACTCTGGCCCATGGACAGTCTGGGAATCAGCGTGTTTTTACATGAGTAGAATGTGTGCTTTTATTTAAAATGCATCTCTGGGTTATTTGTGGGACATAGGAATTGGTTCATTATGTTTTTTTCAAAATATAGCCTGTCCCACCACCTGGTCTGAGAGACGGTGGACCAGCCCACGACTGAAAAAGGTTGCTGACCCCTGCCTTAGATGTTCACATACTACCAAAGAAAAACTAAGGTAAATATGGTGCTATATATGGACACTAGGAACCCAGCTTTCAATTCAGCAGCTCTACGCTTCTGTACGTATTACATGTTTAGGTACACAAAAAGTGTAATGAAATATTGCAATGCATTTATCCAGCATAGGGACAAACACCAAGGAGATAGGACCAGACTGAAACTATTTGCTCAGTGTTTGCAGAGGCAAATCCCGGTTTGTTCCAAAGCACATGGAAATTTCAGCTCTGCAATTTACAAGCTGAGCCATGGGGCAAGTTACTATCTCTTCTTCTCACACGATTGCAAAGATAAGAGTTGTGAGGTGCTTTAGCAAGCCACACAAAAAAGGACTATCATAGCAGGCATTGGGTTTTGATGTACTAGTGACTATCATTACGGAAGCAAATGCAAAACAATTGCTGCACCCCATGTACAAAAAGCAGCTAGATGGTCCCCACCCCCTGCAAAGTATTGATTTTGGACTTTTGGCTAAGCTTTACTGTGGGAATGGGGAAGTCGTGTCCTCCCCTAACAGTGGACTACAACTCCCATCATCTCGGACCAATGGTCGTGCTGGGTGGGGTCGCTGGGATTTGTAATCCAACATCCCAAGGACCACAAAAGCCTTCCATGCAAGGAAACATCAACTTCAATGTTATGAATACACCAGGCACATCAATTCAATTAAATGGATACACCCAGTGATGGAGAGATTTATTTTTATTTTACTTCCATGACCTGCAGGGCATAAGTGAAATTGCAACACCAAAGTTTGTTGAGTCAGATGAATTATTTGCATACTTTTAAATAACTAACTTCACCCGGCTGTGGGAAAAGTCGTTGGGACTTTATTCTCTTTGACTTGATGATTTCACCTTCGTGTATGCAAAGTAACAAAGCAGCAGATTTAAATTAAAAGCTGTGTGCATGTTTTCATTAAAGCTTAACAGGCTTCCATAAAGTTCATTTGCACATTCTAATAGTTTTATTTTCCCCTGACTAAATTGGGCACAATTAGGTTTCTTAAAGTAGTGCCCCTCCCTGAACAAGTTTTCCCAGGCAAGATGCCAGGCCTGCTTGAAAAGGAGCAAACGTTGTGTCTCATGCTAATGCAGATACAAAGATATTTGGCAGAGATCTGTCTAGCCACATGCCTCCCACTCCAGCGTGCCTAGTTGTATTAAAAGACCAAAATCATTAGCAGACAAAACAAGGTCTTGCCTGTTGCAAGCAAACTTATGTATCAGACAAGAGCACGACTTACCCGAAGGCTCCCCTCTGGAAGGAGAGAGAACATCGTACAGCCCTCTGTAGTTGCACATATCTTCGTGACAACACTCCAACGTAGGAATGGCAGTTCCAGAGTGGTTTTGGGTCTGTTTAGCTTGACAGATGTTCGATGTGCTTGCAAGTGAGTCCAAGCAGCCATGAGTAAGTGGGGAATGGCTGTTCTGAGGGTCAAGCAGTCTAGAGAAGCAAGCGTTGAGCTCAGATTTGCACATATAGCCTGTTGCAACACAGTGTGCAGCATCACAGTAGCATCTAATTTCACCTGCAACAAAAGTAAAGTGGCAAGCTTGTTAGTCCGCAGCAAATGAGTAAGGATTTAGACACCCCTGTATCTTCAATACTGGCATTAAGATGGGTGGGTAACAAACAAAATAAGTTTCTCTTTTGAAAGCAGACTTGGAGACGGAGCCCTCCAGAAGTTTGTTGGACTACACCTCCCATCATCCACGATAAGTGCAATGCCCATACTGGCTGTGGCTGATGGGTGTTGTAGTCCAAAAGCATCTTGAGGGCACCACGATGACTATCCCTGCTATAGATCAAGGATTCCAACACAGATCTCTATAGAACTGGTCAACAGAGCTGCGCATAGCCATGGGAAAAGGCAATCAATTAATACTCCTATTGTACAGGCAAGCATCTCTAGGAGAGATATATAAGCAAACAGGACATGGCCAATCATGGTACAAAAACAATTTTCCTGGCAATTTTGCCACACCACCGAGACATGGAAACCCTTCCAGATTTTCTGCAGACCATCCAGAGATCTACCTTTCGTCCATCCCTGGCTCTTGCTCTGCACAGTGTACAAGATCCCCATAGCAGGCATGACAAATTGGAGTCCCTGTGGGGAGGATGGTGTTGCATAGAATCCGTCCAAAATTGCCACCTCGTGGGAGGAGCTGCCATGTGTAGGTGAGCTTAACTTACTTAGCCAAAGAACTGGGGAGAGGGGCATAACCTCTTATGCAAAACTGAAGACAGCATCCGTGTGCCCCTCGAGTAGGTACAAAGTTGTAAGAGTTTCCATCAAAAACTGCAAGCTGGGTGGTTCTGCCCCACCTGCAGAACCAGCAGCAATTCAGCTACAGTGGAACAAGTCACCACTCTAGCAGCTGAAGCAGTAGACGAATGGGGATTAGGCTGCTTATTCCATATGAAGCAAAGTTCCATAGGCAAAAATCTGTAAACTGGTCACTTATCACATACCAGCTCATCTCCAGGACTTTGGGCAGCAATGACTTCCCCATTTAGCATCTTTGCAAATCTGCAGGTACTTGTCCCTTACATTACCTTTGATACTAGTTATTATAAACCAAGGCTGAAAACACTGTGGCCATTCAGATGTTGCTGGAATACACCTTCCATTTATGCCCAGCCATTGGGCTATGCTGACTTAGGCTTATATGGAAACTGAAGCTACTGCAACTGGTTCTCCATCTCTGCTCTAAAACGAAACCTACATTGCATACGTCAGCATATAGCAAAGTCAAAAGCACACTTCAAATATTTACGCCTGGCAGAATTAATCAAAGTGGTTGGAGCTGTTTACTGCCTTTTGGCACGGTGCCAATATTTAAGAGCTTTAGCCAACACTTTATGAAATTATGTACTAAAATCATGCATGCATTTTTATTTAAGTTAATTCTTAACACAAGGATTTCTTTGTTGGGTCCATCTAACCCAGCGTTTCATTTCCAAAAGTAGCCCCTGGGAAACTCACGAAACAGGACATAATGACAATAGTCACACATCCCATGTGCGCCAAGCACCTGGCTTCTCACAGCATCATCTTCTCGTGCAAAATATCTTTTTAGTATTTATTATAAAACAGGAAATCTTTAGTTTACAATCAGAGTGTCTTGCTCACCAAAATCAACCTCTTTCAACTTATATGAAAGCTCATAAATGGGGGAGGTGGCAAGATTGAACCCTCCTTCCACCACCTCCCTTCCCCCCCACTCCCCACTCCATCATGTGGTCAAAAAGGGTAAACATTTGGACTGGAAATCCTCTACTGTTTGTATGGAACAAAAAACGCACAGGAAACCACAAAAATTTCAGAAGGAAGTGCTATTCGTTTTACATTCTTCAGAAATGCATTCATTTTACTATACAGAGAAACTGTACTGTCTTCTCAATGTTTCAGCTCAAATCTGTTCCATCAGTTCAGAGAATGGAAGGAAGGAAAGTGGGAGGCAAGCTGGATCTGTCTCTCAGCTTCAGAAACTACTGGAGGAAGTGTATTAACAACCACAGTGATGAATAGCACTTATTTTAGAAAAAAAGGGGGGATTCAGCAACAAGAGAACTGCCACTTATTCCTTTAAAAAAAAAGTGAAGCCCTTAAAATCATAACTTCCTTCTGCCAAATTAAGAGTTATATTTAAGGTACATAGGTACCCGGAGATTAATTTTTAGCACCCAGGTCATATTGCACTATATATACTATGTCCCAGCTTATGCTTAAGATATGAATTACAAACACATTTACACATACATACAGTTCTGCAGGGCTCACCTTCCAGACTATCTTAAGTTCAGCCTTCCCTAGAATGCCATTACATTTTAATAAACTGCTTAATCAAAGCCAAATGACACAGTGCCCGTATGTAAACAAGCTTGCCCCTCATTTGTGTAAATGCGTGAAGCAAGATCTGAAGCCCAAGCCTGCCAAAGAATACATGCAGTTCAAAAGCTTGCTTAAACATTCAGAGAACTAGTTTGACAGAAAGCATTTCCCTTATTCAGTTGCTTGAAAGTCTTTCATCACAGAGATGAAATAAGTGTTTGCATTTTTGGGAGTCCCTTGAGGCTCTCCACCAAAACAGGTAACCAGAGCAAGATTCAAAAAATAATATGGGATGTGTTACATGTCACCAAGCAGGCGACATTCACGTTCCGGATATCCTTCTTCAAGCAGTTGGGCCCAGAAGTCCAATGTTCTTAGATTTACAGATGGCACTTCTCTTTCCTTAAGGATTTCTGTTCAGCCGCCACCAATCATGTAACTTCCTAAGTCCCCTTTTCGAAAGCAAATGTCATATAAGCAACTATTGTCCAGCAAGTCAAGTCCGACGGCTGAGCAGCTTTCCCTGAAACAAGTTGTGGATAAACACAAAACACTCTTTTTGGGGGTGGGGAAGGAGGAAATCTATAAGCTAGTCCTTTCTCACTCCAGTCTTAAGAGAGCATCACAAGAGAAAATGTGTGTTTCAATCGTTCGTACAATCCTCTTTTCCTGACCAAGCACAGTCTCATAAACAAAACATGACGGACTAGTCATCAGGTTATTACAACTCCATTTTAATTAGAGACACATTCCACCACCTCCCCCTCAGCAGAAGAGAATGGCATTTTTGTGTTATCGTATTTTTGAGGGGGGGGGGGGGGAACCTTTTATTTCTGTCAATTCATAAAGTTTCTTCCTGAGCTATGGAAAAGGCCAGGGAGGGTATTTGGTATTTTCAAACAGTGAACAATGCCCTTTCTGTTCCCCTCCTCTTTCTTGTTACTGTATGTAGCTATTAAAGAAAAATGTCTGCTTTTAGTCAAGGTGGCTACAGGAGAGACTGCAGGCTTCTCCTAAAGCTTTTGAAGTCGACAGCAGCCAGAAGTCTGTGATCCCCTAATTATATCATTATCAGGCGCATAGTTTCAGTATCTGCAACTGCACATTACTCTCAGTCACTCCCTTCTCTGCCCCTCTTTGATGGGGCCAGAAGACTTCCCTCTGCTTGCTGCAAGGGCTGTTATTTGGGGTTAATTACACCCTTCTTTCCAAAATAAATAAATACTGTAGCACATCAGCACTGCGCTAGCTTATCCTTTAACCTCCTCTCTGTGAAACGTGGCAATTATAGGGAGACATCAACTCTCCCATTCCCTCCTCTCCCTCCCCCCAGTTAAGTTTTTATTCTTTTAAGTGGAGAGGAGGGGAGAAGAGTGTGGATTGTGTGAGCTCACACACACACACACACACACACACACACACGAAGTTTCAAACATTTGCAGCAAGCTGCTTAACAGTTCACATCTCATATTAGTGGGGTCACCTCTCACAATCAGGGGTGCACAGCCCAATCCTGCACATGTTTACTCAAAAGTAAACCTCATCTGTAAATTAAAGGATTCAAGTGCTGGTTCACAGGATCACACAGCCTGAACACAATTTTGGTTGTTGCCGCTTTGCAGGATAAAACTTCTTTCAAGTCCCTTACTTGCAAGGGCTGGATTTCTCCTCTAGCCAGGAGGGATAAGGGAGGGCATACAGTCGGGTCTCTTTCCAATTTTACCTTATCAACAGGTAAAGCCGCAAACAGGTAAAGCTTGCCTTGGGCCAGCGCTGCTTTCTGGAGCTGGGAGAGGGAGAGGGTGGGTGTGGGCTGGAGACGTTCAGAAGTTCATTAAAGACATGCTAACAAAAACATTTTGACAACCGCTTGCCCCTAAGGTCTGACTTCCCTCAATGAAGCGGGGCAAGGCTCTGGCGGGGGGCGGGGAAAAGGGAAGGAAACCCAAGCAACGCCACTTCCAAGAACAGGCGAGCTTGTTCTGGCCTGCGAAGCTCAGCCCAGGAGGAAACATGACACGCTCACAAAGCCTTGGCAGAGCGCTTCAAAGGCCCCGCCGGGCCGGGCGCACGGAGCTCGCTAGCCGCAGGAGGGGAGAGCAGCGGGAGCAGGAGCAGGAGAAGCCCCGGCCGGGCAATTGCCCCGGGGAAATGGCTACCGGGCTTGCCTCGCTGGCTGGGAGCTGCTGCTGCTGCCGCCGCCCCACCAAGCCACCTCCGACGGGCGGCAACCCCACCAAAAGAAAGCTAAGCCCGCTCTTGCTTCTAGCAGAGCAAACGGACACCCCGATGTCACCCCCAGGTTTCGCTCCCCAGCCTGGGGAAAGGAAATAAAAGCCGGGGCTTGAGACCGCACCAGGCTGCTCCCCCAAATGCAACCCCCTGGAATGGCTGCTGCGCGCACACAGCCCTTCTTGACGGTCACTGCCAACGCGCACCCGCCACCGACAGCGTCCCTCCAGAGCGCGTCGCAAGGGGAGCTAGCGGGAGGGAGGAAGCTGGGCGAGCCTCTGCAACCCCGACGGGGCGGCGGCTGCTGCAGAGACCCTGGGCGCCTTTGGCGAGGGAATTGGAAGAGGCCCGCAGCCGGGTTTACGCGCGAGGCTGGGCGCAGTCGGGCTTCACCCCCGGCCACCCAGGGCGGGAGTTGCTACGGATCAGCCCCAGCTTGGAACGCGCCTCCTTGCAAGTTTTAAATCCCGCTCTGTTTCGCTTCGAAGGCGAGGCCGAGCCTCTCCTGGATGCCGCCGCCGCCAGCCCAGAGGACGACAGCAGCGCCCCCTTCCGCAGGTCGCGCGCTCCTGCATCCCCCGCCCAGCCAAGGCCCGTCTCTCTTCGGGAGAAAGCCTCCGGGTGCTCCCGAGTACCCGCCCCGTCTCTTCCAGCAGCCCTCCCCCTGACCCTACAGGAAGCCTCGCAGCAAGCAGCTCTTCAAAGGCTTCCCCCAGGGCGACAATCCTCACGTTAAGCCTTTGTACGGTTGTCAACACGCACCAGCACTCGCCAGCCCACCACGCTGCTCTGCAAAACAACCCCAGGCCCACGCCTCCCTCTTCGAGGAGTTTTCTTCATCCCGGGGACTACACACACACACACTTCGAAACAGCATTTCATCGTATTTTGTTTTGATCCCCCCGCTCTTTTTAGGGCAAAAAAAATCTGAAAGCTGCCGAAGGATCGAAATGCATTAAATAAGGCATCTCCAAAGGAAGGGAGCTTTCGTGAGAGGGGAGCTGCTTGCGCCAAAAAGAGCCCATAATCCGGTCCTGCGCATGTTGACTTGGAAGCGAGCCCCACTGAGTTCGGGTGCAATACTAGTCGTGCTTTTCTACTGAACACAAATGGGGCTTGCCTCTGAATAACCATGCATAGGACAGCACGTACACTGCAATATGTTAAGTGGTGCTAGTTTTACGTTATCCTATTTCCTCCTCTTTGGGAATAAATACCATCAGGTCCGTGCGCCTTGCACAGGACCGGGCTGCACGTTCCCGTGGGGCTGCCCCCCTGTCAAAATAGCGGCGTCCCGTTAGCACCACCAACGCCGAGTCCATCGCTTGCCTTGTTCGTTTATTTTTCTGTGCTCAGTGCGCGGCTTTTGCCTTCTCTTTCCTTCTGCCTCCCGACCGACACGCTCTCCGGCAAGCCCCCCGGGAACTTAAAAAGCCTCCACCCCAGGATCGGGAAGGAGCCCCTCTCGTGAGCCGGACTCACCTTTCGTTAGCAGGATGGCCATGGCGCACAGCTCCAGTTGCAGCCACACGAAGATGAAGCTGGAGTGGCGATCCATTTAACCCTCCCCGCACGGGCCTCGCCGCCGCCGCCGCCCGAGTCTCCGCGCTCCCTCCAGGGCTCTCGTCCCCTAGAAACGCTGCAAGGCAATGCCCCGGCCGGGCACAGCGCATGGACCCCGCCGCGGGCTGCCCTGCGCGACCCGCTCTCGGCCTCGACCGGCTCCTGGCGCCGTAAGCCTCTCTCACGCGCGCCCCGAGCCCTGCTGCAGCCGCATCCGAAGCCTCGCTCCGGCCGGGGGTCGCTCCGGGGCGCTCTCACCTCCGCGCGCAGGACCAGCCACTAGCCCGGCTCCGCTCTCTGGGCGCCCCGCGCTCGCTCTGTAAATAATGCTCCCGCCCCGCCGCCTGACCCGCCTCGGCCCGCCCCCGCCCCGCCCCTCGCTCCCCTCCAGCACGGCTCCCATAGGCGGCGCCGCCGCGTCACTCAAAGCAGCGGGAAGGGGCAGAAGGTAGGATGCGTCCTGCAGCGCCAGCAGCTCCGCTTCACTTTCTCCCCGGCTTGAGCGGCGGTGTAATTAGTAGCGCAAACATGGGGGGCAAATGTAATTAAGCCAAATGAACTTCTGGGGATCCGGGAGGGGCGGGCTCTGAAGGGTGGTTCCCCCCCTTTTTAAAAAAAGGCATTCCTCTTCGAACTTGGTGCTAAAAGGCAGGAGGAATGAAATAAACTCCTAGCACCCACTTGCAGCACAGCAATCCGATCCCGGGTCCAAATCGCGCGCACGGTGTAGCCGGGACAGGAAAGGGGGACCGGCCCCAAATCTGAAGAGCCTAGAAGCCGGACATGTTTGCAGTGTGTGCATGTACAAAAGCAGACTGGGGCAAGCGAGCTCTCTCTAGGAACCTGCCGACAGGGCTGCAAAGAGGCGATCGCGGGAGGCAGCTTAAGAAGCGCATCAATCCCTTTTCCCGGCGGGGAGACAGCAGCGTTTTCCCCTTTCTCCTCTGCGCACTTCCAGCCGCCGCCGCCGCCGCCCCTCCTCCCGTCCCGATGATCAATAAAGCCTAGTCAGACGGACGGTTTGACCAGCAGGAGCCTGACTGCTCGGTTGGGATATAGATGTACCAGGAGAAGACATTTAGTGAAAATTAGCAAACGCGAAAGCGCCAGGCGCCAGCGAGACGACACAGACAGAGACTGACACTCAATTATCCCCCCAAACAATCCCAGGCAAACACACAGGCTCGGCCTGATCAATATCAGCCCCAAAGCGATCTCCTTACTGAGATGCTAATTCATTTATTAGGGCACTCTCTCACCGACCGAGCAGGCAGGGTTACTCTCAGCCTTTCTTTCTTTCTGTCCTTTCTTTCCACGGTTTGTTTCATGACGACTTTGGATTTACTGGGAAGCGATATGGGGGGGGGGGACACGTAGCTGGGCCATGTCCCTGATTGTACAGCAGTTCTTATGTTTCGCTATCAAGGTGCAGGTTCCCCACCATATCACATATTTAGGGCCTGTAACACTTTGCGCTGCTTTCCTACCCCTGGGTACAAAATCATGCGGGACACAAAGCCTGATTGCAAAGTAAATCCTTCTCTGTGGTCAGCGAGACACGATCCAGGTAAATATGCAAAGATCACAGGCTTGAAGGGCAAAGTTTCATTAAATTCAGAGGGTCTCACTTCATAGTTAGGCTCAGGCTGCTGAAATCACAGTTTATTTTACTACATTCTGTACCAGCTTCCCACCAAAGAGCTCAAAGCAGTGCGCACAATCCCACCTTCCATAATAGTGCAAAAATATTATCCTCACAACAACCCTGTGAAGTAGATTCGGCTGAGAAATAGTGACTGGGCCAAAATCACCAAGTGAGCATCATAGATAAGAGGGGATTTTAAGCTTGGATCTCCCCAGGCCTAGCCCAGCACTCTAAGCACTACACTGGCTCCCATATGCCACAACACCTAGTCTATGGGTAGGCAACCTGGGGACCACCAGAGGTTATTGAACTCCAGTTCCCATCAGCCCCAGCCAGCATACCCAGTAGTCGGGGTGCTGGGAGTTGTAGTCCAATAACATCCAGAGGACTCCATGACCTAGGCTAGGTACACATTAGCAGCTTAGAATACAGGGGTCACCCTTGCGTTTCAAGTCACATTCTTACTTGTTCTACACACCATTACCTGGTCACCTGGTTTGTTTCCCTGCACATTCCCTGTTTGTTTTCCCCAGCCTGCAAACCCAACCCCAAACTCGTCTTCAAGGAAGCTGTCATCTGTACATTCACAATAGTTGTCTTCAATGTTACACACCCCAGCTTGACCATGGCTGATGTCTTCAAACTGGATGGAAGCTGGTTTGAGAGGAAACACTTCAGTCAGCTGTGTTTCCCAAGAAACTACAGGATACAGACAGATTGTGGCTAACAGCATGTGCATGTCTTCAAACTCCAGTGGTGGGAGTGCACTGGAGCCGGCTTAAACCTAGTCTTAACCCGCTCCTCTGAAACACATACCCAAAGCATCCTTGATAGGAAAGACGCAGCTTTCTTCAAAATCGCCAACTGTGATTCCCGGGTAAATTGTCTCTACACTAACCAGTCAGAGCCTTTTCTGTTGTGGCACCTGCCCTGTGGAACCTCATTGCTGCTGTGAAAATGGCTGTTTGAAAAGGCATTTTATTCTTCCAATTTATCTTTGATTAGTTCTGATGGCTGTGTGCTTTTGGGGGGGGGGAATTATTTGTAGTCCTATTCTGATCTTGTGCCTGGGGTTGGACTGAGAACTGTTATTTTAATATTGTTGTGATGTTTGGATTTCTTAGTGACCCTGAGTTTCTTTAGAAATAACAAAACATACATTTTCTTAAACAAACAAATAGCCGGGGGTGGGGTGGGATGCACCCCTACTTCTGGGGTCCACATGTCCTCTTTCCATCACACCCAGAAGTAGATTCTTGTGTGTTATTTAGCGGTACAAACACAAACAGTGATGCTGGCTGCACAACTCCACTAATCTAAGATTCTCAGATGCATCCATGCTGTGTCAGTCTCCAGTATCCACATGAATGCCTTTGACAGCAGCAGCTGACCAATATGCCTCGCCCTACTTTAGAAGACCATCTGTCCACAACCTTGCAATGGGATAAAGCCCCTGAAAAACATCCTCCCCGCTGCTTCAACTTATAGTCAGTCACTCAGGTGCTCCCAGCTCCACATGCTGCAGTTAGATTGCTTCTTAAAACTACTTGCAAGGCGGCTTCAGACTAATCCAGCTTCCTGGGGTGTCATCATTGGGCTCACCAGCCGTGATCTTTTCCAGCATTTGTCAGGCACTCAGAGGTATATCCCTGCTCAGTTTCTGGGTGCTCCCCTGGAGTCGCTTTTTCAGTGTTCAAAAGTCAATGGGCAAGGCATTGGCCATGATCCAAAGTACTGTGGAGTTCTGTGAGCCCAATAGGGCTTCAGGTTTGTTTCCCAGAATAGCAGCCCTCCAGGCTACATGGCAAATTACTTTTGAAATGCAGGGTGGCTAGGTTTTCTGTTGTTGTTTTACAGTGGAAGTAAAAATTCTACTGAGTTAGCAGAAGCCCTGTGTGTGACCCCGCAGGAGAACAACAGTTTTTGGAATGCCAGTCATTGTCTTAAGTAAAATTAAGTCGTTGTCATCATAGGTAATTTTGAAGAGTCGTGATTCTTTATTGCTAAAGCTTGGTTTTCTTGTTGAAAGAAGGGGGGGGGGAGGGAATAATGAAAACTGCAACAACCCAGAAGAACAAGTAGCTATAATCATCACACACATGCACACTTATTTATTTGAAGTATTCCCCCACCCCATGCTTTAGTCGAGAAAGGTACCCAGAGTGGCTTATAGCAAGGCAATGTCAGGCTTACAATCTACAAGGAAAGGGGGGGGGGAGAGAAAACTCAGTACATGGGTAGGCAAACTAAGGCCCGGGGGCCAGATCCAGCCCAATCGCCTTCTAAATCCGGCCCGCGGACAGTCCAGGCATCAGTGTGTTTTTACATGAGTAGAATGTGTCATTTTATTTAAAATGCATCTCTGGGTTATTTGTGGGGCATAGGAATTCATTCATTTCCCCCCACAAAATATAGTCCGGCCTCCCACAAGGTCTGATAGACTGTGGACTGGCCCCCTGCTGAAAAAGTTTGCTGACCCCTGCACTAGTACTTAGGATGGTCTTGTAAATGCTGTTCCTAGCAGAAGCTGTCCTGGTTTCTGATTTGATCCCAGAATGTCCCACTTTTCCTTAGGATGTCCCTATTTTCATTGGAGAAATGTTGGAGGGTATGGGCCAAATATGTCTCCCCCTTACCATGACATTCTTCCTGGGAAGCAGGGAAAAGAGTCTCCCAGCATTCCCTAGTCAAGGCCACAGGCCAGGCTGTGCCACCCCTTCAGTTCCACAGTCTCATGGTTACTTAGGATCCAAATATAAAGCTTTTAAGGATTTATCTACAACTGTGGACTGGTCTAGACATTATCTTGTTTGGTTTCTGTTTCCAACAATGGCTCTGCCATAATAATGGGAGGAATGTTCAGAGCAGGGTTTACCTTTTAAGTCAAATGTGTGGTGTGCCTAATTCAGTGTGCGTAGGATACACAGTAATAGAAAAAAACCTGTTGCCTCAACCATGAGTGACATCAAAAGCTGGATCCTGGATATTTGTGCTAAGGCGATTGCAATAGGCATCTGCTAAAGGAAGCAAGCATAGCGGAGACATGGAGCCCCACAAGAGAAAAAGAGAACGTTTGCCAGAGACCGTTTGACTCCATCCCTGAGGACTCACCTTGCTCCAGGTGCAGGTCCTTAAAAGGGCTCATTCTGCTGCTTCCACCTCCTAGATGATTTTGGGTGCTTCACACTCTTCCTGTTACTAAATGTATTGCAAATCCATTGTTTTGTTGTTTTGAAATGCAAGCTTTTTATTATGTATCTATCTCTGGGCATGGCTACAAAATGTTCCAGTTTTTTCTTCAAAGGATGCCAGCCAGCAATGTCTTTAAGGACACTCCATTCCATACCTCACGCCCCCCAATTTTCCATTTTTTCATTAAGCAGTATTTTTCAGAATGGTACTTTATAAGAGATGCCACTGTTTTGAATTGCACGTTACAAAACTTACGCAGACATGCTGTTCTTTGGAATTGTACAATACGACACTGCTTTGAACTGCACTTTACAGGGAGTTTTTTGTTTGCTTGCTGCTTCGTCATGAACTGCTTTCTGTGTAAAGTATCCCCAAAATGGTATTACTGCTATGCTTGACTTTTCCATCCTTTGCATGCCTCTTCCCTGTTTACCAAACCTAGCTGAGGCAAGAGGTTTTAGCTAAGATACATCTCTGTGATCTGTCTTGTCCATGCCCCATTTTCATCATGCACTGCTGTGGTGCCACTGTCAGCTTTCTTCAGAAGCTTTCCAACTTCCTGGAGAGTCAGTGTGGTGTAGTGGTTAGAGTGTCGGACTGGAACCTGGGAGACTAGGGTTCAAATCTCCACTTGGGCATGAAGCTTAACCTTGAACCGGTCACTGCCTCTCAGCCCAACCTACCTCACAGGGTTGTTGTGGGGATTCAAAAAGGAGGGGGAGAACCATGTATGCTACATTGAGCTCCTGAGGGGGGAAGGTGGGGATATAAAGGCAATAAATAAATAAACAAACGTTCGAGTGTTGTCTCTGTGTGTCAGTCCTGCGCTCTAAGGCCAGCTCCCATGATTCTGAAGCACGTGTCCAGTTGCCCGCATTGCATCATGGTCAGAGTGGTTTCACGAGAGCTTCCCCATCCCTGCAGCTGCAATCCACACCAGGCGATGACAACAGTGGCGTAGCGTGGGTTGTCAGCACCTGGGGCAAGGCAAATAATTTGCAACCCCTAACCTGTGGATTTGTGCCCCCTAACCCTACCCCCCAGATGTTGCACCCGGTGCGGCCGGCCCCCCCTGCACCCCCCACGCTACGCCACTGGATGACAAGCAACCTTAAATGTAATAAATGGTGCCGTCATTCTTCCGTCGAGACACAAAGGAGCACCCGTGTGTGAAGCAAAACTCAAAAATTGACAAAAAGCAAATGATAAATTGGGAGCGGGATGACCAAAAAGAAGGTAGAAGGTAAAGGTTTGCACAAAGCAACAGTAATGACACGTTCAGCAGCCAAAAGGAATGCAAGATAATAACTCTGAGGACGAGGAAGCAACAAGCAGAGGCCTGAAGTGTCATCCTGTGTCTCTGTTACAAGGTCTGTGGGAGCAGCTTGGAGACTTAACTTGGACTGATTGTGTGGCCCAGGCTAAGCGCATGCAAGGGCCTCTCTCTCTCTCTCTCTCTCTCTCTCTCTCTCTTTGTTTCGCTTGCTCCCCGCCAAGGAACCCACACTCAAAGCAGCAGCCCAAAGTGGATGCGGAGGAAAGAACGCCAAGGCTCTCAAAGGCTCCTGCAGCCTCTCCTCCAGGCCAAATAGCAGAGCTCTCCAGCCCTCCCAATCTCTCCTAGGCTTGGGTGAAGAATGCAGCCTCAAGGAATCCCACCCTAAACCTTAGACGCAAACATCCACCTAGCAATTACAGTGGGGGATTGCTGTGTGTTGCGGGGGTGGGAGAACGGCTTAGCCTTGGTCAACAGCAAAAAGGGAAAAGAAAGAACCCAAGCCGTAATCTTAGTCAATAGCTCACTTGCAGCACTCTGTAGGTTGATAAATGTGACAGCCTGAGACTTAAGGAGGGGGAAGATGCCAGGCATGGCCACCCTCTGGACTGGTTACAATTAAGAAGGCTGGCAGGTGGGAGCTGGCTGGGGTTGGTGGGGCAGTGCCCCATTTGCTCTCATAGGCCAGCCTCTGCTGCCCCAGTTCTGTGCAGCTTTTACTTCCAGGGGTAAGTTTGTACAGCAGGGGTGGGGAACCTCCAGGGGCTGGTTCAGTATAGCTCCCATAATCCTTTGCTATCTGTTGGGAGTGTGGGTCCAAGAATATCTAGAGGCCCACAGGCTCCTCACTTTGGCACTAGCCATCCAAGACGAACTTTAGCTTCCTGGTCTAAGGGCTCTGGCATTCCCATAGCATCAAAGAAACGGAAATACTTCCATGCAGTGCTATTTTCTTCACCATGAACACTTCCCTCATTCTCTTGCAGCCTACCTGAAAGGTGCCAAAACTGAATTCCGTTGAGTTCGGGCTGGAAAAAAAGCCCTGCTTCCATGTTGATGATGGGTAGCTGATACTTCCTTGCCCCTGATGAAGTGGACTGCAACCCATGAGAACTCCTGTCATAATAAACTTGCTTGTCTTTGAAGGGCCACAAGTCTCTTTTTGTTGTTGCTGTTGCAAGCAATTCACAAGGCTGCCTGTCTGGAAGGTTTATGTTAAGAATGAATCCGTCAGAAGGTCTGTGATGTCAAGATTTGGTCAGAAGGGGCCCTTCCTCATCCAACCTTCTTTTAATACACCCATGAGTTGAACAACATGGCAGAAGGCTCAGGAAAAGTACCGAGAGGACAGAAATGATTTAAATGTACAGGGGACACCTAGCCTTAGCCTCACAACCAGGGCTCAAAGTGGTCGTGGGGTGCCACCCCACTTCTTTCCAGGTGGGCATATTGACAGATGGCATTTATATCCCACTTTTTTCCCTCAAAGGAACGCAAGGTGGTGTAGCTGGTTATCTCCCTCCTCACAACAACCCTGTGAGGTAGATTGGGCTGTTGAGGCAGTCAGTGACTGTCCCAAGGTCACCCAGTGAGCTTCATGGCCATGTGGGGATTTGAACCCTGGGCTCCCAGGTCCTAGTCAAACACTCTAACCACTACGCCACACTGGCTCTCATAACCGAGACAGGCCTAAGCAGCCCAAATCCTGTCTCTCCTCCCCTTTGAGAACTGTGAGGAATGTTAGGCCGAGTCGCCCAGTGGCCGCCATAGCTGTCTGTGGGAGGGGAGGGGGATTTTTGTTGTTGTTTAGTTGGTTTTTATTCTGTATCTTCTCATTTTGCATTTTACGTTGCGAGCCGCTCTGTGGCTCTTCAGATGAAGGGCGCTATACAAATCTAATAAATAAATAATGAATAAATAATTTCAATAACTGCTAGGCCTGTGCAGGATCAGGTATCAGACCTGTGGGGTGTGGGTGCTGCTTCTCTTTCCTGCAGGAAAACTGCTTTTGGGAGGATACAATCATGCACACTCACGGCCCTTTCTTCAAACCCTACTTTCACTTTATGTTAAAATAGGGTTTTTTTAAAAAAAAAATCACTTAGCCCCATTCCCAAATTGCTTTGGAGACTGATCCAAAGTGGGATGGATGGCTCAGAGGAAATCTGCTTGAGAGATCTGTGCGCATCCCTATTGAAAGGCTGGAGGGCTTTTCAGTGGCACCATTAATATACAATAACTGAGTGCCAGGATCAGCTGCGACATGCAACAGGGAATTTCCTGGCTTGCTCACTGAGGACACTCAAGGCCACTTCTGTCCC
This sequence comes from Podarcis tiliguerta, assembly GCF_965153285.1. Lineage (NCBI taxonomy): Eukaryota > Metazoa > Chordata > Lepidosauria > Squamata > Lacertidae > Podarcis > Podarcis tiliguerta. The sequence goes on along the minus strand of NC_139545.1, from coordinate 40,067,388 downwards.
CTGCCTGACAAAAGGACCTGTGTCTTCTGACTGGAGCTGGAGACAGATCCAAACAAATGGCGGCGTTTATCTGTTTTCAAGGGGACAACAGCCATTGTTTCCTTGTCCCAGTGACCCTTGAGGCCACCTGAAATCTGCTCCCCCACGCAGTCTAACCTCATTTTCCGCAGAACGCCTCCTCTCCTCTAAAGCTGTGGTTCTTAACCATTTTAGGATCACAGACCGCTTTGAGAATGTGATGAAAGCAATGGGCCTCCTCCCCAGAAAAATGCCCATAAGCATTTCCCTGAATTCCCTGAATACAATATATTTTATTCTGTTGAATTTTTGTTTTTCTGCGCCTGGTTCATGGGCTCCGTGAAGCCTTCCCAGGGACCACAGGTTAAGAAAACCTGCTCTGAAGACTGCTGCAACCTTTTCTTTTACAGCATTTCTCTCACTCTCTCTTCCCTCCTCATTTTTGCTTTGCTTTGCTTAACATCCAGCCTCTAGAAGCATCCTGAGGAACTGGGAAATTGGCTCATGGTGGCATTTTATTTGGTCCTAATCAAATGCGCCTGCATCAGTCATTGTGCATGAAAGCGAAAGGGGACTGGAGTCTGCAGGTAGGCACACCGTACATTTTAAGCACATTTCTGCCCAATGATTCATGGGAACTGTAGTTTGCCCCCTCCCACAGGGTTCCAATTCTCTGCACCCTTTCACAAACTACAGTTCCTGGATCCTTTGGAGCAGGTGGTGGAATATGCGCTTTGTGTGTGCAGCCATAATGGAGCAGCAGAAGAGACAATGTGCACTGACACCTGCTCCTTAGAGATGAAAATGTAATAGAAATAACACCCACTTTTCCTTAAAATTGCAGAATAATATTACCGTGTTATTATTAATAGCTAATACGGAGGGGAGACGTCCTATTTGCTCTGCCTTTTCATGGAGCTCAGACTGCAAAGCCCCCAAATATTGCAGAAAGGAGGGGGGGGAAACACCTTCACCCTGCAGATGTCTAAGTGGCTCTTAAGTGCCTATAAATGTTCCCCGGCCAGGTGATCAATAACAGTGCAGCCCAAGCAGCAGCGCTTCCATCCCTGGCTCGCCAGTGAGCAAGAGAGACAGAGAGACACACGTTTGCATTTGCTGCTGGGATCTGGGCCAGGGGGAATCGATAGAGCAAGTCAAGGTGGAAAAGAGGCAGATATTCACCCCCAGGGAGAATTGGGAGGGAGGGTGGAAGCTACACACAAGAAAGAGGCAACTATTATGGTAATTGGAGGTAATGAGGCCGAGGCGCCAGCTCCAGGTCTGCTTAACATCACTAAAGGGAGGCATGCAAAAGAGAGAGAGAGAAAGGGGGGGGGGAGAGACTCCTGACCCAGACCCAGCTCACCTTCTGGCTCCCTGCTTCCAGCCTAGCTCAGTCCCATCTCTGGTCCCATTTGCCCTCCAGCTGAGTCCCAGGCAGCCACCTGCTCAACCAGTCCCAGGGCAGGGTTTGCAACACATTTGCACTGATTTGAGAGCAGGCTGCCCCATGCAGGAGTTTCACCTGCTGCTTTAAAGCAGCTGCAGGGAGAGGTCAGAGAATTGTCCAACTCCCTGCAATGCAGAATCTCAGCTAAAGCATCCGTCTCGGTTCAAGGCAAATCTTATTTCTTAACGAAGATTGACACCATCGCCTGCACCCTTCTTCCAAAGAGCAGGAGAAATTCCCCCGTTATCCTCACAACGGCCCTGTGAGGTAGGGCAAGGCTGATAGTAACTGGAAGGTAAGGTAAAGGGACCCCTGACCACCAGGTCCAGTCGTGACCGACTCTGAGCTTGCGGTGCTCATCTCGCTTTATTGGCCTAGGGAGCTGGCATACAGCTTCCAGGTCATGTGGCCAGCATGACTAGAATCAGAGCAGCTCACGGAAACGCCGTTTACCTTCCCGCCAGAGCGGTATCTATTTATCTACTTGCACTTTGAGGTGCTTTCGAACTGCTAGGTGGGCAGGAGCAGGGACCGAGCAACGGGAGCTCACCCAGTCGCGGGGATTCGAACCGCCAACCTTCTGATTGGCAAGTCCTAGGCTCTGTGGTTTAACCCACAGCGCCACCCGCGCTGGAAGGTAGACCACTGTTATTATCACAAAATTGCAGATGAGTGCAAGCGTTAAGCCTGGAAGAACAATGGCATGGCCATAGCCTCAGAAATACAAATGAGAAATTTGAACGCGTGACTTTCCAGTTCACAATCACTACAAGATGCCAACCAGGTTGTTGCCACCAGCTTTGCCATAGATTTCAACTATAGTTAATCAAGCATTTATTCATTTACCACCATGTAAGTGAAATGGCACAGCCTTTTTTTTTTTATATAATACTGAAGCATATTTATTATCTGCACCTCTGAAGATTAAATTTCATGCACATTTACGTATACATGCTGAATTTCCATGCACTTAGATCTAATTTAGGACTCATTCTGGATACTGTGCCATTTTGGTCCGTTCCTTTTACATTGCATTGGCCGCCTTGATGAAGGAAGCACAAGTCACCAAGAATTACTTAAGGCAGTTGCCCCATAAACAGTGGAGGTTTTCAGAATATGTGGGTAAAAAAAACAACTACTAGATTTAAACTGACTTTTTAACAAAATAATAAAATATTACCATCTGATTTTCTGATCTCCTTATGCAAGAAGCAATAATTCCCTGCATTTAGACTTGCACTTTTTGGTATTGCAGAAGACAACACAATTGATGAATTGAACTTCCAAAAAAAATTATATTTCCCCATGCTGAATTCGGAAATGCTACAAAAATTCTAGTATTCAGAAGCCAAATTTGTAGGACACCAAACATTTAGCTCTATGATATCTACATGTTGACATCTTCAGTTATCTTTAGGGCATCAGGCTTTGCATAAGTTAGAATTTGCAGTCGGTAGCTTTGCAAAGTATTGCTTCCTAATCCCTTACACACACAAACAAGTGGGCTGGTTAATACAGTTGAACCTGTCCTACAAGGCCATGCAAAGGGCATTTAAAAGCCCCCAGTGCCTCCTAAAGGCCAGTGCTTTATCTTAAGTATGAACATCATCATCAACAAAAAGCAAGAGAAGAAGCCTCCGGGATATATTTCAAAATGTTAATTTTGCCTGACATAGGTGCTATTTAGTAATGCCTGAGCAATTAGTTTTTATTCATTTTAATGAAAAAGACTTAAGGCCTCAGTACAGGACTTGCCCTGCCTTGGAGCATGGGGCCATCTGCCTTCAAGGGGCTGGTGTTTTTGTAGCTTTTGCATAATCCAGTTGAGGACCAGAGGTGTTTCAGTGTGAAGTTCTTTGGAGGGTGTTTTCTCATGGGAGCTTCTACTGCACCTTTTTTGCTTCACTCCTGAAATCTGTGACACGCAAGCAGATTGCTCATCGTAGAATTGTAGGATTTGGAAGGGACCACAAGGATTGTCTTCAGTGTGGGATGATGGGTGGGAGAGGAATCAAAAACAGATTGGAGCCAAGCGCCATCACAGATACGATATGATACAATAATCTTTATTGTCATTGTCCCATACAGAACAACGAAATTGAAAAAAAATCTACATCAGATATTCAAAACCAACAAGCCTGCTATCCCAGCTATCCCAACCTGGTTAGCCCCCTAAAAACTCTGATACCCCATTTTAAAAATACAATAAACTCCCATACAGACTCCTTACACTGTGTTTAAAACCAAAATCGCATTTAGATAGAAACTTGTTTCTCAGGCGGCTAGTCCTAGTCTTTATAACCCTGTATCAGAAGGCAGAAGCTGAAAGAGATCATATCCGCACTATCCTGCGCTATCTCTGCAGCTTTCTTATAGCACCTGGAAGCATAGATTTGATCCAAGGTGGGAAGAGTGCACCCAATTATTCTCTCGGAAGCATTGTTTTTTCCCTGACCGTGCAGCTCCCAAAACACACACACAGACCATAAGTCTCTCTCTCAATGTCGGACGGGTGAGATACAAACATAAATAATAAAAGAAAAGAAGTGGTCTCACAAAACAAAGGATGTGACCAGTCACCAGAGGAGGAAAAAAGATGGAAGGTATTTTGCTTCATTCCCTCCCAGTGCCCAGCATCTCCAGATAGGGCTTGGAGACCCGAGTCTGAAATCTTGGCAAGCCCCCGGCAAAGTCAGCATAGGCAATGGGATATTTTCCCATTTCTTTTCTTTATTCCAAAGTGGAGGATCCAAGAGGTATTCTTGCCACCTTTTTCGGCTTAGCGCTACACTTGCAGAAGAAGTTGCCATTTGCACTTAACGCCAGAGGGAGTGCAGAAATCTCTGCACAACCTGCTGCAGTCTGTCGTTCTGAAAAGGAACAGTAGGTTAAGCACGGCCCCGTTTGTTACATGTGTTTCTTGCCCTCTGGCGATGGGAAGCGAGTTAGCACTTAAGTTGTCGTCTTTTCCTTGTAAGGACGTTAAAGCTGTGAGCACACAGCCGTTGAAAAGCAGATTTGGTGCACCCCATGTTTACAAACCTTCTTGTTTTGCCCTCATCCAAGTGACAGTTTACACTCTTTCCTGCCCACCCCAATTTACTTCTGATTTTCCCAGTCCCCAGTAAGGCAGGGGGTGAGTGTGGGGAGAGAAATCCAGTGTAAAATTGTATGTTATCTGACAGTGACTTTGCATTGGGCATTTTTTTTTTACATGTGTGGGTTTCCCCCCTGTGAACTTTTATTTTCCCCCTCACAGATCGATAAGGATGAGTTTGCTTAGGTTCCCCTCCAGCTGCTATTATAATCCCATTTGAAATGGTTTGTTGCATGAGTTGCTGGAGCTGTTCTTAATCTGGCAGCTGCCCTGAACTCTTAAAGTGCTTTGTGTGGATTTATTTTATCCATTTTGGGCTCCACCGTTACCTTGTGCTTACTCCTAACTACTTGGTTTCTAAGGCAACTTCTGATTTTTGATTTTGAATCACAGGGGCTGAAGGCTGCGGTGCAAAAAGTCACCTCAATAGGTTTGACCCCCTTCTGCCTATTAACTATGGATTTAAAGGGCACCAAACCACAAAAAGGCACTTTGGAGATTGATTTGCTAGAGCTGCAAGGACCTTGAAGTCAACTATACTCTCTAGCAGGGACTCCAGATGTTCTTGGACCACAACCCTGATGCTTAAAAAAGGATCGCAAAGAAAGGGGCTGGGAAAACAACATTGCAATCTAATGTGTCATTTAGAGAGAACACTTGCAAGTGGTAAGCATTCAAATATGGTTTAGGTTTTTGTTTTATTTTACATGTTCTGAAATAAAAACAGAAGTCCAGGAAACAGTTCCCCAGGAAAATCTATTTACTGCAGCTCCTATCCCTAGAAATGAGGCACCAAATGAAGTCTGGATGAGCCCAAAGATTCAACTGGAAATTCCATTTGACCTTCTGTTGGCAAGGAGTTCCACAGGGCAGGTCCTGCCACACTAAAGGTTTGCTCCCTGGGGAAGGTGGACTGAAATTCAGAGGACCAACAAACTTGCCCCATCAAAGGATCTCGGTGATCACGCATAAGGAGCATAAGGAATCGGGTGCGCCTTGAGGTACCTTTGGCCTAGGTTGCTCAGGGCTTTGCGAATTAATGCAATAACCTATTTTACATTTAAGAACACTTGGATTTTTGGCTGGCAGGCAGACAGAGGAGTCGCTACCTTGTAAAGGAGAGATGGGAAGAAACACTTTAAAAATTGAAAGCTGTAAGAGCAAGAGGAGAAAAGCAATGAGGAATGGGGTTTGCTCTCCAACCACATACCAATGAAGATCTCCAGTGTGTTGCTGCCATCTAGTGGGGTCTGCTGGTTCTCCCAAAATTAACAGCTATATTGCCCTGTCGTGGCTAAGCTTCTGAATGTGCAATTACCCACTACCTCCCCTCCAGATAGCAGCTCCTTGAATTGGCACCTGTTAGAGCCAGTGACATCGCCCTTGGGATTGCATCCTGCATCTATATCCTCTGGAAGAAAACTGGTGCTGCCTTATCAGTGGTCACAGTAAGCTGGCAAAATTAAGAGGGGACAGACAATAGGAGGAAGTACTGGACCAGGCGGTGCACGTAACATAGGTCCGTGGATGACAAATGCAAGGAGATAATGTCTCTGCAGCCACAGCTGCAGTTCAATGGTAGACCAAATGCATTACATGCAGTTGGACCCGCGTTCCACATCTGACATCTGCAGCTTGCTCTTAAAGAACCAAGTAGTGGAAGATCGTGGCATGAGGCCATAGGAAGCCACTGCCAATCGGAATTAATGCCAGGCTGAATTAATGCCATGCTAAAGGGACAAATAGTCTGGGTAGAAGCCCTGTTCCATAGCAAGCCCATGGGAAGCATTTCGCCTCTCATTCCTGCCATCTACAAACACTGCAAAACATAAGCAAGCACAGATTCCAGGATCGCAGTAGCCAGTGCATGGAATTGGTGAACTCCAGGGCAGGCTGTCCAAGTGTCAATTAGCATGTCAGTGTTTAGAGCAGAGCAGCTTTCACCCAAGTCCTGGTGGGAGTTCAAAACTGCGAACCGTCTTGAGACCTCTGGGTATAGGGTGGTATATAAATAAAATAAAATATAAAATAAATAAAAATAAATGTCTGGAAGGCACCAGATTGGTTACAGCTGGCTTAGTTGTTGTTGTTTAGTCATTTAGTCGTGTCCGACTCGTGACCCCATGGACCAGAGCACGCCAGGCACTCCTGTCTTCCACTGCCTCCCGCAGTTTGGTCAAACTCATGCTGGTAGCTTCAAGAACACTGTCCAACCATCTCGTCCTCTGTCGTCCCCTTCTTCTTGTGCCCTCCATCTTTCCCAACATCAGGGTCTTTTCCAGGGAGTCTTCTCTTCTCATGAGGTGGCCAAAGTATTGGAGCCTCAGCTTCACGATCTGTCCTTCCAGTGAGCACTCAGGCCTGATTTCTTAAGAATGGATAGGTTTGATCTTCTTGCAGTCCATGGGACTCTCAAGAGTCTCCTCCAGCACCATAATTCAAAAGCATCAATTCTTCTGCGATCAGCCTTCTTTATGGTCCAGCTCTCACTTCCATACATCACTACTGGGTCACTACATCACTACAGCTGGCTTAGAGGAATGCTAAAACTTGAGTAATTACTGATCACAATTGTTGAAACAAATGCTTTCTTGTGTTTCATTTCTCTTGTGTATGCTTGTGTATCAATTAGTATGCCACTGCAAATTATACTGAAGTTGACCAAAATTGTAATGCTGCTGATATAGTGCCTCAAAATTGTGTGGGCTCTCCTCTCCCACCCTCCCTATGAGAAAGGGGCAGGGGGGTCTTTCTGTAGAGTGAGGCATTCTGGGAAAGTTGGCCAGCAGCTTGAAGTTCTGTTTAAAGTGACTTCCCAGTTTTCAACAGAACTTCCAGCCATTGTAGCAAAGCTGCTGTGCCCAGAATGCTTCACTCTGAGGAAGAGAACCTCTCCCTTGACACTTTCTCAAAGTAAGACAGGGGGAAACTGTGGGGCAATGGTGATGAGAGCTGCCATCACCTGACTGAGGCAATGCATTTTCTTCCTCCATTTGGGTATCAGGAGAGAAATTATTGCAGAGCACAGACTGGACGGGATAATGTCTTATCCAGTATTCACACCTTACTTATCAAACAAACCTCCAGTGCAGGAACATAAGTGGGAACAGCTAAACCAAGTGCCTTTGCAGATTGGCAAAAGTACATCTAACTGAAGTTTAATGCTACTCATTTGAATACATAGGAAGGAAGCATCCATTCTGACTGGCTAAGAGTTTCCACCAGCGGCAGCCAATGTTCAGCATTCCAGCTGTTCTGCATTACAACTCACACCAGCCCCATGCATAGCCAATGGTCAAGGATGATGGGATTCTGTAGCCACCAACCTCTGGAGAGAACCACATTGTGCAGACCAGGGAAGCCGGGATAATCTCCAGTCATCTCGTTTCTACTACACAGATGGCTGGAAAGGTAGTTAAACATCTTGTGGGCTTCCTATTTGGAATCCCAGTTCACTGACCACTGAATCCTTATGGGATATCTTGCTGTGACAGCCAGTAGATGGCGCAACAACACACACAATCTGCTGTTTACGCAGAGACCTCATTCATGGATCTGAATCATCTCCAACAGGCTTCTGACAGGACCTGCTCTTGCAGAAGCCACGCTGGCTCTGCTTCAGCACGGTTTGTTTTTCAATATGCTTGGTTAGTTTATCTTTAACAACACTTTCCACTAGTCTTTCTGGGACAGACATTAAGCTAACTGGTCTGCAATTTCCAGGACCCCCCAGATTGGAGTTACATTGTCTGCTTTCCAGTCCCCAGGTATGGAGGCAGAACTGAGGGACAAGTTACATATTTTAGATAAGCAATTTTACATTTGAGTCCGATAACTTTTGGATGCATGCCAGCCAGACTTCGTGTTCGTTAGCTTTCATTTTGTCTATGAGGCCTAGAATGTAATCTCGTCAGAAACCACTGAGCTTGGGGGATGGCCGATCGGAAGGTTGGCCGCACGACGGGGTGAGCTCCCGTTGCTCTGTCCCAGCTTCTGCAAACCTAGCAGTTTGAAAGCATACCAGTGCAATTAAATAGGAACAGTTGCAGCGGGAAGGTAAACTGTGTTTCCCTGCACTCTGGTACTCATCACGGTCCTCTGTGCACCAATAGCGGTTTAGTTCTGCTGGCCACATGACCCAGAAAGCTGTCTGTGGACAAACGCTGGCTCCTTTGGCCTGAAAAGTGAGATTATTGCTGAACCCCCATCGACTGGACTTAACCGTCCAGGGGTTATCTTTTGCCTTTTTACTACCTGCTTCTGTTCCACGCACTACCCTTCCTGCAAATAGTTCCAGCACAGAGACTTGCCCTGTATCTTCCGCTGTGAAGCTGGGGCAAATAATTCATTCATCCTTATTCTCCTTTAGTACACATCTGACTACCTTGTCATTCAAGGTCTTACCATCCATTTGCTCTTTCCCTGCCCAGAAGGCTGTCTGCCACTCTGAACTCTTAAGCCTTGCAGCCAAAGGCTGGGGTGGGTGGGAAGCTATACTGGCACATGCCGCACAGATGTACCTTAACCAGCCACTCTGGGAGAAGGGCAGGTGCCCTGCAGGACATTCAGCTTCTTTTACCTGTGAGAGAATTTTTCTTCTTTGGAACTAAGGGAAGGGGAAGAGAAAAATAATAATTGGGGATTCTGTTTTCATGAGCTGAACAAAACCCCTTTACTGGGCATCAGGGCACTTGGTATCCTAGCAACATGACCCTGGATACAGCTATGAGGAGATGTTCATCTTCTGGCACCCTCCTCTCCTTGCTCTTTCATGTCTTAGGGCATCCTTCATGTTTCTTGCTGACAAACTTTCAACTTTGTACTTCACTGGCCTAAGCGGCCTGCATGCTTTTTGAACGAGGAAGATCACCCAAAAGGAGCATTCTAGTGTATGCAGCGCTGACTGCTTCATATAGGCCAGTTGATTACTCAGCAACCTTTGAATGCACATCACAACATGCACAGCACCAAGCTGCCTGTTAGATTCATGTGTTTTTAAAGCTATGCTACCAAGCAAAGGCTACAAGTCTACTGCAGGGCTGGAGAGCCTTTTCCCATTGAGGACCAGATTCCCTTGGGAATAATATTCTGGGAGGCACCGGCTGGCAGTGGACAGGGCACTCCTCCCCTTTAGCCACTTTTCTCCCGCTCTCCCCACCCCACCCCCCAACAACATGAAATTAAGTTGGAAGGCCTCAGTTCCCTACTCCTTGTCTACTGATGCTACATTTACCAAACTTCCATCCGTAGCCAGCTAAGTGGTTTCCAAGACTGAAATGTCTCCCAGGTCAAAAGGTCCCAATTCCCCTAAAAATAATCGACTTTGCCTCTCACTGATCAGGGAGCTAACAAAAAAAATGAAGCGCCCCATTCATTTGTAGGATGGAAATGGGAAATAAAATGAATACTTCATTTATTTGATTTGCTTTCTATTAATTTCTATTGGAATGAGAAACTGAAACTGAAATTGAATGAACAGGTTCTGAGGTTGGAAGCTGGGGGGCACACAATGAAATAGACAGGCTGGAAAGCTCAGCTGAGTAATAGCTATGCATTTGCTTTTTTCCATTGCCTCTACAAGGGGGAATCCCTCCCCACAAGTCTGGTTTCTTAAAGGACTAGTTTAATACCTGAATATCTCATGCCCATAGGATAAACAAAGGACTTAAGCAGGAAAAACAAAGCCATGTATCCCAATGAAGTCAACAGGAAGCTTATAGGATGAGCACCTTTTTAAATTGCCTATAAAATGGAGATGGGTTTAATTTGTCTGAGATTTGGAAAGTCTTATTCCTTGTGGGAGTAAGATGCCTGAAAAGGACATGCTATTTGGATGGAACCCCACACACCTCAGTGTCAGGTAGTAATATATTGAACAAAACCTGAAACAAATGCAATTCAAACTCATGAAAAACCAAGTGTCTGTAATTTCGGTTTGGTTCAACTTGGTATGCAACCATTATTATGGAACACTGGTAGCTTATTGTAATATAACTGTTGCCTGGCCAAGTAGTAAGCATTCTGAACCTAGGAAAAAGAGCAATTGGAACTGTTTACCAAAAAAATGTGCTGATTAAAAGGTAAAGAGACCCCTGACAGTTAGGTCCAGTCGCAGACGACTCTGGGGTTGTTGCGCTCATCTCACTGTACTGGCTGAGGGAGCCGGCGTACAGCTTCCGGGTCATGTGGCCAGAATGACTAAGCTGCTTCTGGCAAACCAGAGCAGCACACGGAAACGCCGTTTACCTTCCCGCTGGAGCGGTACCTATGTATCTACTTGCACTTTGACGTGCTTTCGAACTGCTAGGTTGGCAGGAGCAAAGACCCAGCAACAGGAGCTCACCCCGTTGCGGGGATTCAAACCGCTGACCTTCTGATCAGCAAGCCCTAGGCTCTGTGGTTACCCTCATAGCCCTTATCCAGCAGATGAGAGAGAATGCTACATTAGACTCTCCCCCCTTCCAGTTAAGAGAAAGACAAGGATATTTTTCCAATGTTTTCTACACAAACATCTAGAATGCTTGCTTTCCCCCCAAAACACACACATTCAAAACAGGTTATCTGGACAATGTTACTGTCAGTGATGATTCAGTGCTTGCACAGCAAATGTGTGTTTACACAGAATCAGCAAGCGTGCATACACAGACTTAGCTCAGCTGACTACTTTGACATGCATACAGCTTTTTTTGTTAAATTTCCTCCCAACGGTATATAGAAAGCTCCAGCGAACTTTTAACCTGCTGATTTGACAAAGCTCATTTCTTCAAGAAACTCATTCAGTGTATCAAAATAAAGCATTGGGTGGCTTACAAGCAGCTTGGAAGCTTTTTAGTACAAGAATAGTATCCATGGGGGATGCTGTGGGTAAAACCTCAGCGCCTAGGACTTGCCGATCGCATGGTTGGCGGTTCGAATCCCTGTGGCGGGGTGCGCTCCCGTCGTTCGGTCCCAGCGCCTGCCAACCCAGCAGTTCGAAAGCACCTCCGGGTGCAAGTAGATAAATAGGGACCGCTTACCAGCGGGAAGGTAAGCAGCGTTCCATGTGCTGCGCTGGCTCGCCAGATGCAGCTTGTCACGCTGGCCATGTGACCCGGAAGTGTCTGCGGACAGCGCTGGCTCCCGGCCTATAGAGTGAGATGAGCGCACAACCCTAGAGTCTGGCAAGACTGGCCCGTACGGGCAGGGGTACCTTTACCTTTACTAGTATCCATGGGTCATGCCAAAGATTCATATAGTCCATGAACACCTGGTATTGGATATTATACAAAGATAGCAGGGAACACCAAGTTAGACCAGCAATGAGAAAAGCACTGTTAGGTGGGGTACTGTATAAATTCATAGTATTTCTTGGGGGTGAATACTGCGTATTTTAAATGTCAATTGCTTTTTAAAAAATGTTTCACCTACAAAACTGAGTTTGTTCAGAGAAAGTGGACAGGTTGGTTAAATGAGTAACAGAAGGCAAGTCATCAACCCTTGTGGATGTGTGGCCAGCAGCTACTGAAACCAATGGAAGGAAGTTCAACTTCATTTCCTTTGAAACACATGGAGGTTGAGTAGATGCAAAGTGAGGAGTTACACAAATTAAAAATTCCTCACCAATTTCTCAATACAAAACTCTTTTATTATAGGCAGATAAAGGCAAGTTAACAGCATTTAAACAAGTCACTTACCTGGTTGCCAATGGACAAGTAGTCAGATAGCCAGACAAAATAATTTGGCAGAGTTGGTTCTTTTTTCCCCAGGCTCGCAATGTGTCACAAATGATTCAACGTAATGAACTTCCACAATACTAGGCTTATGCTGTAATCTTACTATGTAATGCTAGTATACCACCTTTACCATACAATGTTAAAACTTAGAGGGTGGACATGATTCCTGCATATGGCAAACAACACAAACAAGAATGGGCAGTCCCTAGTTTATCCAGAGGCCTCAAAAGAGAAAACAAAATTGAAATTTCTTATAAAATGACAAAAGCAAAGATGTAAGCAGAGATTACTGAAGATAAAAGGCAACAGCATCACAAATCAGGAGGCAAACATATGTATCAAAGCCAGGATTCTAACGAACCTATTAATGAGGTTTCAGCACCTTTGAAGGAGTTTAAAGCAACACATGGACATTAGAAAAGTTTGCAATTCCTTCATCTTTCAGCATTAACAAGAATTCTAAATGGACAAGTTTGGGAATGTACAAAGATTTGTGGCAGTATATTATGACTAACAGTTTTTTGCAAAGAAAACCCAAGTTTATTTTGTAGTAGCAATAGTTTCTTTTTTATTTTTAATATACTTTAGGAAACAATATACAAAGCTGAGCCTTCCCACCATTTTCAAATAGTGAGAAACTCCAATTACACAAAGTCAGCGTTTTGTGATGGCTAAGAACAGCAGTCAGCACCAGACTTGAACAGTTAGCTACAACACAAACATCCTTCGAAATGAAATGTCATAATAGCAAGACAGGTAAAACCAGGAGTTAACATATGACAACTGTTGGGGAGGTGTCAATGATCCTTGTTGAATGTCATTAAATATTTTATACACAATTTTCTGTTTACAATTTTTAAAATAAAGCCTCCCTTGAGGACTTATTTTCAGATAAGTAAAAAAGTATTCAACAAGAATAGCTTCGGTAAACAAATCCCCAAAGAGGCCAAATTCGAATGTTTCGACCAAAGGAAATGAAAACCAGTGTTTCTTTGTTTTAAACATGTTTATTACAACAGATACAATTCACATCTGACTAGTTTTTTTTTCCTTCTTTCCCTCCCACAACCATGTTGACATGTTCATTGGGCTGTTTCCTTATAATTTGAAAAAGGGATGTACTTTCAGCACACATGCCCAGCAGTACTACCAGTCCATTCTTACAGGGTGCAAATGGAAATACATTTCAATAATTTATACAAACAAGTGGGTTATGCTCAATCACTGCAATTTTAAGCTACTGTACACAGGAATGAAAAGATTATAGAAAAGTGCCATAGCAACAGTGCTTTAGGAAAGGAGGAAATTAGAATTAAAAAAAAAACTGATAAATTCAGATCTAGGATTTTAAGGGGGAAATGAACACAGAAAATGAAAAACACTGCTCTGTAAAACAGAAATGGAGAAGCACTGCTCTTGATTCGGTGCAAGTGTGGAAACAGTTGTTTCATGATATTTTGTACATTACCCAAACTGTTTCAAACTGTTGCAGCCTTGAGACACAGATCGCCTGGCGCTTGCATTGAATTTTAGGAAATGCAAGATTTCTGAATGATAAATTAACTAAAAAAGAGAGAGAGCTAATTTTGCAGACAGGTTTACATGTAAAGGCTAGGTATTTAGCCACCTCAGCATTGATTAGTTTTGGATGTCTAAGCTCTGATACACATGGCTTCCCATGGCTTCACTCTACAAAACATATTTACAACGTGAAGAATACATCTACAAGAAATCTACATTTCAAGGGTTTTACAAATCATCCTCGTTTCCTTCCCCTGAATGACACCCCTCCTGTCCCCTTTCCCATGTTATCTTTTTTTTTATTTTTGCCCAACTCAACGGTCCAAAGTCTACTCAAATGCAGCTCAAAAATGTTAAGACTGGGCAATCAGTTTTACAGTTCCTGTACTCAAAACCCATGTGCAATTATTCACAACTTTTTCACACCATGAAGGAATTCTGATTCTTTAGTTTTTCAAGTTCTTTAATTTGTTGTCTCAAAAATAGTATCCTACAAAGGGAAAAGAAAGCAATTAGTACTGGCATGTCAAATCCATTCTTAGATGAGTAATTTACTCCATGAATTAGTACTTTAATAATGACATGCACATTCTTAAAGTTAGTTATTCAATCTACAATAGGTTGAAGGGATAATACTGTGATAAACACAGTGTTGTATGCGTTTTATTTTTTATTTTTAAAAAGGACAAAATTGCTGGGCCTAGAAATAGTTGACCTACCTTAATGGTACACATAATGGACTAAATAATTGTTCAAGATCCAGGAACACACAAGGGCACCTTCAGTAGTTCAATGGCTGTGGAGGGAGGTATTATTCCTGTTTAAGTCAATGTCATCCTATATGTTAAGCTGTAACAGTTTTTAGCCCCTGACTGTATGCTAGGGAAAGTTGCTCAGTAGCTCTTAAGTTTATAAAACATTATGAAACAAAAACACTGATGAAAAGGATTTGGGAAATCAAGATGAGAAACCCAGAATTCTTACCTTTGCTCACGCAAAGTTGCTTGAATTTCACATACTCGAACTAAAGATCTTAAGTTTTTTAATTCAGTACAAATTTCTGACATGTGGACACTTCCCATGTTATGAGCTTCTTCACGTAATCTCGATGCCTAAAAGAGTTAAGAGGAGGAGTTGTAAAGTGTGTTGCAGCTTTTGGAGTAACTTCTGGACATAAACACAAAGTATGGTATTGGTGTCAAAAGAATCTCAGAACCCTCAGTTTCTTGCCATTCATTCAAAATGGTAAAATCCCAGTCCTGTTATATGCCAGCAACATGGTGCTTCTCCTACTTAATTCAAATGGGTATCTAAAAGTCTGGTGCTTTTTGTCAGCAAGAACCCAGAACTGTCCATTACAGCAAGAACGTAAGAAGAGCCCAACAGATCAGGCCAAACAGTCTGTTTGTCCAACACTGTTCTCAAAGTGGCCAACCATATACACATGGGAAGCCCATGGCAGAACCCAAGTTCAACAGCATGTTCCCCACCTGCCCTTAAGACATTTAAGACATCTTTTTTAAATACCTAGGTATTTAATGAATTTGTTTGTCTAGGCAGAGTAGCTATACGAAATGTTGTGACTTCTCATAGGGAATGGATAAAAATTTACTGGCCTCAACCATTATAATTTTTATTTATCAGATCTTTGCCCAAATACAGTGTGAGGTAGAAATTTGGAGTTAAAATGCCTTGGAGTAATCCAAATCCAATTCTTAAAAGTCCATCTGTGCCTACCAAATGGTACACTGGCTGCAATGTTGCATGTGGAAGTTGGGTTTCCTTCCATCAGAGTGCATAAAGCACTTCTCCTGTACGGGTTACAACTACAAAAGATGGGCGAGAATCAGTACCCTAAAAGTACAGCCATCAAATGTGGATTAGGCAACATGAAGAACTGCTATCCTACTAAGATTTAACGGAGTACACTGACTGAAATTGAGTCTGGGATTGGAAAGAGATTGACTGAAAAGTCAAGGATCTGGGCAAGCATTTTCCCGAATATGGAAACCAGAAGAATGAAGTGGGAGCTGCCACAAAACACTACAGCAAGGAGTACTCCTGTGATCAAGATCCCAGCCAGCGATGGTCTCTTCTAAAACCTCTGCTGCCTTGTGGCTATACTCATTAGTGAGAAAGGCTTTGGCCGTAAACCTGAGGAAAACCCAGTGCCTTGTGGAACATCCTCAGGAGAAGAAAAGGCTAAGCATCAAATCCTACACAATCTGGAGTGCAATCCCTAAGATGGTTGTATGGTGTATTGGCTGAGAAGAGAGTGGGTGTTGTTGTTTGGGCAGCCCAGGACCTCCAAACACACTGCCCAGGCTTGGGAGGCAGCAGTTATGAGTTAACAGTCTTTGCAGCCACAGCAGGCACTGTGATTCTCCAATGGTTTGACTTCACTCCTAGAGGCACATTCCATTGTCTCTCAAGACAGACTGATACCAACAATGCTCTCTTTCAGCATACGCCATTCCATATTCCACCACACCGACAAAAAACACTCATTAGCATTCTTACCCCCCCCCCCCCGAGCATATTCAGTCCTCACTGGATTGTTATTAGAACGTTTCCCTATCCCCTTTCATGGTGTTTTCATCATGTTTTCATACTAACTTTTGCACAAAGCATCTAGATCAGAGATGTCAAACCTGTGGCCCTTCCAGTTGTTGTTGGATTATTAACCTCATTACCCCCGACTATTGGCCATGTTGTCTGATGCTGATGGGAGTTGGAGTCCAAACAGCTTCTGGGGTTCCCTATCCCTTATCTAGGTAAGATATTCGTGTTGTATGGCTTTTTGTGAAGTTCATGTGCTCTGGTAAAATTTGTTGTCTGACCAGAACAAATTATAAACTGACAGTACTACATTATATATACACTGTAATGAAGTTTCAGTCCTCTCTGCTACAGGATGTTTCTGTTACACTGACTAGAGTTCATGTTAAAACTGCAATATTTAAAACACTGCATCTGTGCTGCAATGCCTTATCTTACAACATTATCAAGAATTACTATGAAGTCTGAAAGGTCAAAACAGAAAGGCCCAGTTAGCTAAAATTTAAAAACCACAACTAAAAATAAACTTTATTCTTTTATACTTTACAGTTAACTGGTTATTTTTTCATTCAACTTTATAAAACTGACACGGAGAAAAGGGTTATTGGTTTTGAGAATTACAGAAAACAACGTTTAACTT
This sequence comes from Podarcis tiliguerta, assembly GCF_965153285.1. NCBI lineage: Eukaryota > Metazoa > Chordata > Lepidosauria > Squamata > Lacertidae > Podarcis > Podarcis tiliguerta. Next base: position 40,050,391 of record NC_139545.1, on the reverse strand, counting down.
TTAATTTGTACAGCATTGGATTGAAAAGTAAATATTTTTCTGTAAGCCTTTCTAAACCCCAACAATGATTTCTAACACCACTGTAATCTTCTCAGCTTCTTTTCTGCTTCAACAGCCATGCAAGTTTGCCTGAAAACAAATGACTGAATCTGAATAGCTAAGGCAGCTTCAAATCTTATTAAGCCATGAAACAAAGGGGGCCATGTGTATATAACTCTTAAACTTCCTTCACAAGGTAAGGTTGCTGGATAATAGAGGAATATATTTTAAACCTGCAAATACACTCACTCATCCTCTGCTCTACTTGCTGTGAATAGGAAGGCTCCTTGCTTCAAATGACAAAAACAGTGACTAGTCCTATTCTCTGCTCGCCATCTACCCTCCCAAAAAGGGAGAACAGAACCATAAACCTGGCAGTAACAGTGCATTGCTATGTAGCCTGGTACATAGAACTCTCCCCTCCCACATTTTTGCCTTAAAGGGCAAGTAATCTTTTAAAGCAGGAGTGAAAGTGTCACTGAATTTCCAGGTCAGACAGTCCCCAGTTACCAAGGTCAATTGTTGCAGACAACCATGAACCAGGTAACTGACAAATTATAAAAGCTTATCTAATGTAACACTGCCCTAAATTACGGGATTAAAATGAGGAAAATCTAAATAAAACAACAAGTTTCTTGGCTAACAATTTTAAGGTACTTCAATCTCCCAGTATATAAAAAAATCACCATACCTATTCTACAACCTGGTTCCCCCACCAAACTGTTGGGATACCCCAACAAAAACTACCTACAACAGTATTACACCCATGCATAAGAACAATTCCAGTGCTTCCAACCTCCATGGAAATGGAAATGCAAGCTGTGAAATATTCACTAGCATTAAATAATTTGCTTTAAAGATCATTGGTGTTCACAAGAATTTGAACAGAGGAAATTTAAAACACATTCAAAAGGAAGCTAAAGTGCTGTAATCCAAAGGGTTGCAAGCAAAAAAGTATTTCATCTCCACCTCCTCCTTACTGCAGCCCCCTTATGGACTGTCAAAATCTGCTTCCAAAAGTCTAAGGCAGATTTTGGAGGTGTGCAGGGGATAGGAGAGGAAAGTGAAATCCTATTGTGCAAGCGGAAATCTACTCAAACAACACTGGATTCTGCCCCAACACTACAAAATGTACACTCACCTGCTTTTCTGCATGATCTGCAGGCCACCCTTGGACATGCTTTATAAGGTTTTCATTGAAATGTGCCGCTAACGTGGGTGTTAATGAACACGTAGGTCGTGCGGATGCATTCTGTGGTGCTGTCGTATTAGAAGCACTTGTATTGGAGGTATGATTTGGACCAGGAGATGGACTTCTCTGACTACTAAAAGAAAAAGAATGAATGAATGTTTGTTGAGTTAGCTTGTCAGGGATGCTTAATCTGCACCCTGCACAGTAGATTCGGCATAGATTGGATTGTTATGTCCAAGGTCCCTTCCAACTCTACGAAGACTATATAGAATAGTTCCAATCTCTTCCATGGGAAAATGCCCACCTGAAAGTTGCATAGCCAGTAATCGTGAGATTAAAGGTAAAGGGTAAAGAGACCCCTGACCATTAGGTCCAGTCGCGGCAGACTCTGGGGTTGTGGCACTCATCTCACTTTATTGGCCGAGGGAGCCGGCGTACAGCTTCCAGGTCATGTGGCCAGCATGACTAAGCCGCTTCTGGCGAACCAGAGCAGCGCACGGAAATGCCGTTTACCTTCCCGCTGGAGCAGTACCTATTTATCTATTTGCACTTTGAGGTGCTTTCGAACTGCTAGGTTGGCAGGAGCAGGGACTGAGCAACGGGAGCTCACCCCGTCATGGGGATTCGAACCACCGACCTTCTGATCGGCAAGTCCTAGGTTCTGTGGTTTAACCCTCAGCGCCACCCGCGTCCCCTAAATCATGAGATTATCATTTTGCGAATTGTCTGTGAGAAGACAATAACTAAGTCATTAGGGAGGAGTGTTTTCTTCATGGCTTCAATGGATTTCAAACTAATTCTGTCTCAATTGACATGGGTATTGGGGGGGGGGGGAGAAACCAAACTCTCCTGAAGTTTATTTAAAAAGGAAGTTTATTTAATGTCTTCTATGTGCCTCCCTGGTGTCATTAGTCCCAACAGCAGGTAACCCCATTCTTTTCCAAGAACACACCAGTAACTTTCTTCCTATGACAAGCAGGTGCCACAGGTTTTATAAATCACTTCCACAGGCCTACATATTAAGTGCATGTGCCTAGCACCTTTTGTCTTTTACAACCAGTTTCACAATCCACATCACACTGCCTGTCAATTCCACAAAAGGCATCCTAACAGTTCTGTAAACCAGGATATTATACTAGTATACTGATAGTGGCACCACCTGCATTAGTTCTGATTGCAGAACCCACACCATCTTAAACACAGGAATTTTCTTCATATTGGCTAGAGTGGCAAATAGGAACAGCAAACATGGAACGTTATATTAAGCAACAATTCTTTTAATAGAATTGTTCTCTTTTACTAGTCTCTCAGACTCTTGTTTCAGGGATTTGCCCAAAGTCCCACTTGCCCCAAATTGGGAAGTGAAATGAAAGGACACCATGCCTAGTATCTATGCTTCTCCAGTGCTCAGTGGTTGAACATTTTTGTACTGAAGACACTTGACTAGTCACCTCTGCAAGTAACAATTACTCCAGGCAACTGGGTTATGCTCTGATTCAGAACAGAGCTGTACATGTGGCCAGTGGCCTGGGGATCACATGTCACACTAAGTCAATTATGGCTTAGCACACACATGTATTCTACACCAACCAGAAGCCAATCCAACAGTAGGCACAGAGCAGAAAATAATCCTGAGAAGCCACTTGCATAAGATTAGGAGTTGACGTTATGCATCAATAGTGAGCCTTAATTCAGACCAAAGCACAATATTGGGTATACTAGGACAATTTAATGAATAGCATATTCAAGTATACATAATTATTTCTATCAGTTGCAGTCAGTGTATTTGTGTACGAGTGTACTTTTGTTCGCATTAAGCACTTCCTAACCCTATGATGGCTGTTGAAACCTTGCCCTGCACACATAAAAACTGTTTTGCTCCTAGTATTTCTTTGGCAACCCTATCCCAGGGGGTGGGGAAAAACACCACCTAGAAACCAAACAACTTTGAAGCAAAGCACTTCCAGAATTTGACTGCCTTAATCTTAACCAACAATGCCAATAATAATTTTATCCCTATTTTTATTTTTAAACATGATATTTATGTCATGTAAAACATTTCCTTTTAGTCTCCAAGCTCTATTTTTTTTTTAAAAAAGCACCTTTTTTCAAGATATGATGCATTCTACTGGACAAAATGTAGCTCAAACCTGAAGCTCAAAGCTACGTAAAGAACAATTCAGAACTACCATTATTAAAAATCTGAGCTGATTCATCTCAATGAAATCATACACTTAAAAGGAGGGCTCAAAAATGACAGATTTCCTTTAATTCAAACTTTTAGTGTGCCTTCATAAGCTTATCTGCTACTATCACACAACCAAAAAAGCCACAGCTGTTTAAAAAGCACCAAGCAAATTTCTGAAATGCAACTGTATTCAAATTGTTTACTTAAAATGGTAACATACAGGTTTTAAAACAATACTAGGAATTTAATATGGAAATTCTGTCCCCGTACCACCTTCTAATAATGGGACTAAGAATTTATCTTTACATTCACCAACAGCAGAGATGTGTTTAAGCACTGCCACATTTCTATCTGTTAACATGAATAGCTTATGCTGGCTTCAAAGACAATACACAAAAAGCCCCCAAGATTTCCATTCATGTCTCAAAACTGAATACACACACTTGTGGTGAAGAAGCAGCTTGTGAAGTCCTTCCTGTTTTTCCTGCATAACTTAAGGCAACAGAATTCCAGGATGTACAGGTGTTAGCTCACCTGTACAAACATAAAACAAATCTAGACACTACAGTTAATAGGCCACTAACTCCAGTAACTGGCCATGTGTAAATAATCTATCCTGCAATTGCACTGAGACTGTAATGTTCTCCCCAACTTTGAATGCAAGAATACTGTACAGTGGTACCTCGGGTTAAGTACTTAATTCGTTCTGGAGGTCCGTTCTTAACCTGAAACTGTTCTTAACCTAAGGTACCACTTTAGCTAATGGAGCCTCCCCCTGTCGCCACGCGATTTCTGTTCTCATCCTGAAGCAAAGTTCTTAACCCAAGGTACTATTTTTGGGTTAGCGGAGTCTGTAACCTGAAGTGTATGTAACCTGAAGTGTATGTAACCCGCGGTACCACTTTACAGACAGTATTTGCAGATGAGAGCATGCAGCTCCAAAAAGCAACACTTGGTAGAATAGGATATGGTGAAGTCAAAAGCCAATACCAATGTAATATATACCTTGAACGCTGAAGACTTCGAGGAGAAGCAGGTTCATGACCTTGTTGTTTGTCAGCAATCACTTGCTGCTGAGATGCTGACTGTGAAACTGGTCCTTGCTTAACACCTGAAGTAGTAACCTGAAGGTTCAAAATTTGACCACATTTCAGTATTACTTCAAATAACCTTAAACTGAAGAGCTATCAATCAGGATTAGAAGTGGGATACCTCCTGCAACTTATTTCAGGCATAGTACACAGAAATGGAAGGAAGGATGTCTTCTAATTTAATTTAACTCAAATTGCATGAACAAAGATACTCAAAACTGTACACCCACAATCCCCATACAAAGAAGGTATCAGAAGACTGAGGCTAATCCTAAGGTTTGCAGAAGTACCCCTACAAAAACAAAAACTTTATTACAATATTTAAGAGACCAAGACACAGTTCAGTACAGACTAAGCATGTTCAGTGTTGACGGAATGCTGACCAACTGTTGGGAGGATAAATCTGAAAACTGGAATGGAATAGAGCTGCTTTAAAAGGAGGACAGAGGAAGAGACAGGTATATAACAAGGACAGCGGGTACTTTGCTATTGTTATTGGTAACTTCCTAGTTGAATTACAGCAGGGACCGCCAATAGACACCTTTGCAAACCCCAGAAACTGTTGTGGGCACCGCACACACCACAACTGAGCACACACCTCAACCTAGTCTATTGGCTACAGCAGAATGCTTCTTTTAAGTCTAATTTCAGCAGGAGGAGGGAGCCGTATAGGCACCACGTTAGTGCATTATACAAGACTCCAACTTTCAAAACAACCCATGATCTTCAATTATCCTGAAAACAAGGCTGGCAACATCAATCCTGCCATGTGGGAATCCCTTGCAGACTACTTCAGTGCCTGGAGACAGTCAGACCATGGTGCATCTGAAGCACCACAACCACACACATCTGCCCTAGCTGCAACAAAACATGTCTCTTCTTTAGTGGTCTCTACAGTCACAGCAGATGCTGTAACTCTCCAAAATTTGACTTTACCCCCAAAGGTGCACTCCTCCATTGTTTCCCAAGATAGATGGATGCCAACAAGGACAGCTAGATTAACTGGGACTGGCTGATATGATAAAATTTATGCTAGACTTTGTCAAACTGCTCAGAGAACTGTGGGTGGTATGGAAAGGACAGAAGTGAAAGCTGTCTATTAAAAGTATTGTAGAAAACTAATAATGTAATAGATGGACACCAGTTTGTCTAAACCTCCTCCCACAAAGCCCGATAAGGACTGTGCTAAGTAAGCACAGAATAGTGACTAATATTTTTTTGGAAAAGAAATCCTGCTAACAACATTTAAAGTAGGCCACTATTATTATGCCCATGTTGAAGGTAGAAGAAGATGAGAGTGGTTTGCTTGAGGCTGCCTACCAATATAACGAAGGCAAGATCTGTACTGGGAATTCCTAGCTCACTCTTAGCCACTTTGTTACCAAGTCCAACCAGTGACAGTTATAGACTAAAATAATAATAATTAAAGCAACTTGTTTTTTTCCACCAGAAACTAGAGCACCCATTAAAGGTCATCTAATGAAAACTGTTTAAGTACTAAACATTGAGATTCTTATCCTTTGGGTTTCTTAATACAAGAAACAGCCAAAAATATATATTTAAAAATATTTAAAGCATTACAATGTTGGAGTCTTGTGTCTGCTTTAACAACAGAAGCAGAGTTTTACTCCTGCTGTAACTCATTAAAATCTTACCTTTGGCTGTGAGGATACAGGGGGTGTATTTATCAAAGGTTTCAGAGGAACTGTGTTAGTCTGAGGCGTGCTTATCCTTGGAGATACGTATGACCTTGGTGATGAGGCATCCGATGTTAAAGACATTGGGGATTGATTAGATGGCTGAGCTGTAAATAAGACCATGACAATTTTTAAAAATCTTACTCAATCTAAGTTTTTTTAAAAAATATTCTTGGGAAATAAAGCTTGGAAGACTTAAGCAATGGAAGGGGGAAGAGGAGCTGTGACCAAATGAGAAAGCCAAGAGACATGAAACAGTTGCTCCATGAAGGACTAAAAATTACAAACTCAGCAACTTTTTATGCTGTAACAGGAGTCATCTCCAGATGATGCCGTTCTATTGTTTGCTGAAACTAGGTGCTGAAGGGTTTAAAAGCTTTGGACTATCTTTTGCTCCTTCAGCACCTAAATCTGTATGGAATTTTCACTGCTGAAATGGTTTTACTTAAAGTTAACTATTTAAAGCCTCACACACCAATTTATATAATCGAGTGTAAATCCTGTACTTACATACACAGATGCTTCAGCCTCAGACATTAAACAAGGAATTTAAGTACATACTGTCCTTGTTCTTTTTCACTCCTGTGCCACACTAAGCTAAGTCATGGAACAAACCTTAGCTATAGTTTGTGGTTAGCAAGGAGAGCACTTGACCACAAGCACTGGTTTCGATGCCACGCTAAGCCAAATCTTGACTTAGCTTAGCATGGGAATAAAAAGGGTTGGGGAGGAGCAAAACAACTGAACTCCTCTTTAGGAGACCACATATTCATGTGGTCCCAGCAAGCCATAGTCTGGCTTATCACATGGCATGCATAGTCAAATATATTTGCCCATGAAGAGTCTGAAAATATACTGTATATCATGTGGAACTACACAAAAAAGCTTACTTTAAAGTAGCAGGCAGTCAAGTTGCATATGAATAATAATTGATGGGCATAAGAATTCCCACTTCACACACTGAGCCAGTTTTAGACTGGGGGGGGGGGCAAAGGGATATTTTAAATGGCAAACAAAATATTTATATACCTGCAAATGCAAAGTGTATTTTTCAATATATATTATTAATTATTCAATTCGTTAGTTGCAGCCTCTAGGCCATGCACTACTTAATTTTTGACATCTACCACTGACCACAGAGCTCTCTTTAAGAAGTTCTAATTTCAGCTCTCGATTTTTTTCAGTGAGGGCATTTTGTCCATAGATAGACCCAGAAGACCAAACAACAAAAACTAAAGAAAGTTAATTTTAGTCAGGATCATTTTCTGCTTATGATTATTAGCTTTTAATAGAACTAATCAAACTCCCAATGCTTCCACTAAGTTCAAAGTAATATAGTGCATAGCAGGAGTTTTCTAGATAACCTATTTTAGGTATTCATAGTAAGTATTGCATAGTAAGAACTTGAACTAGATCACTACAGTGTTAACTTTTTTATAGTTGGAATAGATTTGGTCTCCCCTTCCGGAATCTGAATAAGCAATAAAACTTGTTAAGAGAAATAACAACATCTTCACACATGCAGCTCAGTCCAACAAAATGTATGCAGTGTCAATTTTGTTGGCTTTAGTAAATGCTGATTATTTATAATGCTATTATGCTTGACTGGTCCAGAAACATTTGGACTGAATGCACCAAACAATTGAATCTCATCCTCCATAAATATGTTCAGAATAACAGAACAACAAATTGTTGCTGCAGTGGAAGCTACCAGCTTTTCTGAACACCCTTTAGGAATCTGACTTTAAAGGTTATATCTATATAAGTTAGTTATGTCTACTCTGACTAGGACTAACACCTGATACATTTTTCCTAACTGAATCCCTCTACAGAAAAATGAACCGAAGTTTCATAGCGTACAAGGCAATTTTACATGGAGACAAAAAGAAGCTTCCAAAATACCTTGTGTGGAAAGCTGTGCTGCTTGAGAAATCAGGGAAGTTATATTAAAAGCAGATGGTCCAGCAGTGAGAATTTTATGAAGTATAGATTGTAGAGAAGCTTGTGTCACAGCAGCTGTAAGAACTAACAGACAAATTAAGATTACCACTTTCATTCCCTGAAAAGAAGCAACAGTGTATCTACAGTACTTATTTTTGAAAGAAAATACTATTCCCTAAAACTAAGTTCCTGATCCAGTTTCTCATAAGAACCTAAGAGCACCCCTGCTGCAGCAGACCAAAGGTCCCTCTAGTAAAAATACTGTTCTCTTCTGTGGCCAACAAGATGTTTAAGGAAAGCCCAAAAGCAGCACATGAGAGCAGTAGTACTCTCCCCGTTTCTGTTCTCTATCAACTGGTATTCAGATGTATACTGGCACAAACAGTAGAGGCAGAACATAGACATTGTGACTAATAGCCACTGATAGTTAAATGACAAAGTAATGGAGGATAAGACTAGAATCATAGAATCATAGAATCATAGAGTTGGAAGAGACCACAAGGGCCATCGAGTCCAACCCCCTGCCAAGCAGGAAACACCATCAGAGCACTCCTGACATATGGTTGTCAAGCCTCTGCTTAAAGACCTCCAAAGAAGGAGACTCCTCCACACTCCTTGGCAGCAAATTCCACTGTCAAACAGCTCTTACTGTCAGGAAGTTCTTCCTAATGTTTAGGTGGACTATGTATTATGCAAAGTGGCACTGTTGTTTTTTTGGTCCTGAATCTTCCAACATTCCGTTTCATTGAATGTTAAGGGAGAAAAACTTCTCTCTATCCACTTTCTCCAGTCTACACATTTTTATTCTCCTCTATCATGACTTCCCTACTTTCCATTTCCCCAAAACTAAAAAGTCCTGAATATCCCGTTTTCCAGATCTATCTTTTGAGCTGCAGTGACCAGAATTGTACACATTATTCCTGTAAGTGCAGCAGCAATTGTAGCAATCTGCAGGGATCTGCAGTAGTGCAATCCTGTGTGTGTTCTACTAAGATGTATGCCACACTGGGGTCAATGGTTAAGTTCAGCACTGCAGTTTAAAATGCACTGTACTAAAATCAAATTTAAGATGTTAATCAACTTTCACTGGCTGAAATGCAAGTAGTTCCATTTGTTGCCCCCACTTTCCCCTAAGCTCAATGCAAATAGTACATTGAAAATAATTTCCAATTCATTAATACAGCCAGTCTTGGCTTCATGCAAGATAAAAGGCAGAAAAACATGGAGGTTCTCAACCCCATTTGTCATGTTACACGAATACAGTGGCAGGAATTTATAGCAGTGAATCACCAGCTGGATTCTCCCCTACAAATGCCACTCCTTCATATTTTGCCAAGTCAGTCTCTATGTCTCTAATTCATCCCTGTAAATCTTTCCTTCCTGCCCATCACCTTAGTAAATGTTCGCTTGGACACATATTTGCAAAGTGCACGATACAGTCATTGCATTAAACTAACACTTTAAATCTACCTTATGTAGAAGTGTAACTTCTAGATATGTAGTCACTTTGTTTAATACAGTATTAGGACAAACTATTAAAAATCTGCCTTACCTTCATTTATTTTGGATATATCTACACTTGAATTGTTAAGCTGCAATGTGGCTTGAAGAGCAGGTAGTAACTGTCGAAGGAGATTTGGGTCCTGAAGTAATGGAGGAATTGGGGATTGTGAGACAGGTGAAACAGGAACTGTTGAAGCCGATGAAGTTGGTGCAGAAGCTGGATTCAGCCCAGAAGCAGATGATGTGGAAGGAGTTGTGCACGAGTGGGATAGAGACTTGTCCATTGACATAGATTCTGAAGAAACAGAGATATTTATGTTTCTTCCCATCATAACCCATATTCTTTCACATACTCTAAATATAGTAATAAATCAAACTTGACAAAATTATACAAAATTTTGTGGCTGGTTTTAAATTTCTCCCATTATATAGGGGTTAAAAAAAAATGCATTACAGAACACTTGAATTTCCAAAGTGGTTAATGAGATAAAAACAATGCTACAAAGTAAAAGCAAAGGGTGATATTTGTGGCAGCCCACTCATGCAACAGCCATTCTACTTCTCAGCACATAGCAAATTCAATGGGTGTGTTGTGCTTGTGAAAGATGTCGTGCACACCCTAGGGCATCTGCTAAACTTTGTGCACTGTCAGAAAAAAATATCTATCAAACTCTCAAACATCCTGTGCTCAAACTATTAATATTTAACATACAAATCTAATAATGCCTGTAGACAGTGTAACTGATACAGTTCCTGAATTTAGACCCAAAGCCTGTTTCTAATGTCTTTATATCACTCCCGAAAGGGCAAAGCACCACCAATGTTACCTGCAGAAGTGAAACTTACTGGATTTGGTGGCACCTGCAAAACCTTAATGTATGGGTTTGTACAGTATTGTAAGCATACATAATTTGGATGGTATCAGCAAGGAACAGGACACACAGTTGTCAAACAGGTTCAAAATTAAGAGTTTATTTGGTCAGGTATCCTGATGTTGGAGAATATCAGAGACTTCAGAATACACAAATGAAATTATGTACGTACAGGTGGAGGGGGGAAGGGCCTAGACAAAAATCTCTCGTTCTCCCCCATTATTGGACACCTGCTGCTGGATCAGACCTTGTGTTTACACAAGAGCACCAATCATATACATTCCACAGTATTCTAAAGTTTCAATGCCAGGTGTCAAGATCTCTTAACACAGTGGCTTCAGAGAGGCTGTGTAGGAATACTAATCACACAAATATGTCAAACAAGCTAGTTATGCCACTTATGCTTTCCTGAAAAGGCTTGAAGCAATTTAATGTTTAAGCATACTTTTCAGATATAAGAAAATGAGTAAATCACTGAAAATGTCATGTCAAAAATAAAAAAATAAAAAATAGCAACACATGTCATTAGGTGACAACCAAATATATGAGCTGGAGCTCTAGGTTTAAAATTCGTGGTTAATGTAAACCTCAACTCCTCTGCATAGGGCAAGCAGGCTACAGCTCTAAAGGTTGTGTATTCTATAGTCATCTGACGTAACAACATGGAGAAGCCAAAAACGTTTTTACCTGACAAACTTTTTCTCTCAGTTTTCTGTGAAGGGATGGAAGAGGTGGGTGTAGGCAGTTTTGATAAGGAAGATGCTCCATTTGCATCAAACGATTTCTTTGGCTGGTGGTCAGACTGTAGAGAAAATGGACTAGGTGGAACAGAACTTGGGGTAGTAGATGGGTGAACCACTGTTTTGATGGGATGCTGTACTGGGGTCGAACTACTGTGAGTCTCTGTTCTTGGCAGTCTGTAGTCTCTGTCGTTGTGTCTGCTTGTCTGAGACAAAATATTCTGTGGGAGCATATTAGCGGCATCACTGGAATGCTTCTCTTCCACTTTTGTTTATCATTCACAATGTTGCAATGAGAAACGGAAAAGACCAAATTAGAGCTCCAATACTGACCAAGTAAATATATCTGCATTTACTGAACTTTAATCCTATTCTAGCTCCAATTGTAAAGAATGAACATTATTTCATAAAATACTCGATGCTGTGAAGTACTTATCAAATTTAACTTTTCTAATATTCATATTATATCTACAAATGCCACATTACAAGGTTTGAGTGCTTCAGTACCAAATTCCATTATTTGTTGTTGTTGTTAAATTTATTACCAGTAGGTCCCGGGGGGGGGGGGATTACAACAATATAAAATTAAAAACAGTTAAAACAGATTCCAATCACAGGAATAGAGTGGGCCCCAAAAGCACACTTCTTAGGTGTCAAAGGCACCGCCAAAACGGAAACGACCAGCAACAAGAAATAAAGACCAGAAGTAAAGAATTAAATAGAAGTAAAACACTGAGCATAGAATAGCAAAAGATATTTAGCAAGGAGGCAAGGGTTGTTGTTTTTACCTCAGTGGAGGACAAATAAAAGGACAGAAACCAAACAGTAAAAAAATGGACAGACACCAAACAGTAACAAAGACAGGCAAAAGTATCCTACAACTAAAGAAGAGGAAGATTACTAAATAACAAAAGAATAACAAAGAAAGGAGTTAAAGAGGACTCAGCTGACTAACAGCCAACAAAATAGTGAGAGCTCTGTCCTAGGCAGGAGGAAAAAACTGAGAAGCAGTCTACCTCACACAATTATGTGCTCCTGCCAGAGTCTTTTGCAAGAGGAACAGCCCAATACGAACACTTCATAATAAATTTAAAAAATGAAAACAGATTCTAATTACAGGAAACGCACATCTCAGGTGTCAAAAGGCTAGGGTAATGAGATGTATCTTCCAAATTTGCAAAAAGCTACATAGTGAAGAAACCAAATGCAACTCTGTGGGGAGGAAAGAGGGGCTGCCACAAAGATTGCCCTCTCCCAGGCCCCCCCTCAACTTCTGAGGGAGGTGGAACTACCATTTCTGGGGACAAGCTGCTAAAATATTCTTGAGAAGCAATGACATTACTGCCTTCAAGGGTTATAGGGAGTTAAACACACTTGCATCTAGTATTCCAACATAAAATAATAAAAACTAATGACACATCTCTAAATTAATTACTCCAGGTTTGAAAACTCAGAAGCATTTGTATTCAAACCTACACAACATTGAAGTTGTAAAGGGACAACATTGAAGTTGTAAAGGGATATAGGAGAATATTTTTAATATAAAAATGAAAGGTTTCATCTTCAATATGCTTTCATACTGACATTACAATTGTGCTTGAAATTCATGAGAAAGGTGGAATGTGCAACATTTATAAACAATTCCTAAACTGACCCATTTTTGAAATTAATACAGAAAGCAACCTAGATTCTCAACCCAAACAGAGAACTTTAGACATGCTGGTGAACTTGTCATTGAAGAAAAGGGGGAAAGCACCAGTTTATAGTGCTTTGTGCAAGACCTGTGAGTACAATTCATGCTCATAAAATATATCACAGGAACCATTTCAGTGTCTATGCAAGAATCAGGCACAAGTACATCAAGAAAACACATATAAAGTCTAACATATCTGTAAAATTTGTTTTGATGTGAAATTACTGACAAAGCATAGAAAATGGATAGGCAGATTTTTTTATTGTATTAAAACATACATACTTCCACTAGCAAACCCACTAGCAGCAGTTGCCTGCATCACCTCTCTCCTGTAATCTCTGTCTTTTGGGAAACTGTTGACAGATATTTTGCTTGCTTCTTTTTGTCTCTGCTCTCTGGAGAGGAAAAAGCAAACAGTTAAATCATATCAAATGCAGTACCACACTGCATTTCACCTCTTATATTAGTACTTACCTTTCAAGCCATTCTTTTGGTTTTTCCCACTGGGAAACTTCTGTTCGGCAGTTATAGTAGTACTTTTTGCCAGAAGAACTAATGTGCTCAGACCAGTCATCTGCAGAATCATAGGACTTGGGGAAGGGAGGGCAAAAGTGATGGAATCAGCTTAATATACTATACCAAAAAAAAACCACCACCCCTCTTTCCAGTTTGTCCTTTAACATATACTTTAATTTAGTAAGAGGAACCCTTGTGTTCATAGAGATTTAAGGTCAGTGCAGACAATGCTAACTAGGCTTCCAGCACTGGATCTTGTTTTTGTGCATGCCTTCCCACCTACCTTGGTTTAAGTCTGATCATAATTACTTCTAGCTCAATCTGAGGACAATCCAAATTCCGTTTCCAAACTGGGTTGAATCAATGTTGTGAAAAGGAATCTGGGATTGTCCAAATTTCTTTAAATTGGAATTGAACATTCAATCAGACAAACCAAGAGACAGAATGCACAATCCCATAGTCTACTCCCTAAACACACACCAATGTTACATCTGCAATGGGTAAAAATATTTCCAACAGCAGACCTACATCTTCCTTCATGGATGTTCTATTTGCCATAGTTTTTAAACCTACTGCCATACCAGACTTGAAGAAACAATAGGTTCAAAGCAATATGCAAGAGAATAGCTTTCTGAAATGTGTATTTATCACTCATATTACGTGCTATGAACTCAAATACTGAATGTGGAACACAGCCTGACCAGTCTTGCTCTAATAATTTGCATTAATTGAAAATTAACCAGAGAACGCACTGTCTGTGGGTTAAATAAAGTAAAACAAAGTTGCATAATTCACCATAGATACTTACTGCATCTGATGTTTTACTTGGATTATTGCTAGGATTAGAAGAGTGTGAATTTGAGCTATGAAGAGCACTATGGTTATGAGAATTTTCTTGTGGAGAATAACTGGTCCCTAAAAAATAAAATTAAAAGTTTATATTAATTTTCAGATACAAGTAAAAATACTTACTATATCACGTAGCAGATGACAGACCAATATAAAATTATAATCCTGATATGTATTGATTTGTACAAGTGCTTCCTGTTCCCTTAAAAATTATGCATGGCTCTGTTAGCTCAGCTAAATAGGATTAGCCTGTAATGTTGCTATATAACCAATGAAAAGAAACGATTTTACCTAAATATGACTCAAACTTCTACAAGACACAAAGAGGAACTTACTATTCAACCTATATCTATATTAAGGCATTTAAAATCCATTTAAGTCCGTTTTTCATGCATCATAATATCTGAGACTACCTATTTACAGATATTTCAAAGTAGAGCATTTTCACATGATCCAGAGTGCTGAAGTATACATCATTATCCCAAAAAAACGCAATTACTATAAAAGTAGGAAATGTGCATTTTTCTCACTCAAAATGGGAGACCTAAATCAAAAGTAATCCTAATACCACATTGACAGCTAAATTACGACAATCCATGAAATACTACTAGGCAACTTATTTGTACAAAAATCCCTCCAAATGAGAAAATACTATGTGTACTTCAAAATGGCCAGGCCATTTCTATTCTGAAAGCTAAAAGTTAGCATAAATGTAGGTCAACACATTCACCACTAGAACAATCTAAAATCGGAGCACTATAAAATCTGGGAGTCAAATGCAGAATATTAAGTATGCCTTAAAGACCACCACTGCAATATAAGTTCAAAGACACACTCACAAATGCTGGGCTATGAGAATCAGGGTGTATAAAAATGGTGTGTGTTGCTTTTTAAGTATATATACTAAGGGTGATATTCAGTTGTGTATCTGCCAACGTTACAGACTTCTGCTTGCACAACACAATTTTCCTTTTCTCTCTTCCCTCTGCAGCTAACCCTTGACACTATGCCTTTTCAAACCTCTGGAGCAGGTGGGTGGGGGACTGCAGGCAGACAGAAAAGGAAGGGGTAGTCAGATTGCAGATGCCAACTCACATGGTGTTGGATTTCAGCCAACGTTTCTTTTAAATAAGTTAATATTAAATATCTAGATATAAGCATTACAGTTAATCTCTAAGCCAAATCAAGACCCTCTATCAGATACGTTTGAGCCAAAGGACTTTTATGTAAAAGAACCAATCTGATCATTTCTCACCTACGAATACTTAGGATTGTATTCAATTTAGTGCTAAGTAGTTTCATCAGCACAAAGCTTGCACAGAAGAACTATCCCCCTTCTCGTACACCCCTTTAAATCTGTTCTAGATTTTCCCCAACCCCCCAGAGCAGATTCAGGGAAATGGTAGGGTGGTGGGGTGTGCATAGAGGGGGATGGGTGAAGTCTCATTGTGCTAGTGGCAAATCTTATGCTGATGGAGAAGCTGGTAGAATACTGCCCTTACACTGTACCAGCTCAACATAACCACCATCACCTTGTAAATATAAACTGCTCTAGTCTGCCAGTAATTATCAGTCACTGGTATTTCATTTTTGGTTGCTACTTTGCAACCAAAGGGTTGCAAAGCCAAGGCAAAGAGAAATATAAAGGAGCATAACTAGAAAGAAAATAAAAATCATCTGGTGTACTTAATCAATTGTCATGGCTGCCAGTCATAGGAGAGACTTGTACAGCAACATTTTTAACTATATAGGGGTTGTTGTTGTTGATGTTGTTTTTAAAAAAACAAAGTCTGTAAGATGTATAACATGAAATAAATAGATGAAAGGCCTGGTTGTAAGAAAATACCATATCTTCCCATGTATAAGATGCCCCCATGTATAAGACAACCCCTATTTTTTTGAACCCAAAATTAAGAAATCAATATTTTAACTTCAAACAGAGCAACTTTGCTTTTTTTATTAAATATTCAAAGCACCAATATATTTACTGCACCCAAACTTGTTGAGCTTTTTTGGGGAGATTGACGGTCTTATACACAGATAAATACAGTAACTATTGTTAGTTGTAAAATAAAACACCATTAAGTTTTAAGAAATATATGCCGTATCAGTGGGAACTCCAACTTTTTCTCTTGCTGATTTAAATCATTATTTAATTTACATCAATTCACCCTGGTAGAATTCAAACACTTATCTATAGATTTGAATCAGAGTTGGATTTGGGAGACCTCTGCTCATATTAGCAAAACACAAGTTTCATTTGCTAGCATATAAAGATGATAATGTGTCACGCACTCACTGAATCAAAAGGATATCAAATTTGCTCTTGACGTGAAAAGTTCAAGTTTGATACATACTTTTAACAAACATTTTATGAATAAATTTATAAATAAATATATAATAGGAATGTGAAACTCTAGGGGTGGGGAAGAGGAAAAACAGGGCAATTCCACCCTGCAATTTAATTATGGGTTTCTCAAAGCAGTTTACATTGACCTCCTGGGGTAAATGGGACGATGCAGGATGTGAATAAAGACCATGGGGTCGTAAAGGGCAATAAGAACATAACAGCCTGCTGGATCAGGGAAATGATCCATGTAGTCCAGCATCCTGTTCTCACAGTGGCCAAGCAGATGCTTGTGGGAAGCATGCAAGCAGGACCTGAGCTAACAGCACTCTTAGGGGTGTAACGCAAGTTTACATGGTACAGAACAAAAAAAATAGAAACTATTAAGCTCAGAAATAATGGGCATGTACAGAATGGCATGGTTTCATCGTTATTTTCACTTGTTCTATTTCCTTTTCTTACATTTGATATTCCTAGTAATAGTGATGGGTAACTAATAAAAGTTGAATATATACTGTTATTCCTTTACTTTATTTCCTTTACATTCCTAATAATGGAAGTGTGGGTTGATGGCAACTTTAAAAGTTCAACAAGGAGACAATGAACTCAGAAGTTCAGAAACCCTGATTTAAATCAATGTAAGAAAGGCTCCACTAGACAAAACAGGAGAAAAAGAGGCAACAGCCCAGAAGCTCTTCAACAGGAAAGTCTTTCTACAGGAAGCTTGCCTATTAACAGATTCACTCCACCAGTCTCTACTTTTGCTAAAATACAACATATGGATTTAAGAAGCTCACAATACTAAGATGAAGTAATCAAGGCATGAAGACCCAGAAAACAGGCTGGACACTGTGAATTCCAGATTTCATTTACCAAGCACATTCCTTAATATTGAGGAAAATATTAAGAGAATACCAAGTCGCTATCTGATAAAGTACAATAGAAAACACTCTGTGCTCTCTGCAAGCAACAAACATAATCCCCGCCCCCCTTGGTGTACAAACCTGATACAGTCAAGCCCATTCGCTAACAGGAGTGGGTTTTCTCATTCCTTCTTAGGATTTCAGCATAATATATAATTAAAAGGTGTATTACACATACAATACAGAGAATTAAGCCCTATACCAAGCTATGATTTCACGGTTTTAAAATTGAATTTAAAATTGTTCGAACTCACCCTGGAACCTGATGATGAAGGGCAGGTAATAAATTGAATTATTATTATTGTTATTATTATTCCAGGAGTTCCTTTAGCCAGGGAACTGAAACTCTGGTAAAAAGAGAGGTGATTATGCCACTGAAATGGATAAGACAGAAGCCTCATGAAAGCTGGGATAAAAACAAGCTCATCTTTAATTTTTACTTAGCAAGGTAACTGCAAGGCCGTTCTTTAGGGAAACCCTTCAAACTCCTCAATAATTCACAATGTAAATTTATTCATTCACCTATTTTGGACTGCAGCTATTCAGAAGAGCAAACTGGGACTCTGTACTGCTACACTTAAAAAATGCTTCCAAATATAAATATCACAGAGGCATTAAAAGAAACCTTGCATCTTCATGAAAACTCATGAGGCAATTCAAATTTGACGGGCGCTCTGGAACCAACGGGTTCTTTTGCTGTTGAGTTTCGAAACATCCCAGTGGCTTTTGAGGCCTTCAAAAAAAAAAAAGGGGGGGGGGAGCAAGAAACTCTCCAGCTAGAAGACTATATAATCTTTCTGCCCAAAGTGCTCTTAACCCTGTCTGTTCTGATAGGGAAAGCATATAACACTCTCCATAGCAACTGAAGGGGAATGAGCTGGCACAGTTATCCTCTATTGCAGAGGTTTTCAACCTTTTTGAGTCCACGGCTCCTTTGACCAACTATATTCTTTCTGCGGCACCCCTATGGGACTCAGGTGCCCAGTTATGTCACCCCTTGCCTGCAGAGCTAGCAGCCTCTCATCCTTTTTAGAGGACCCTCCCTTGTGGAGTATTCCCTCAGCCTCTGCTCCTCTTCCCTCTCCTTGGGAGTCCTCCAGGCAGCTGCTGCTACCATCCCTGGTCTCTGAGCCGCCCCACCCCTGCCCCAAAGAAAGACATCTCCTCACATTGCCCCACAGGGGCCTGGGACTTGTCTGTCCACTTGCTTGCTTACTCCTGACAACCAGCACCCCTGGCCAGACCCCGAGGCACTGTTTGCCTGGGGAGCTTGTAGTCAGGGCTGCTGCAACAAACAGCTGTGCAAGCCTTTGGAAGGAGGACACGAGAGTGCATGGGGGGGGGAGGGACAGGCTAGTGTTGGCCGTGGCACCCCTTACCATCATTCAAGGCACCCCAGGGTGCCATGGCACACTGGTTGAAAACCACTGCTCTAGTGTGACAAAGTTTGAGGGAACCCGTTATAATCTCTGAAGACAGCAGGAACACACCAGATAGCACCAATCTCACAGTGTCTATGCTACAGAACTCAGTTGCCTCACTCTTTGATCTAGACCATGGGTAGGCAAACTAAGGCCCAGGGGCCAGATTCAGCCCAATAGTCTTCTAAATCCGCCCTGGGAACGGTCCAGGAACCAAAATGTTTTACATGAGAAGAATGTGTCCTTTTATTTAAAATGCATCTCTGGGTTATTTGTGGGGCCTGCCTGTTGTTTTTACATGAGTAGAATGTGTCCTTTTATTTAAAATGCATCTCTGGGTTATTTGTGGGGCATAGGAATTTGTTCATGCTTTTTTTTTTTCAAAATATAGTCCAGCCCCCCGCAAGGTCTGAAGGGCAGTGGACTGACCCCCTGCTGAAAAAGGTTGCTGACCCCTGATCTAGACCCCTGAAATTTTAGGTTTTCAAAGTGAAAAAGGTGGGGTCTTATGCATCACACCCATTTCATCCAGCAATTGGATTCTGGGTAAAAGGATTAACAATAGCCATCAAGGCAGGAACAATGGCTGGTCTAGACAGAAATCTCATTTGCACATACCACTGGACACACCTTCTGTAAAGGTGCAGACATAACTAGTTTCTGGAAAAGAAATAACTCCTCTTTTAAGCTTTATTTTAGGAAGCCAAACACCTCCATGATGGAGATGCAGCAGGCTTCACACCTAACACTGAGAACCAGGAGTGCCATAGCCTTATAAATGAGAGTATGCAATATTTTACCTGAAAACTGTCTATTTCTTTCTTTATTCGAAACCATCAACTTCCAGCATTTCTAATGTTATACTGAGCTGCAAAGCCCCCTGATTGTCTAGGGGCAAAACGTCCAGTATCGGACATACTGGAAAACATTATGCATTTGCAAGACTAGGACAAAATAGCAATGCCTAAGAAGCAATAGAATTCCAGGAAAAGCATTTTAAAGCAGCAAACTATAGATTAAGATCCATTATGAAGTAGAAGCTCTACTGCTACTCAAAATATAAGCCCGGTTTGCATAAAATGCTAAACCATGGTTCAGCATTATATGCATGAACCTCCACACACCAAGGGGAAACGATCAGGTCCATGGATTTCTCTGCTCCTTCTGGAGGGTCAGGAAGTCTTCTGCAGAGCTTAGTTTCACTTTCAAAGAATCTTGGCTTTAGATCAAGTATGAGCTAAGCACCAGTTTACATCAAATAATATGTCCTCTATCCGAGAATTTCAGGGCAGGATACACCAATCTTGTAATAAAGCCAACAATGAATCAGGAGTTGATAAAATAAATAACCTTAACATACAATTAACAGTCAATACAAATTAATCAGTGAGATTAACAATTACTAAAGCTTAAGCAAATAACCAAGTTTAACCTGGTGCCGAAATGAAAACAAGACTAATGCCAGTCAAATATAAGTGAAACAGACGTTCTACAAGCAGGGTGCCACAAGAGAAGGCTCTCTCCCACATCACACTATGTGCAACACACAAAGATGGGATGCTAACAAGGGTCAGAAGTTCTCCATCAATGCTTCCAGGGTGCTTCTTCAGGTATAAAGGCCCCAAGTCATTTATGGTTTTGTAGCTCATTGCCAGAACACTGGTAATCACTGTTAGCTGAAAGCCACAATCCTCAATTCATATGTAACACAAAACCAAATTTCTTTGCAAGTGAATCAAAACCTAACAGAATACCTACCTTCCAGCCATATGAAAGGACGAGAAGAGCAAGCCAGCCCAACCTATCACATACATAAGCTGTGATTATTTTTATTAGCTACAAAGCAGCATGTTCAAATAGGAAAAGGAAATTGTTCCTCTTCGTACACTGAAATATATTTCAAGCAAACCTCTTTCTGGTTCTGTATTATCTTTAATCTGCACGTACAGTATTCAAATTCTTGCTAGAAAATAAATCCAGTATCACTCCCCTATCACAGCCTTAGCAGCAAGAGATTTATTGGTGCCAATAAAATGGGCAAGGGCTACTATCATATATAATAATTAAGCTCAATGTCTGTATTATGTTTCTGTGGCCTTAAAAGGTACAACAGTATTAATTCTAACCAATGTGAATGGTTGGATGAGGGAGGAAGTGATGTTTTCCAATACTATCACATCTTAAACTATGTAAAGCAGACGTGGAGAACCTTTGACCCTTAAGATGTTGTGGAACTACAATTCCCTTCAACCCCAACCCCTGAACATGCTTGTTGTGGCAGATGGGGGTTGGAGTCCAACATTTGGAGGGCTACAGATTAGCCACCCCTGGTGTAAAGAGCAACTGGATCTTTTAGAGTTTAGACTTCCCAAATAGTATCAAACTTCATCACTAACAACTCAAATAACTAATGTTGAAAACATTTTGCTTAATTTAAACTTTCAACCACAGATGCTATACAGCGGTACCTCCAGTTACAAATTTAATTCGTTCCAGAGGTCTGTTCTTAACCTGAAACTGTTCTTAACATGATGCGCACTTTCACTAATGGGGCTTCCCGCTGCTGCCACACAACTTCTGATCGCATCCCGGGGCAAAGTTTGCAACCAGGAGCACCTACTTCCAGGTTAGCGGAGCTCGTTACACAAAGCATTCATAAGGAGGATGGTAGGTAACCCGAGGTTCCGCTGTACTAAAATGTCAGTCATTTTAAGTGCAATATTTCTTTTTCTTTCAACAGTGAAGAACTGAATAAAAGCTTCTTCAAATGGTTAAATGTGTTCTGAAGCATCTTCCTATCAAGACACAATGCACAGCAGAACACCGTGCATAAGTAAACCTAACTGTGTTGCACAAGCTTACTTGTAAGTGTGCAGCTGATTGCAGTCTTAAATTACTTTAAGCTGATTTCTATAAACACGTCTATAAGTTTAATATTGCAATCCCATAAAATATCAGAACACTTAAATGATAAAACCTGGAAAAGCATTAAAAATAGTACAGAAGTAAAAAGGTAAATGTGCTGCTTTTGTACAGAAGGTATATAAAGAGTTTTATGAAACATAGCAACCACTAGATAAAAGTCCAGAGAGCACAACGTTGTATTAACTAACTTTGTTCCTACTGATGCCAAGAAAAAGACACAACAGTTAGTAAAAGCTTTTGGTGAGGCTTCTAGGCCAGAGCCAAGTCAGGTGAACTGTTCAAGCCACATTTTCAAGACTACCAGTTTTTCTTTATTATTTGTAAGCATGTCTAAACAGACTAGTATTTTTAAAATGTTAAGGTATCGTGTTCAAAAACAGAAGTTATAAAAATGAATTTCAGGTAGGTAGCTTTTATATTTCTTCTCCAATAATTACTGGAAATGCTGAATATTAAACCTGCTAATTGCTAAACAACATTACAACACACCGTTACTGACGCAGTTGCTGAGTCATCAAAACAAAAACACTACAGAAGCACTATCATTTCTCAACTCTGCTGCATAAACTGAATACAAGTGAACCATATTTGCTTGCATCTTATTTTCTGTGTTCCTACACAACTTTCATCACATACTTATAGCGGTATTTTTTAATCAAATAACTTAGTCTTGTAATCACCAATATAAAGAACCCAGTTATATGACAGGCCTATAAAATAATCAATTCAATCTCAGTGTAGCGCAAAGGGCTTCACAAGACCCAACGATCAGCAGACTATCAAGTCTTGTGAAGTCTTGCAAAGCTCTCCTCAAGACCAGACAATCAGCAACCACCTCTGATCAGCAGTGCCTTCAAATCTCATTTTGGCTGAGCCAGACTGTTACTTGCTGCACACCTGATTTGACTGCTGATTCATTGTATTTCTATGCCGCTTTCCATTCAAATGAATATATATATATATATATATATATATATATATATATTTGCTTTCGTAGATTTTCACGGGTACAGGAATGCAGGTTTTGGTGTCCTCGGGTGTCTTCCCGTGTAAAAGTTGGGGTGTCTAGGCGACGTTTCGACGAGGTCTCACTCGTCATCTTCAGGCTGGTGCTTTCGGCTTCTTGTTACTGGAACAGAGCAGGATCTCAGTGTTTGAGTTCCTATAAATACTGTTGAGGAGGTGTGGTGTATAGCCTCCAATGTTCTGGGCAGAGAGGAGGTTCCCAGGCTAGTGTGCCTTTTCTTCTTTTGTTCCTTAATTACTTGAGGGATATCTTGAGTGATTTCTTGAGTGATTTCCTGAATCCCACTTAGGTGGGTCATTAGGTGTGGATTAGTTGCTAAAGCCTTCGTGTTTTGAACTCTTGAACTTTGTGAAGAGTTTTTCTGAGAAGATGGCTGTACTGCACTTGGTTGTGCTCTGGCTTGGCTTCGTGTATAGGGGCGAGCTGTGGTTTTGTGGCCTGTGCCAGCCAGATCTGTGTAGGGATTGCAGGGGGGTGCAGCATACACCACACCTCCTCAACAGTATTTATAGGAACTCAAACACTGAGATCCTGCTCTGTTCCAGTAACAAGAAGCCGAAAGCACCAGCCTGAAGATGACGAGTGAGACCTCGTCGAAACGTCGCCTAGACACCCCAACTTTTACACGGGAAGACACCCGAGGACACCAAAACCTGCATATATATATATATATATATATATATAAAATATAATATATTTATATATTATATAAATAAGCAAAACATCAGAATTACAGCATAAGTCATATTATATGTTTAACAAATCAATAAGGCATTTATAATTGATAAAACATTAACAAAACTGAAAAAAATAAGCGAATGAACATACCTCACGTAGCTTATGTTTCCTAATTTTGAATGCCTATCACATGTAAACTACAATTTTGCATTATTTTAGTAAATAGTGTTTGTATTGCAAGCATACATTTCCTAAGATGTGACATCAGGTATAGGGCAAATAGGCATGGCTTGCCCAAAATGGCATTGCAAGTGAAACAGAAAAACCTGGTAGGCCTAATGAGGCCCATAGGCCAGAAGTTCCCTACCCCCGCATTACGTTATCCAAACTTCTAATTTTATTTTTTACCACCTTATGTAGTATCCAGAAATGCTTTTATGCTATAAATACAATGGTACCTCTAGATGCGAACGGGATCATTTCCGGAGCCCTGTTCGCATCCTGAAGCGAACGCACCCCGCATCTGCGCGTGCACAGGTCGCAATTCACCACTTCCGCACATGACGTCATCTTGAGCGTCTGCGCATGTGCAAGCGGCGAAACCCAGAAGTAACACATTCCGTTACTTCCAGGTCGCCATGGAGCGTAACCTGAAAACGCTCAACCTGAAGCATATTTAACCCGAGGTATGGCTTTAAAACAAATGCTCTCTATTGAAAGAATGCGAGCAGCATCTTGAATTCTCTCAAAGTAAGCCAATGCCAAGAACTAGGAGAAAGAACAAAAGCATCCTCTCCAAAAGTTTTGGACCTCACCAAATATATCCTTCAAATGTAATAGCCAACTTGCACCCTGCATGGCATTTAACTTCCACAATCACAGCTTTACACACTTGGTGGCTGGCCTGTTAATATTGAACATTTTAAATGCACAAATGTGTGGACAGTTTAAAAGCTCTCCACACTGCATGGAGGGCAAAGGCCTGTTCAGACCGCCAGCTTCAGAAAGGTAGGGATGCTTGGGTGGGGGCAGATTCAGGGTTATTTCAGCTTTACATGCCATACATGGAAAGTAACTCCCACAGAAGTGGCGAGTCAACTGTATATTAGTAATCCAAACCTAAAACAAAGCACTTATTTTAATACTTAGCTTAATAAGCATCCTCTACAGATGATCACAGCAGTTCTGTCACTATTGCACAAGTAAACTTTCTCTTGGTAGAAAAATAGTGAAAGGATACCACTATGTTTTATCGGTGGCCGTAAAGACACCATTTACAGGGCTCAAAATTTGCATTGCTCTGAAAATGTGGGAGCCATAGTAGCACTATGTTTTCCTGTACTGTTGGGTTTACAAAAATGCCTGAACCATAAATGTCACCTCACCCCGTGAATGCTAACCCAGTTTCCCAAGGGTTGGCACCGACATGGAGAGAGGGCACAGCAAGAGCTCTTAATGCTATTCTATACTGAGGGGGTGGGGAGGGAGACTATAGATCCTATACTACCATAGTAGTGAGAGGAGAGAGACTTTCTGCAGGCAATGGCTTTTCCATCTGCCTTGCCCCACCCTCCAGCCCTGGGAGTCTATCAGACCATGACTTTTGAGAGCAGCAAAAGCAGCTGGGAAAAGAGGAGTTCAGAGATATTTTTAAAAAATAATTTTGTAAGTTGTGTGTCCTTGTTTCTCAATTTGATCATTTTACATGGTTTTGTAGTATTTTATGCATTGTGATTTGCTGTAATTTTTTACTGATTATAGATTAGTAATTCTTTATTGTAACTGGTAGGTGTAAACTGTTTAATTATTATGTGCTGATGTTTAATTTTACTATTTACTATTGGATTCTATTGGATTACTGAATACTGCTTTATTTGATATAAATTGTTTATTTTAAAGTTACTATGACTTTTTATATTGGATTAGATTGTTACTATTCATGTTTGATGTTTTATTATTATTTTTATGTGTGTTGGAAGCTGCCCAGAGTGGCTGGGACAACCCAGCCAGATGGGCGGGGTATATATGCATGTATGCATGTATGCATGCATGCATAATTAAATAATTGTAATGCTTCTCTTCAGGATGGAGAGACTCCACCTAAACAGTTGTTTAGAAAACACAGTATATTTCTCACACCAGCATGGGCTTGTTCTTCCCTCTGGCTGTGTACATACATGCTTATAAGTGCAGGGTAAAGATTAAGGTTGGGAGGAACTTCAACAGAGAACAGGCAAGGAAACGAAAAGATTCCCCTGAATTATATATAAGAGATATGCTTGGTACAGGCACCCTTGGTAAAGCAAAGGCAACAAATTTTTGCCAAGCATCTTCTAGATAAAGGTAAGAAATACAAGAATGGAAGAATGCAAGTAGCCCAGTTTCTTTCCCAAGCAGTACTACATCTAGTCAAGTAGAAAAATAAGTGACATTTTAGTATTATGCTACCACTTCCTACTTTCAACTATCTTACTCTGCCTCACATGCATCTGCTGAAGCATTTCACCTTACCAGAACCCAGTAACATAACTTCCAATTCATGAATGGGATGATTTCACCAACTTCCCATGGCTCACTGGTATGTGTTAAATGTACAAGGCAGGAAAACATTCTCAGAATGCTTATTATTTATATTACTGAACCATGCACACAAGGCTGCTCAAACATAATACAGAGATAAAATAATCACTGGCAGCCACAATAAATTATAGCAAAACCACAGTCGAGCATTTAAAAATAGCAGCAAAACACTTGATAAAGTCAGAATCTTACAAAAACTTGCTTAAAATAATCTTCACTGCCCACTGAAAGGGGTGCGGTGAGATTATTCTGCCAACACCACATTTTCCTGGGTCCTCATATAACCTATTTCAGACAGCAGCAGAACTAAAAGAAATCTATGAAGTGGTGTTAAAGTCCCAAGTAGGTTCATATGGAAGAATGTGATTCCCAATATAGTCTGGTCCCACTTTAGGGATTTTTAAAAGATCAAAGTCAGCACCTTAAATTGAACCTGAAAGCAATATAAACAAGCACTCTGTCAGAATCTGGGCAGCCACATTGTGAACCAACAGTAGCTTTCAGACTGTACTCAATGGCAGCTCCATGTAGAGTGCATTGTAATAATTCAACAGGGTGCTGACAAGAGCATGAATGATTGACACTAGGTCTAATTTCTCCTGGAAATGACACAGTCTGCATTCAAGACAGAATCAGTAAAGATCACTCGTGGTCATTGCCTGCACCTTAGCATCCAGCACATATCTGAGCCTAAGAGAACTCCTAAACTTCAAATGTGATGCTTCAATGGGACTGAAAGCACCTCCAGAACAGACAGAATACCTAATCCATGATTATTTCATCTTGTCCAGATTGTCAGTTTGTTCACCCTCATCTAGGCCAAAACAGCTGCCTGTCTACAATTCAGTATTTCCATTGCCTCCCTGAGATTAGAAATTAGAAATGAGATTAAGAGCCAAGTATCATCTGCATACTAATGACACTTTAGCTCAAATTTCTGGAAAGCATCTTCCATCTGTTTCATGTAGATGTTAAAACATGGAAGACAGGCTGAAATACTGTGGCATCCCACAGGCCAATGGTCATGTTAACAGTCTCCCAGCATGATGTTCTGGAGCACACACTTCAGAACAGGACTCCCCACTCCTAACCTGGAGAAATAACCCAGAAGGATACAATGGCTGATGGCATCAAAAGCTACCAAGAGGACTAAGGGAATTAACAGGGATACACTTCCCAGGGGTTCTGGGGAGGGGTATATGGGGCATTAAGTGAGAGATAATACCTCCTGTAGGGGACTCGTCATCCTCCTTCTGGAGTGTCTACCTTTGGTTCCCACCTGGCACTCAACTCTCACCTCTGGCTCCTAGAAGCTGTCAGCATGTGGCAGTGGCCACACCCCAGGAAACTGCTTCAACAGGCCAGCTAAGCCAGGTAAACGAGGGACTTCCCCTGCATGCAAAGATAGGCTCCAGTGGATTGAGCGGATGAGACCAATAGTGGGTCCTACAGTCAAGAAGGAAGTTTCTGAAAGTGCTGCAGAGGGAAGTGAGGGGCAGGTGGGACTTGTCAACCTAGGAAGGTAGTCCACCCAGGAGAAGGAAAACTCTGATCCTAAACCTCTGCTGCTTTGTGAGATATCTTTGGAAGAAGAAAAGGCTAAGGAATAAATCATACACAAATCTGGAGTGAAGTCCCTAAAACAGCTGGATTGCACCTTGTACACCACCTCCTAGCAACCCCTGCAGCCAAGCTGGTGCCAAACATATTGCTTTAATTCCTTTAGACCACATCAGGGGTTGTGTCTTCTGGATGGCCCAGGACCTCCTCCATACACACTGCCCAGGCTTGTGCCCCTAGGTCACTTCTGTGTGGTCTGACAACAACCCCGGAGGTACACTCCATTGTCTCGAGACAGACAAATGCCAACTCCCCGCCCCCCAATTTATCACCCAGTAAACAACCACCACCAAGGCAACCAAGCAGTTTCAGTTCCAAAACCAAGCCTGGAAACCAGACTGGAAAGGATCCCAATTATCAGTTTCACCCAAGAAAACCTAGTGCAATATTGTCATCACATGTTCATCACCTTAACCAGGTAAGGAAAATTCAATACACGATGGACCAAAGGTAGATAGGAATTTACTGGTAGATTTCTGGCAATCTGAAGTAGACAATTAGGAGTCAAATCATTGCTAAGCAATGGCAACAAAATGGCAACACACGCCACAATTATACTGATAACATGAAGAAAAAGCATGTGGAGGGGAGTAAATTATGTGTTAAGATGGTTTTTCACTGCAGCCTCTTTCAGGGTCATTAGAACTTCTCCTTCCCACAATAAAGGATTTACTATCTTATCTGAACCAACTGCCTGACAGATTTAATAAGCCAGGAAGGTTAAGGATCAAGAGTGCATGTGGTAGCTCTCATCTTTCCAAATAACTTGTCCATATCCTCAAGTTGCACAAGCTGAAAAGTACCCAACAAGACCAACCAGAGAACACTTTTGTGACCACCACTCCTGAAATAGCCACTGAATCAAAGTGCGATTATTTGTACTGTTTATTGCAAACTTGGCACAGCCAGACTTCTTCGCCCTGCTGGCAAGATTGCAACAGACCTTTTGCCACACAGGACAACTCCTCTAGACAACATAAAACAGACACAATAGTGTCAGAGATATAGCATGTTATTTGCCATCAGTTTCTTACAAATTTAATCTGTTCTCCATAATTTGCTCTCTAGCCAACAACGTGCTTATTTCTTCACTTTCAAATCCTCAGAATACCGAGATGAATAGGGTTTATAATACAAAAGAGGGCATCTACAAACCATGATTTCCTATGGTTTAACCAAGAGCACCAAGAACATTAGGAAAACCCCAAAATATGTTAGAAAGCAACCAAATCCGTAAAACTCACAGGAAAGGCCATCTTAATATCCCCCACCGCCATCAGAAGGAGGTAGAGGCTTAAACTTATTCAAGTTCACGAGAAAGGAATGAACTGCAGTTCCAGATTTTTGCTCATCTCTGTTCTAGCTTCTAAAATAGGCAAGGCCCTTGCTTTAAAAATTATTCCAGTTTAGACAGAAAAAATTGTAGATCTGTCTAGCTGTATACTTCTTTATTGTCTATGTCCAACTATTCTACTATTAAAGGCTCACTCTCATGCAAATTTACCTTGAATTAGTACATTCAACATGGTGGGACTTACTTTAAGGTAAACGTGCATAAGATTGTACTGCTGAATCTGCATGTCTATGCACATTTACATTAATGTATACTCCTAACTCAGCAGGTATTATTTTTATGAAAACCAACACATAGGAGAGATAGAACCCAAGCCAATTAAAATGTCTTTATTCAATATCTGGATTTTAATCATAACTTAATTTGTTTAAATGCAAAACTAAGCAAAATTATTACAGGTACAGCAAGCAACATGTTCTGCCAATCTTTTGTTAATTTTATTCACCCAATCCATGGCCAAACACCCATGCTTCTGAATGGAATGATGGGAGGATGGCCACAGATGCCAACAGTATAGTTTTTAGGCCTCCTGTTAGGCTGGTGAATGTTGCACCACACCCCTATGTTTCAGGTCCTCTTTAATACCTACCTCTGTACTGCCATTCCCTTTCTCTTGCACAAGCTCCCTCCCAAACACAGAAAGATGTCTGTTTTTAGGTTCTTTCTTTTGCCACTACTAGGGCTCAGCTAAATGGCACAACCTCCAAATATGCTGTTGACAATGAATGACATGTTTTGGACACAACATTAAATGATGGCTTGTTGAAACAAATCAGAATCAAACTGTGGTTTATGATTTGTAACAAAACCATGTTTAATCAGTGTTTCCCCAGTTCAGACATGATGTAGTGCAGTTAGCTTAAAACAGGAAACAGATGCTTCCAATCTCCTCCTTCTCATAGCAATGCTGGAAGAGGGGTGAATTTGTGAGCTTGCAATTTGCTTCTGCTAGTTTATGTAGCACTTAACTACAAAACAACTGTTTATTTTGAGGGCCTGTCTCTTGCTGTCCAGTTAAAATGTCAAGTTCACCCTTCACCCTAGATTCAATGTAGGGGCTACTAACTGCCTCTGTCTACTAAGAGCAGGGTACAGCTCCCTCTTGATCCAACACAAGTGCACACATTGCTAACAACCTCCATCACCTGGCTGTGCTGGCAATCCAATCCTATGCAGATTAGGTGCACCTAAAGCCACAGTTCCCAACAGAATTAAAAGCATAATAAAACATCAAACATTAAAAACCTCCCTAAACAGGGCTGCCTTCAGATGTCTTCTAAAAGCCAGACCGTTGTTTATTTCCTTGACATCTGATGGGAGGGCATTCCACAGGACGGGTGCCACTACCAAGAAGTCCCTCTGCCTGGTTCCCTGTAGCCTCGCAGGGAGGGAACCACCAGAAGGCCCTCGGAGCTGGACATCAGTGTCCGGGCTGAAGGGTTGGGATGGAGATGCTCCTTCACGTATACTAGGCCAAGGCCATTTAGGGCTTTAAAGGTCAGTACCAACACTTTAAATTGTTCTCGGAAACGTACTGGGAGCCAATCTAGGTCTTTCAGGACCGGTGTGATATGGTCTTGGTGGCTACTCCCAGTCATCAGTATTGCTGCCGCATTCTGGATTAGCTGCAGTTTCCGAGTCACCTTTAAAGGTAGCCCAACGTAGAGCACATTGCAGTAGTCCAAGTGGGAGATAACTAAAGCATGCACCACTCTGGCAAGACATTCTGTCTAATTCTGCATGGAATCAGGCTGCAAGTTTCACAAAGCATTGTTTCCTTGTTAAGGAGATGTGGGCAGTTCTAATTTACGAAACCGAAAATGTTGCTGGCAAGTGCCTTAGTTCAAGCCTGGATAGATCTCACAACTAAATACCAGTAAGAAGTCACACGTGGGAACTTAACC
Organism: Podarcis tiliguerta; assembly: GCF_965153285.1. Classification (NCBI taxonomy): domain Eukaryota; kingdom Metazoa; phylum Chordata; class Lepidosauria; order Squamata; family Lacertidae; genus Podarcis; species Podarcis tiliguerta. Next base: position 40,019,291 of record NC_139545.1, on the reverse strand, counting down.
TGCCTGCCCAACCGTATTCCCAAATAACCATCTTTTCCCATCCATTTTCTCCTACGGGGGGCGTGGAGTCTGGCAGCTGTATTTTGTTCTAAGTGAAGTCTCTGGTTTTCAAAGGCAACTCCACATAGACAGCATTACAGTAATCTAGTCTGGAAGTAACCAAACTATGCTATGAGTAACTAATACCAGGCCAACCTTCTTTAGGAACTCATGCTAGTGAACAAGCTGTAGCTAGGGAAAGGCACCCCTGATAGCCACTCCTACATGTGCATCCAAGGAAAACACTAAGTTAGAGAGTATCCCAAATCTGTACATGAGCTGCTTCAGAGGGACCACAACTCTGCCCACAACAAGCTGCATATTCTGATACTGCAGGAACCCATGATCACCAGCATCCTGTCTTCCCTGTGTTTAATTAAAATCATACACACTCTACTTTACAGCTGTTCAGCAACTCAAGTGCTAGACACAAGTATTTTTATAAGCAGAAGTTTTGATTGCACAGGCAAACCTTGTCTGTTTTTAAGTTATTCTTCAATATAACAATTCAGAAAGAGTTAGTGAAAAATCAATAAAAAATTTTGGGGGGGGGGAACGCTTCAGAAAGGGATAATTTCAAGACCATTTCTGTAGTAGAGCACAAAATGCTTCTGCTCTTGCACTGGGATGGGTCAAAGTTTTTGGAAAGGGTCTAGATGTCTACTTGCAGGACAAATAATATTATGTCCTTTTTATTGTAAGTCAAATATGTTCTCCATTATATTGAGATGCACATTATAGATCATTGCAAAATGGCAGCTAGCACCAGAGGTAATAAAACATATGCTATATGAAATACTGAGAAAAAACAGAACCGCAACGGAACCATTCTGCAAATCTGCTAGGCTTAGTAATACACTGGATTAGTTGAACAATAAGTGAAAGAAGTTTTGGAAATTGAGGCCATGATTTACCAGATACAGATGCGATTTCATTGAACCATTTCCAACATATATAGAAGTGATTTTACTACTAGTAATTAAAGAACTGTGAGATGGCAAATTTCTTAATTAAAATCAAACCAACCATCTTCGTTTTCAAAAAAGTCAGACAAACCAACACAAACTTTTTACTACCGAGACTAAGCAAAATAAACACACAGTTTTTATACAGTTACAGTCCACTATGATCCTATTACTTTAAACATATGGGGACAGTCCTGGAAGCCAATTAGTTGAATTTCAATTTGGTTTTGAGCCTTAAAATCCACACGAGATGGTCCAGGAAAGCTTAGGGAACACCTTTTATAATATGAGACTTCTCCGGGATCAAGCCTGTAAACATCCTAACCAGATTCCTATTTTATATATATTGATCTCTCTGTGTGTTTAATAACTGGTAGGTTTAATGATGGTTTGGACATTATAATAGTTTTTCCTATTATCCCTGTTTAATCTCTGGAAGCTGTCTATTTTAATTTTATAGAAAAGCAATACATCCCTACTTCCATCTTGTATAACTTCTGGAGTTGGGGGAAAAATGGCACAGATCAATGTTTTGCCAAAACAACAAATTGGCAGCTCTTCTTTTAGGGAATGCTTTCTAAGGGATATTATTTGAAATTGTCCTTAAGTATATTTAATACTCATACTCTTTTTGCACTGGAGAAGAAAATACCGTTGCTGATCCAAAAACATTGAAGAATGTGCAGCTATATCCACTGCTGTACTTGCCTATATGACCTAAAATGTGATTAGCAGCAACCACTCTAAAAGTACTCATCACCAGAATGCTTCTCTCTAAACAAGTGCTCTTTCACTGCTTTTCTCTCTAAACAAGTGATCAGTCACCATCATATTTGATGGACCTGACACCAGTAGCAATCATTAGTTAGTGCAACAGCACTGTATCCAACACATGTGCCTGCCAGATACAAGGTTTGCACATAGAAGCTTGTTTTTACTCCTGGATCAATACACACACACACACACACCCCTTTACGATATTCAACAGCTACGCATCATTTTCAATATAAATGATAAGAGTTTTAAAACATGAGATTAAAAACCAAACTTGGCATGAGCATAAACTGCTTCTGCTCTTGCATTGGGGTGAGGGTCAAAACCACATTCCAATAACAGCCCTCCATACATTTTGGGTTGTTGCTGTAGGATGGGCCTCTGAACTTTATTAGAGGCTTTTTATGCGTATGGATGGCTGCTGCTTGAAAGGAGTCCTAAATTTCCCATGCATATACCTCGGGTTAAGAATTTAATTCATTCCGGAGGTCCGTTCTTAACCTGAAACTGTTCTTAACCTGAAGCACCACTTTAGCTAATGGGGCCTCCCGCTGCTGCCACGCCGAGGGAGCACGATTTCTGTTCTCATTCTGAAGCAAAGTTCTTAACTCGAGGTACTATTTCTGGGTTAGCGGAGTCTGTAACCTGAAGCGCCTGTTACCCGAGGTACCACTGTACAGATAACCTGAACCTGGAATCTTGCCTTGGAACAAATTATAAAGATTTTCAAGAGGTCTACATCATTTTCCAAGCTTAAGCAAAAATGTTAAGTTCAATGGCACAAAAAGGCATTGAGGCTTAATATTTCCACATTAATAATTTGTGCAGTAAGAGGGGGAGGGAAGCTAGGCTAAGAATATTAGCTGTGTCATAAACTGAATCTTGAGTTTGAGAACTCTCTAATTCTAAAAGTTTAGCTTACAGAAGGGCAATCTCTATGATTCAAACTTTTTAGTCACTAAGTGACAATAGCTACAAAACTAAATTTGCCCAGCAGAATTAACTTACCTGATTTACAGAAAGCAAATGCTACATCTATTTTCCTGGCAGAATAATAAAAATACAAATAGCCCAACAAGTATTAATTTTCTCTATTTTGTTTGGTCTGTGCTTATTGGCAATTATGTCAATATGAATTTATGAAGATTACATTTGTCTTTGTTTTATAATTTTATTAATACTTGATATTTAGTTTTCAATAATTTTTAAAGGATGGATTTAACTGAAGACAATATATTTTTCTTTATATGTTTATATAATTCCTTTTAAAAATTAATTCAACTGAAGCCAAAATTGAAAAATGTCTGACAGCTAAATCCTAAACATGTCTACTCTTACAAATATGTTCTAACAAGTTCAATGGATATAAAATTAGACTTAATTCATTAAAGTGCAAATGAAGATCAGAACAGCCATGTTAAACAACTTAACATTTCAAAGGATGACTTCCAGATTTATCAAACTTCCCTGCCTACTATTATACCTACCATTCTGTTCTAAATAAATTGTGTTAGGAATTATGAAAAATTAAATCCAGCATTCAGCCTGGACACTGAGATTCAGCTCCGAGGGCCTTCTGGCAGTTCCCTCACTGCAAAAATTAAGGTAACAGGGAACCAGGAAGAGGGCCTTCTCAATAGTCACACCAGCCCTGGGGAACACCCTCCCATCAGATGCCAAGGAAATAAACAACTATCTTACTTTTAGAAGACATCTGAAGGTAGCACTGTACATGTATAGGGAAGTTTTTAATGTTTAATGTCTTAGTGTGTTTTAATTTGTTGGAAGCTGCAGAGAGTGGCTGGGGTAACCCGGTCAGGTGGGTGGTAAGCAAGCAAATAGACAAACAAATTAAATAATTATCATCATCATCGGGAAGCTAATCCACTAGGAAACCGCCCCATGATCAGGCATTCAATTAGTGTCTCTTGTGGTTTTTATATCACACAGAACTTTCAGGGACCCCACAAAGGTCTCCAAGAGGCAGTAACATAAAAGTCCTGTTTTTTTACACCCAACATGGTTACATACAAAGGTTCACACTCATTCCTGTCAACGAGGAAACATGCAAGAGCCCACTTGGGTACTACTGTACAACCAAATGGATCAATATACTTCTGGAGTGGCTGTTCAACCTAACAGCTTCTGCTACCTTCCCCCAATTTTCATATTTTCAAGTTTATACCCACCTACCCAGTACAGTACGTTCATTCACTCCAAGTTCTAGCCACAGAAAGGCATTTTCCAGAAAGACATGCCCCTGCTCCAGGTACAAAGTGATCATACCAGTATCTCAGTTTCAAAATGGGGATCACCATTAAGAGCAAGCCCTTTGAATTGTAAGCAACTTAAGTTTAGGCCTCACGTTATTTTCTGGAAAGGATGAATACCCCCAAGATTAAATTTATTCTACTATTTTTAAAATGACAAGCACACATTTACTACCTTTGACTTTACTTCCAAGCAAATTGGTCAAGATGATCTGTATTAATTTCTACATGGATTATGGGAACAAGATGATTCCCACAGTGGTACTATATACAATGGTGACTGCCCACTGATTGAAGGGATCCATCGGCAGAACAGGGAGGGAAGTAATTTTTGGTGATCCTCCTAAATCTGCTCCAGAGAGTTACTCAACTCCCTAATAATTGTCTCCCTCCCCATTCTACTGATGCTAGTAAAGTCACAATTGCATACCATCCTTTAAAAATGAAGCTCCCCACAGAAATATTCTTGATGTACAGTACTAAGATATTGGCAAACATAACCCATTACCTTATATTTTAATACTGCTACCCCTATTTTCTAACCAAAGATGAACAATGAAGAATCCATGCAAGTCTAAACATCTAATACCTTGAAGCATGGATCCGTGACACAGGTGAATTTAAAAGGTAAATACTGGAGATGTGCATCATCTCTGTGTACCTCCAAAATTATGAGTCAAAAAGGGGTGATTTGTGTGAGCTTTTCATAGTCCCAAGCACTGTTAAGGCACTTTGAGTCAGATGACGGACTCCCTAAAGTCTCAATTCACTTTGTGGACTCAGTTGCCCTTAAAGCACTGCATTTTTAAAGTGCATGTTATTGTTATTATTATTATTATTTTAAGTACAGTGGTACCTCGAGTTACAAACGCTTCAGGTTACAAACTCCGCTAACCTGGAAGTTACCTCGAGTTGAGAACTTTGCCCTAGGATGAGAATGGAACTCGTGTGCCAGTGGCACAGCAGCAGCAAGAGGCCCCATTAGCAAAAGCACGCCTCTAGGTAAGAACAGTTTCAGGTTAAGAACGGACCTCTGGAACGAATTAAGTTCATAACTAGAGGTACCACTGTAAAGCCAAGCTGACTAGAGAAACACTAAGCTCAGATGGGGAGGGAGCAGGAGGGCAAGGAGAATCTTTCCATTTGAAGAAGAGGTCTAGATTTTAATCACAATTAATTATTTTCTAGAGCACACCAATGGGGGGGGGGGGGGAAATGTTCAAGAAAACATTAAAAACTGCTGCTCATTTCAATCTATGCTGTTTATTTTAACCTATGCTATTCCCCCCCCCCATGCCAACACCCCTTCTCTATGCAAGTCAATGGTAATATGTCACAAAAAGAAAAGGTTATATCCCAAAAAATCATTGATGGGGGCAGAAGCCCACCCCAAATCTACAAATGACCCTAGGTGTAATAAAATCCTTTCAGGGTGATATTTTACCCACTCCAGTCTTTCCTGGGGGTGTTTCTCCACCACAGCTACCATATTATGATTCCTACCACAACCATCCCAAAATAGTAAAAATCATGGCTTTGAACGGGAATTACTGCAGCTGAAATTTGGCAATTTCACCCCCACCAAAGCGGGGAGCATGCCTGCAAATTGCAACCACACCTGGCAGAAAATAACAGGATTTTTTTCTTATAACAAACTTTTAATATTCCCGGATGCATCTGCCTCTAAATTGGCAGGCTTAATCCACTCTGGATCCACTCTTCAAAGTGTTTTAGAGAGTATCTTAGAGGGTATAATAGTCAATTCAACCTACAAGTAGGAATGAACATATGAGCAGCAGATAACATTAAATAAAGGAAGATTTGAGACAAAATTGGGTGGAATAATAGATTATGCAGCCGACAAAAGACTACCTAGAATGCCATGGAGAGATGGACTGGGAAGTCTGAGGACAAGAGAATGATGAATATTGTATGATGTATTTATAAGTTGTAAAAATGCATTAAAAAATACAAAAAATCCACTCTGGAGGGGCTGCTGTACCTGAAAACCCCATCTGCTTCTGTGAAGGGGGAGGTGGTTATGGATAATTTAGTTCTGAGTAACAGAATTGGCCACTTCTCAAAGCTACAGATACAAGTTGAATTTTGTGGCAGTTGCACACCTCTAGTAAAAACTACTAAAGGCCCATTACTCTACTATAGTGTGGCAGAAAAGCATCACAGGCCTGTAGGCAGATGCTGTCTTTACCAGATCAGCAGCTTCATCACTGCTATTCCAGTACTGGAGGAAAGTCCTAACACTACCCATGAACATCACATGAAAACCTTGGGAACAGGGAGCAAGGGGCAAGGAGAAGGTGGGGACATGGGACATACACAATCCCATACAGTTTCAGAAGCAGCCCCATTCATCCAGCATTAGTGAGAATCTCCAATGGAGTATTGGAATGAGACTTTCTCTTTTTAGAATCAGACTTCTTGAGATGTAGTTACACTTCATGCAAGATGACACTGTAGTTGTCCATTCATCACAACAGCTATAGATAAGAACAGGATTTGGGTTGTCAATTACAACCTTCAAAGTGCAGTGGCGAATATGAAATATAACAGAACCTGAAAAGTTTCTTCTTCTATAGCACTAGGGTGCAGTCATTATCAGAGCATTTAACCACAACAATATGATAGCTGTGTGACAGTAAGGATACCCAACATGATAATTTGTCAAAAACAAAAACCTCCTCACTGTCCCAAGAAACTTAAATGCTGATTTGTAATAGCCTTAGCATGAAAGAAAATGCTTCATGGAATTACTGTTATTTCTATACTTGCAAATCTCAAATAACTACGTAATAGGTTTTATTACAATAACATGGTATATAAATTTTGTTTAATAAAACCAAGACACAAGAACTGTGTTATCTCACTGCATTAAAAATTTGTTTTATATGTTGTTTACTTCACTAATTGTTCACTTTATTTTATTCATAACATTTGTATCCCTATCTTTCGACATATAGCTCTTTTCAGAGTATTTATGGTAAACCCCATTATCTTCATAATTTCCCTGAATGCAAGGTTTGGCTGAGTGAGATGTGTAGCTTCCCAAGACCATCCAGCAAGCTTTAAGCTTGAGTAAGGGTATCTGAAGCCAGATACCTCCAGTACAGGGCCATTACACTACACTGTCTCTTTTGTAAACTGTACTTATCGGGAAGAACAAATTTTATATGAGGCACATGAAGGCCTGCCTACCAAAAGACACAGTATCATTTCCTTCAAACACCACCATGCTAGATTGCACTGGTGGGCAGTTTCTACAAAAAGCCCAGGTTTATGAAGCCGTCCTGACTAGACAACAAAAGCAGCCAGGTCTAAAGCCCCCTAACACAGGGATACGGAACCTGTGGCAGCGTTGTGAATGAACTGAAATAATGGTGAGGTAAATTCTTCACCTCAATGAATGTGCTTTGTTTTGGTGCAAGATTTATTTCAATTACTAGCAGTATTTTGAATACAAATCAGTTAAAGTTTAACTCACCACCATCCCTTTCTCTAACTCTGTGAGTATGCATGCTTTTAGCTTTACTGTGTCCAGTGTTGTCACCATACTTGTTTTCAGGGCTATCAGATCGCCGCAACATTTTATTTGGTGGTGAAGGGTCTGTGGTGTCTCGCATCTTGTCATGCCGGTGATCACCACCACTGGGGTGACTCTTTGATGAGTATTTAAGAGCCTGAAAGAAATAACAGGTACAGATTTTGAAATATATTTTTTTAAACAGTTTGCCATGCAGCATGGAGAAGCTGCTGTCCAAAATAAATCAAGCCTAGAAATCCTCTTAAGACATAGAACTAGTTTCACAATTGTCTAGATCCTAACTAGTGCTGTGTCATTTTACAAACTTAATAGCAAGTAATTCTGGGTTTTTCAACCCTAATTCCAATCTATTACAAGCATTCTATTTCCAATACAGTATTGGGATTTATTCAGAGTAGTACAATTAACACGATGCCTATCTTCAACCAAGTCAAGCTCATTTTTGATGTGCTACATCATAACTATGTATATTTCATTGTGTTTAATGGGAGACTAGTCTCAAATAAGTCTTAAGGACCACCTTGGCTGAAACACCTTGGACTATGCATACAGTCCAACAGAATTATTTCATCTGCAGGATGGAGGATGTTTCTATTTATTTACTAAATGGAGAATACCTTTTACCATATACAGGTGACACTGAAAAATCTTTAAGGCATTTGATACCAGTTTCAATAACATATCCTCTCCATTTACCCCCTTAAAAATATATCCCACACAATCTAACCAAATAGTAAAAGTTAACCAGTGGTACCACTATGAACTGAGATTAATTGTTACACACTTTAAAGAGCGGGGAGATTTCTGGCAAAAGAATCAAAGGGCTTGATAGATTTTGTAGTAGTACGAGTGGAATGTGCAGCTTTGTAGCATCCACACCACCTTGTGTTATACGAAACACAACAGGGCCTCTCTCCATCTGCCCCTTTTCACAAGGCTGTGTGATGAATGTTTACATTAGATGTGCTGTCACTGACTGCAGCCTCCAGTTGTCAAAGCTGCCTCTTTCATCTGATCACTCAGGTATATAAGTGTAGTGGTCAAATAAGCCACTGTAAATGACCACATTTACACCTCCAGCCCTCCCAATCCTTTTAACACTGGGGAGATGACAAAGGGAAAACCTCAAATGTTTTCCACACACACACACTGCTGCACACCGGCCATTTCCCAAATTTCTTCAGGGGTACCTTCAACACTGTCCCAATTTAAAGTTTTCTCAGTTGACAGAAAGGGTTTGAGGAACTAGAATTCCCTTCGGGCTTTACTACAAGCCCAAGGCCTAGAATCTATCCCGGCTCCTATTTCGTCTCCTAAGGGAAGGGAAGACGGTCAGCGGCACTCGGGAAACCTTTTCGGACTCGGGTTCCGGCCACTTACCGCCATCCCATGGGTTTCGCTCGGGGGGAAAGGAAAAAAAGAAAAAACAATGCCGCCCTCCGCCTCCTGCGGCCCGCATCGGGCCTAGGCCTCTCGCTTCCTTGCCCCGCCGCCAAGCGCCTCTCGCCGCCTCAGCTCGCGCTCAAGCCCTCGCGGTCGCGGGGCTAAGAGAGAGAGCAAGAGCCGCCGCCGCCGCCCCCTTGCCCCCTCCCGGCCCGCCGCGCTCGGAGCAGAGCGAAGGGAAGCGGTTGGCTCCCCTCCCCCGCGGCCTGCAGCGGCGGCCGAGGCCTGCGCTCGAGTAGTTTCGCTCGCCCTCCCACACTCCAGTTACTGCCGCCGCCGCCGCAGGGGCCTATCGGTGTGTGGGGCTGCGGCGGGCGAAGAAGTCGGTACCTGGTAGGGCTGCGAGTCCCCCTTGCGGTCGTGACAGCTGGAAAAGAGAGGAGAAAAAGACTTTACGTTAGCGAGCGACCGTTACTGGCCGTTGGTATTGAGGGGGGGGGGGTAGGAAAAAGAGAGAGAGAAGAGAGAGAGTAAGACGGGAGGAGGGCGGAACGAGAAAGGGGGTTATTTACCCATCATTGAGTCTTTGCTTATTCCTCGCATACATTACCATCAATGCCCGGCCTGTGTGTGAGAGACTGAGGGGACCAGGAGGGCGCGGCCGGGCCACGGGCGCCGCCGAGGGGGGAGGGGGAGGCAGCGCTCCGACCGGGGACAGGGAAGAGGAGGAGGAGGAGGGGGAGGGAGGGAGGAGGAGGCGGAGGAGGGGCGGCTCAGGCAGCTCGGCTGTGAGGGGAAGCAGCGCTCACGGGCCCATCTCCTCCTCTCCGCACCAGCGAGAAGGAGAGGCGCCCCCGCAGGACGGACACACGCGCACAGCGGGGCGTGGGAGACACAAGGCGGCCGCGTCCCCTCCGCTGCTGCCACTGGCCGCCTTCGCTCGCTCGCTCGCCCTCCGCCGCCGCCGCCAACACCTCCTCCCCCCTCCCTTCAGCTACAGCTCCAGCTCCCAACACTACCGCCGTCCGACTACATCCGGGAAACTCGGACGCCGCCGCCTTCGCTTAACGTCGGCTGATATCGGCTCTTTCCGCCAAAGCTCCTCCCATTCCATCCAGTCCTTTTTTCTTTTTTGAACCCACCCTCTTTCTTAAGTCTATGCCCCGCCTCCTCCCTTCCGGATGCTAAGGCGGTTTCCTTCGGGAAACATCGGCCATTTCCGTCAGGCTCCGACAAGCCCTCGCCTGGGTTTGTGTGTGTGTGTTTTTAGCCTCCCTTCTTCGCTCTCTGTGCGGTCGCTGCAGTTTCGGAAAACGTCGGTGGTCTCCGTGCAGCCTGCAGCCCTCGCATTCGGGCGGCACCGGCTGTCTCCGTCACGGATCGCTATCTCCACTTCGACTATTTCCGCAAGGGGAAGGAGAAACGCCCCCCCCCCATCTTAATCCTCCGAGAATGAGCTCCGGAAATACGCTCGTAAAGTGGTGGATAAATTCAAGCTAGGTGGCTTGGAGTTTGTCTTTCGTTCCTGTATCCGCTGAACGTTCTCTGCTGGGATAACTGAAACGCGTTTTGTTCCATCTCCGACGAAGCCGAAGTTACCGGAGTTATTTAGTGGGCGTTACCGAAGGTGAGGATGGAGAACTAGAAAAATGTAGCTATGAATGGGACTTTCGTAGAATTATAGAGTTGGAAGGTCATCTAGTCCAAGCCCCTGTAATTTAAAACAAAACGTCACCAGAACCATTTCTGCACTGTGTGTAGATTGTACAATAGTTTGAATCTCCAAGGAAAGCCTTCTGGCGTGGGGACACGGAAAGGTCCTGTTTGCATGCCTATCCAGGAGTAAAACGCGTTCAGTTATGCGTGTTCCCAGGTAACTAGGTAGGCAATAGGCACGCTTCTCCTAGAGTCCTCTGTGGGCACTTAAGGCGCGATCCCATCCCGCTTGCCCGAGAGTGAGCGCCTATGGACCTGAATGGGATTTACTCCAAGCCCCATCGAGCTGAAGCGGGGCACAGATTTCCGAGCGAGCCTTTGCAGAGCCTACTGCCCCGTGCGGGCTTATTAAGCAAGAGATCGCCCCAAGGGCGCCTTTCCTTCCAAACAAGTAAGCGCCGCGCGGCCCGCGCAACGCTTGACTTGGGCGGGGCTGACGCCGCATCGACCCGCCGGGCGTTTGCTTGCGGAAGGGGAAGAAGTAAGGGCCGCCGCGGCTTCAATGCTCGCAGTGCGCAGCCGCGGAGGTGCTCGCTTCCCTTCCTGCGCGGTCCCCGCGCCGAGGTGCCCAGGGGCTACTGCGGGCCCCGCCCCCTCCCGGCGCCTCATTCCGAGCGATCCGCGGCAGGAAGGAGGGTGACAACGGAGCTATTCTGGGAGGCACGTGGGCGGCCGCTGGTCTATTCTGGGTCCGGGGGAAAACAGCTGCCCGCAGCGCGGAGGCGAAGCAAGGAGGGCGGGTTGCCGGGGAGGCATCTCCCCCAACTGGTGGCTCGGCGCCGCCGCCGCTTGCTTTTGAGGGGAGAGAGAATAAAGGCAGCCAGCGCAAAGCTCCCATTCTCCTTTATGGATGTGCAGGAAAGAGGGACGTTTCCCCTCAAGCTCGCATGAAGAGCTGCGCTTCCCAAAAGCCAAATTTACTCCTGCGCAGGCGCCTGTGCTGGAGGATCCCTCTAGCAACAAAATCAAAAGTAGTAGAGTCCCTGTTTGCAGGCTGAGATTGGATGAGTTTGGGGACTACTCTTGTGGGTTGCACAAGGGGCCTCTCCCTCGAAGGTTAGACGCCTGAGCCCTCCAGACAGAAAAGTTCTGGTAGCTGGCCTATTTCTCACTCCCCTCCTTTTCAACCCCATGGTCAGAATCCTAAGGCAACCGTTCCGGAGACTTGCTGTATTATCCTAAGTATATTTATTTAGGAGTTAAGCACTGCTGAGCTTCTACTAGTACAGGTAGCCTAAGTGGTGCATTACCTTCTGTTACCAGCAAACGTACAAGTTAAGCAGGCACTGTAGAGGTAAGGAAGCAAATGCTTAGGCAGGCTTGGGTTCTTCTCAGCACCCTCAAACCCTGCAAATCTCCCCAGAAACCTTAATTAAACTGCAGTAAATCAATCCTGGATAGTCTGGTGCACATGTTGCCAGTGTATTTACTGTTCTAAGCCATCCTATAGCTAGAGAGCACCTTAATGGCCCTATCCTAGGACAAAGGGAGGAGGAGACTTCTTATTAACAACAACAACAATAACAAAGCAGCATGAGAACCTTGTGAGAGAAGCAGGGAGGACAAGGGGAGATTAAACTTTCCTTCAGTTCTTTCCCCTATTCTGTTCTTCCTCAGTGCTCCTCTCCCATGCCTATCAAGGCATATGCATTCATATAATTTCACCCCTGCATCATTCATACATGGAGTTGTGCATCTACACATTTTCTTGCACAGCAGCACTTAAGTGCACACATTTTAGAGCCGTCTCAAAATATCAGCAGCTTCATAACATCTTGGAAAAGACCACTGGCCACTTGAATGTCAGTGGAAGAAGTTAAAGTAATGGCAAAATAGGATACTTGGAAACTTACTCAGATGGTTTCCTTAATCACATTTTCTACAATTGCTATTGACGTTTCCATTATGTATGTGCTGGTTTTACAGTGTTGCTCAAAAGCACTTAGCAATTTTTCTTTCTTTCCTCCATTTAAATTATAAAATACAGGCAGACGGTGGCGAGATCAGCTGGTGGAAGCAGGGATCATTTCCTTCTCCTCCGAAGGGTGGAGCCAGCAGGATGACTCATCAGGGGGCTGTTCTGCAAGGCTATAATAACGAACTTGTGAAACATATAGAAGACTTGTATATGCAAAGAGAAGAAGTGAGCAAGCAGATCAGGGAAGCGGAAGAGGAAAAGAATAGGCTCCAGGATAAAATTGAGACACTGACAAAACAACTGGATTGTGTGTGTGAAAACTTAGCACAGAAAAATGCTGCACAGAAGAAACTTGACGAAGTCCTTGGCGAAGCAGCGTTGACTTATGAGAAGATCTTGGAAAGCTCTAGGATGCTGCTGAATGTTTTGAAAGCTGAAACGGGGAATTTAGACAAAACGATAATGCTAAATAGAAATGTGACTGGGGATATTCAAACACTTGGGCTCCAACAAACGCAGCACTAGGCTTGGTGAAAAGTTATATGCAAGAAATTTCACTCTTTGATCTTGTATTGGTGGGTTTATTAATGTTTTTATTATGTATCAATTGTTACTTTTTATAAAGAATATCATGGAAGCAATAAACAAGTTGAAAATAAAGTTCTTTAAAACTTAACTGCTTATCCTAAGATTGTTTTAGATGCTGCAAGGACTACATGTTAGAGCCAACTGACACATGATCCAAGGAGCCTAGCAGCTGCTGGATCACTGAACAGAGTACTTGGGATTCAGCATACCACGGGCTGCGTTTAAAGTAACATGCAGCATCTACTATTTTTGGAACAGAAAGGAAAGAATTGGTTTGTAAAATGTTTGTGGTTCCAGTAATGCGTCTGAGGGCAATGTGGGCAGGATTTAGGACATAACACTTGGGTAAATCCTGCAGGGCTTGTCCACTTTTTTGTTGCAAGCTTTTACTGTGTCCCTTCACAGCTGTAGTACACCAGCAACAACAACTTCCAAAGGAGCTTCTTGGAAAACGGGGACATGCCTCTCAGCCGGTGGTTCTGGGGTCCCAGTCTCAAGTCATTTCAAGCTGTTGGAATTATCCTTGAGTGACCAAACTCACCTGTGAGCTATGCAAAGTACCCAGCCCTCACCAGCGTTGAGGTATAAGCCGATGGCAAGGCGTTACCTCAGAAGACAACAATGCCCCTCCTTGCAGAAAAAACAACTCTGCAAAAAAAGAGAGAAGATGACAATTCTAGAGGCAACAGTTGTCCTCTAACAAAGGTGTATAATGTTTGTGTACAATACAATTCACGTCATACAATGTTAAATATGTTTTTCAGGAGAAATACCCTGCCCATGGCAATTGTCTTAGTCCTGAATGTTGTGTTTCTGAATTGGCCCTGCATCTTGAATTGTCCTTGGAGGTTGAAAATTGTCCACCCCAGGAAAAGTGAATAGGATTGTCTGAGCAATCGTGGTAGCTGTCATGGAATAACCCCACAGTGAAGTCTTGCTTAACGAATGTGAAGGCGATGTTACTGATGCAGAAGGACAGAGTTGACATTCTTGCCTGTATTGAGAAAAGGAATGCTGTATATTGTTTTCTAGAATGTGCACTGAAATCTCAAAACTGAATACCTGTTGATCATGTTTTTGAAGCCTTCAATTCCACAGAGTGTTTTAAGAAAAATACTTAAACCAACAAATGAAAAAGTTCCTTGCCAAAAAAAAATGATTATGCATAGATGCCATACACATTTTTATATAACTCATAATATATATATATATATAGGTTATGAAATAGGTTATGAAAAGTTACACACACACACACATATATATAGTAACTTTTCATAACCTATTGCAAAAAAAATACTAAGAACCAGCCTCATTTGTAATTCCCACTTGCATGTATTATTGGGAAGACTAACTTGTAAAACACTGCGAGCGGTGGAGGGCAGGGGCAATGAAGGTAAGGAGACTGAAATGTCCTCGGATCAGCATATGACAGAGTAAGGGACTTCTGGCTGACGGCTCTGAAAAAATGGAATCTGCTGGCAGCATCCTTTCTCAAGTCATTCTCGAGGTCCCAACAACTGCAGGAAAAGCTGCTCTCCCTCCCTATCTATCTCTCTTTCTCTCTCTCTCTCTCTCTATATATATATATATATAGCATTCCAGCATGCCAAATTGCTGCTGTCTGTTATGCCTCCAAAATATTGGTAGTTGTGGGCAGCAGCTGTATAAAGAACTGCTGTCTAAATTTCCATTTTCCCTATTCGTTGAAGCTTCATTTTCTGCCTTTCAGGATGGTATCTAATTCTAGTAAAATTGTGCTTGTAATTATTGATGTGCCTGACAACGGGCAGTCAGGTTGTGCATCCAGAGCAGTGAGCAGTGGAGAAATGACCGCTGGGAGGAGCGCAGAGAAAATAAATGCTATGGTGCATCTGCGGCAGCAAAACCAGACACCTTCACCTGCCCTACCGACAATAAAGCATGTGCCTCCCATATCTGTGTCTATAGCTTCAGGCGCTGTAAGTACTTTAAAAAAAAGAAAGATTTTATATATGTAAGTTATATAGGTGGTTATATTGTGAATCACCTTGGGACGCCTTATGGGAAACAAATGAAAGAAATAAGTTTAAAATAATAACAATAAATAATATGTGCCTGCTGTGGAGCATGAAGTCCTGTTGGCAATGTTGACATAAGAGTCAACTCTCTTCTCTCAACGTCTGGAAGAGGGAGAGCGCCACCTTGTCCTTCGCCTCAGGCAGTAAAATATATTGGTCCGGCACTTTTTGCAGAGAAGCGTCTCTTGAAGGATGGTGACTTAAGTATGCAGCCACTTGATTCACTCAAGGTATATTTTGATTTAATAAGGCACATTTAACCAGTCACTTCAAAACTTTTTGATTGATTGCACCCATCAAACCAAGCAGTTAGGTAACTCTTGGTTTTATTTTCCACTTCCAACTCTGCTCACAAGGAAGTGCCAATAGCGCATAATCCCGAAGCCTGTGATGTCAATTTGAAAACATTTGGTGGGGATGGGTTTTAGGATAAAATTAAGCCTCCTAAGCCCTGAGGTCTTCTGTCTGTCAGTTTCACTCATATCATCTTCCAAAACTAATGTGATAATTCCAGTGATTATTTGCGAAAAAAGTACGGAGTTCCAGCTGCCTAAGCCAAATTTGTCTGCGCCATAAATACGCTCTCGGAATCCGCTGCCTACATAAATAAGTCTGTGGAATAAAGTGTACTTACATCACTCATAAGCATCCTGCTGCTCTCTTAAGAAAGCCTTGCAAGACTCAGTTAATTTATCAAGCTAAATGAGGTCATGTTAAGAGTTGCGGCGCATGATTACAGCAGCTGCTGAGTATCCCTCGCTGAATGGAGAGAGAAGCCTCCGGCCAACTGTTGTCTTCTCACCCCTAAGAAGACACTTTAGAGAGGGCTCTGCATGCTTCTCTCTCATCAAAGCCCTCTTCATTGCTAAGCTTAACAGTGTTAGCCTAGACTTGCTTCCTCGGAAGTTAGTCCCACGGTAGCTTGCCCCCAGTTAAGCGTGCACAAAATTGCAGTCCAGTTCAGTCACTTCCATTAGAGCAGGGTTGGGGAACATGGGGGCTTCCAGATGCTGTTGAAGTACAATTCCCACCAGACCCAGCCAGCAAGGGCAATGGTCAGGGATTATGGGAATTGTAGTCCAAGAGCATCTCAAAGACCACTGTGAACTACAGTGAGTCTCTACAATAAATAGCTATATTTTTATTTTATTTTTATTTTAAAAGACGTTTGGGGCATTGAAAGGGTGGCTTGTGTGTTGCAATAAGCTCTGTATCTACCATTTTCCTATATTCACTCATTAAAAACTACTGCAGGGTGGAGTAGGGCAGGTAAGGTAGATACTGGGCCATTTGCAATTCCAGATTATTTGTATTTCCAGAGTTTTCCAGACTCGTTTTCAGAAAAAGTATGTGGATCTGTTTTATCAGTAAACCACTTCCCTGCTCCCTATTATTTCTCCCTTGTTCTTTGTGAGTTTGTTAGTGAATTTTTGAAGTGAATAGTTTGGGCTCTTTGCCTTTCTGGATACGATTTCATGTCCATCCCCAAACCTGGAAAACATTCTCCCCAAACTCAGACATTATAGAGTTGGCTACAATCCCTCTGGTATGATGAACTTTGCACATGAACAGAGATTGTTGCTTCACATTTTCAGGACTGAGTCATGCATGGCAAATATTTTCTGGTGTGTTTTGTTGTATCCTGACTCAAATGACACAATCACGTTTTCCCCTATTGGTTGGAATACTCTGTTCTTTTAATTTAGAGGAAAACAGTGTTTTGGATAATGAATACTTAGATTTTGGGGGGAAGGAAAACTACATGCAACTGAAAGAAAGCCTTTGTTGTGTTTTAGAAGTTTGTTATGTTTAGGTTTTTTGAGGGCAATGGATGCATAGATGTAAATTTTGAAAACTTATGCTGTGTGTCACGGCTTAATTTCTAAATAAGAGGTATGGAGTCAATCTTGTCTGGAAATCATACTTGGGCCTCTTACATTGGAGCTGTTTCTCTGTCAATATATGCGGAGAGAACAATTGGGGAGTGGGATTTAGAGCGGAGGAGACAATGACACTCTGCACATGCACAGTGACTAAATAAGTACTGTGCAATTTCTGTTGAGATGAAAACAGCAGCCCTATGAAATCAAAATGTTACCAGCTGCCACTGCCCAGCCCTGAGCTAAGATGTCAGTGCTCTGGAGCAGTAGGGAACAGATATATGTATTCCATCCTTAGAAGAAAGGATTGCAAGGTGACAAATGGAATTCTTATTTATAATGGATCTGTGCAATCTATATAAACAGATATGGAAACAATTCCAGTTTATGAAACCAGTATGTGTAGATAACATACGTTTTATACACTCTGGGCTCCATAGAATCTGAGATGCCAAAAGAAATTATCAGAAATCCAGAGTACAAAGCAGAAAAACATGGGTTAAGAAACTATATTTTATTGAACTAGAATCATCCTGAAACCCAAAGCAGATGTGCAGCATGATTAACGATCTGCCTGACATGATGGAGAGATTAGGAATAAGATAGATGTTGGAAAAGGAGACGATAATCAGAAGAGAAAACCCAGAGAGGTTTAAGAATTTTTGCGACTGAAGAATTCCAGAAGAGAGTTCCCTCTTTTTTGCATTGCTTAAGTGTTTTGCATATATCACAAAACAGAAAACTGTGTCAGTAAAATAACAGAAGTAGAGCATAAACTATCAGATATGTTCTGCAAACAGTGTTTTCTGTAATTAAGGGGAGCAAGCATTGCTGCTTTAAAAATGGGGGCATTGATGGTTAAAGGCAAGAAGAGCAGTGCTCAGATCTGATCCTGAAGATAATCTGTGCACAAAGAGAAGAGAAAATGCAGGAATATTTTCTTATTTATGCATTTTGTTTGCTATCCTTTTTTCCAAGTATGACACAATTCAGATGTGAAGGAATTATTATTATATATTATTATTATATATATTTATGTCCCACCTCTTAATCATGCACATTCCCAAGGGTACTGCAGAATGTCAATATATGAAACCAAAACACATCAGCAAAGAAATAATCAATCAAAATGCAGAGTGGCAGCAGAATCAGATCATGTTAAAAGCTGAACGGGGCGGGCAGGAAAGGGAAGCATCTTCAACTGCTCTTTCCCAAAGATCTGCAGAGTATACGTGCTTTCAATTAATTTTGAACTTTCAGTCTTTGGACTTTTTTCACACCTTCCC
Organism: Podarcis tiliguerta; assembly: GCF_965153285.1. Taxonomy (NCBI): domain Eukaryota; kingdom Metazoa; phylum Chordata; class Lepidosauria; order Squamata; family Lacertidae; genus Podarcis; species Podarcis tiliguerta. The sequence continues at coordinate 40,000,856 of NC_139545.1, read as the reverse complement.
CCCATGCAGTAAATACATAGGCTGGATCGAAGGCACTTCAAAGAAGCGCTTCAATGAAACATGTTGTAAATTTAAACAGGGAAAACAAGTAGAGAAAAACACAGCTCCACAGCACCATCTGGTGGCAAAATGATATATCGCATATAAAACGCATACAAATCGTTTTTTCTTTACCAATGTAGCTGAGTCCATCATTGCTCGCCACACATTTATTGCAGGAGAAATCAAGGCATTATCTCCCAATGTAGCTCTTCTGCTGCATGTTCACATGCTTGTTTCAGCCAAGGGCACCTGCTATTGTTTGCAGGCGCGAAATGGGTTTTTGTCATCTGGGCCCAAGCATTGAACCAGTGAGCTCGTTTCAAAAAGAAGCAAAGCCACTCTCTTCCCCTTGAAATGCCCTGCTGCTTCAGGAAATGCTCCCTAAAGGTATGTTAATAGCGCTGTTAGGAACCATATGTTGCCCTGCTTAATGGCTTGGCCGCTGCAACGAGTGCTGGTTAATGGGCAATAATTAACCAATCAAGGCTTGTGGCTTGCAGCAAGAGAACAGAAATTGCTGCCTAGGCCTGTTTGCAGGCGCACTCAAGGATAGGCAGCTGAACAAAGCAGCCACTCCATTTTGGACATTACTCATCCCTGGTCATTGGCCAGGCTTGCAAGGGCTGATGGGAATTGCAGTTCAGCAACAGCAGGAGGGCCAAGGTTCCCCACGCCTCCCATGGCTCTTTCCTGTGGAATCATCAACCAGAGGCAGATTAATGTCAGAAACACACCCACTACTGATGGCATGTCATTCACACACGTTCCCTGAAACACAGGACTGTTCCATGCCGAAGAGCCTCCTAGGCTACAGGGTGTCTTGCATTCCACGCTGAAAATATAAATCATTCAGGAGTCACTGATGCTTGGATTTCAAAGGGAGGACGCGGTCTAGGTATGGCGCATCAGGCAGGACGATGGGAGTTGTATTCCAGCAACATCTGGAGGGCGCCACATTGTCTATCCCAGTTCACTCATTCAAATTAATATCCTGAGTGGGGAGGAAACCTGTCAGGGATATTTTTGCCCCTCGTGTTTTAACTTCCATTTATTCTAAATTTACTCCTGAATCACTAGGTAGCGCCATTGATGAGGGTGCAATAAGTACATAAAATTTAATCTGTGGGATTATTCTGGATTTAGAGATTGCCACAGCACTGGGATTTTGCTCCTTTGTCTCTTGTGGAAGAAATTCGTCCTGCGTTTATCCAGCAAGTTCTGAGCTGTAGTAGTGGTGGTGTCGTGGGCTTTGAAGACGCTCGAACTCAGGATGAAAGGGAGAAACACGCTAAGAGGAAGGCACGCTTGGCAAACCCTCACCGTGATCAACTCCCATAAACCTATGTCCCCACTGTGGAAGGACGTGTGGATCCAGAATTGGCCTCCACAGTCATTTTTGGACTCACTGTTAAAACCGTGTTTAACAGAAGGCAATTATTATTATTATTATTATTATTATTATTATTATTATTTGTTTATTTGTTTATTTATTCCCCACCCATCTGGCTGGGTTTCCCCAGCCACTCTGGGCGGCTCCCAACCGAATACTTGTAGCTGAATCTTACTCGGCTACAAGTGATCACCAAAGAAGAAGAAGAAGTATTCAGAGGAGTTTTGTTGGACCATAGTAGTCCAAACACATCTGAAGGCACGACATTTGCTTGTGTAAATAGCACCACAGAGAGTATAATGTTGACTTATGAGAAGTCCCGTTTTTATTGTCTTTACCCCAGACCAATTTTCGTGATGTTGACAAGGCAACACCATCTAGGTTTTGTAACCCGGTGAAGTTGTACACCTCACTTCATCCTGGAAGATCCTTGTGATGTGGGGCAAACAAGCATGTGATATATCCAGCTGAGGATTCCACCCCTCCATGCTTCACCCATACCAAAATGGTACTGTATTGGAAAAACAAACTCATCACCTGAAAAAACCATCATGCAAGCTCTTCAAGGAGGAGAACTGGCATAGCTGACACCCTGAGATGCTTCATCTGCACATTCAGTATAAAGATACGGCAATCCCGAGACTCTAACTTGAAAAATAGCTTTCATGTATCATTCTTTGGAAAGGTCAGGCTTTTGGGGACTAAGGTGTCTTAAAAGAGACAGAAAAGTAGAGCTGGAAGGAGGAGAGGCAATTAACCAGGCATAGGCAAACTCGGCCCTCCAGATGTTTTGGGGACTACAACTCCCATTATCCCTGACCACTGTTCCTGTTGGCTAGGGATGATGGGAGTTGTAGTCCTAAAACATCTGGAGGGCCAAGTTTGCCTATGCCTGCAATTAACGTTGTTGTAAAATGGGAGTCAAATATATCTGGCATGAGGCAGAAGTTTTAATGCTCGGCAGTGCTGGAGGGCTTTGCAAGGGGAGAACGAGTCTCTTGTCTCTGCTGACAGAAACCAGACTTGTGGCTTACCATGGGCTGCTGCGCATGCTGCTGCTCCATTATTTGCGCTTGCGCTGCATGTGGCTTTGGGTCACCCTCTGTGGGCTGCTCCCTTTAAAAGAGCTAATAAGCTGCACATGAGCTAATGAGGTTTCTCTCCTCAATTAACACACGATCATCTTCATTTCCTACTGGCCCGCAGCAGCAAAGCCTCCTGGCAAAAGTTGGCTGCATTTACCCGTCTCTCAGCAGGAGTTGCTTATATTTGCAGCAACTTAGGGCCAAACTAGGCTGGATGGGAAATGCACGCATGCTAAACATGCGTGTGCACCGTTCACATGAGGCAGTGGAGTGTATTTTTACCTAAAATGGAGCGTGCCAGAGAGGGGAGTAAATCCAGCCTCTCCCTCGCCTTATCCCATTGTACTCTGTAGATTTAGGCACCTTTCTCCTCTTCTGGTATTGGAGTTAGGGCCAGGCATAGGCAAACTCAGCCCTCCAGGTGTTTTGGGACTACAATTCCCATCATCCCTGACCACTGGTCCTGCTAGCTAGGGATGATGGGAGTTGTAGTCCCAAAACATCTGGAGGGCTGAGTTTGCCTATGCCTGAGTTGGGGGGCAACAGCTTAACAGCTAAGGAGTGCAACGAGGTAAAGTGTGGGAGGGCGTGCTCCATTTGGTGTAAACAGCCAAAAGTGGTTTGGAAAAGGGAGCGTGAGTTGTTGGGTGTACACTAGGGTTAGGGAAGAGATTTCGTCCAGTTTCCATTTAAAGGCAAGCCTACCCAACTGCATTTTCCGAAACAATGTAAGAATTGGAACGCAGGTGTCCTTTGAAATTTACACTTCTCTAATTATAGCAATATATGCAGCTCTCCAGACAAGTAATGCATACAAAAATGCATATAGTGAGGGGAAGTCTGAGTAAAAATGTGTATATTCATGAAAATAACCTACAAAAATGCATTTCATTAGGGTACGTGGCTTTGCAAGAATGTGCCTATTAGGCAAAATTGCATCCTGACACGTATTAATTAGGATAAATTTTGCACTGGAATGCTTATGAAGTTTCATGATGAGTTTTTTTTTAAAAAAAAAGAAAGAAAATCAAACTGGTGTGGATATGTGGAAAACTGAACTTAAGATGGGAAAAATAAGAAACAGAGAGAGAACCCGAAATGGGCAGCTTCTAATAATCATTTAAAAGATGGGATAGGCCTTAATCACCTTTACTTGCAAGAAACTCCCACAGAGCTCAAGGAGTTTTCCTGGCAAGTATTCTTAGGTGAGTACTTCACTCCCTCCTCCACCCCCAATTTGCTGTCCCCTGGCTGGTTTTGCAGCTTTTTTGTTTGTTTGTTTTTGATGCCTTTGATGGGAAGGGTGCAAAGTAAAGGATGGACTCAAATATTCACATACCACTTCAAACAGTAATTGTGAGCATTTTCCCCTTCCCCTGGTGAATTCACAAGGGGAACGGCAAAAGCAATAGCTGTTCCAGCATTCCCCTTGGTGGAATGTACATTTATAACAGTAGTATACCTGGGCATCTGGTGGACCACTGTGAGAACAGGATGTTGGACTAGATGGGCCATTGACGGGATCCAGCAGGGCTCTCCTTATGTTCTTAAGCTACCTCGTTGGGCCCCGCCTATGATTGAAGAACCTGCTGTGGATTGCAACCTCTATTCCAGAGCTCACTTTCCCCCTCTTTTCTGTCAAGGCCAATGCTTCTCCTCTCCCAGAGAGATGTTGATTAGGGCCAGATGTTGGGTGAAAGGTTATAGGATCAAATATCAAAGCACCCCGTTTCCCTAACCTGGCAGAGTGAAAACAGGAGGCGCACGTCAAATTTATGACTGGCCTCCTCCTTTGCCCAAAGAGGCAGACCCGCTTGAATTCCAGCACTTGGGTGCGGACACATGCTGGCTTTTGTTTCAGTTGGCCGTGGCCTCGTTGACCTCCGATTCTGAACAATGGCTGCCAAATGATTAATTGCAATTGCATTCCCAAAACATTTGGGAGGCCTGACCTCTTCGCTCAGGGATGGAGCCGCACTCCATCTCTCCTTCTGCATTCCACAAATCAAAGCCAGATTTGCTTCTCTTCCCCCGCTCTCTGTTGGTATCATCTGTTGCCTATGTAACATATTTTCCCTGCTAGAGAATGTTGAGAAACACTGGTTTAAACAAAATCTGGAGATAAGGAATAGGTAGTTAAAGACAAAATGGTATTATAGAACCATATGGGGAGAAGCTGTACCTCAGGCATAGAGCACATGGCTTACATGCAGAAGGGCCTGACGGTGGAAGATGGTCCATTAGGATGAATGGGGCGCTGCCCCACCAATCTCAATCTGCCCTCAACCAGTCCCCACCTGCCTGCCCTTCCGAGGTACATTCAGAGGTGGGGAATATTGCATTGATTTTCCTGATTATAATGCTAGCCCCTGCCTTCCCCTTCCCACTTTCTCAGCAGCTTGGAGCCACCATTTCAATTTCCCAGAATGCCTCCCATCTGAGCACAATTCCATGTTATTGTAGGGAATTCAAATGGCAGCTCTCCCCAAGCCACCTGGTGTTGATCAGAGCTCTGCTGCTCAGTGTGCCTAGCAGGGACCATTGACATAAGGGAGTGTCATTTTCCTGGGTGTCTTTTCAGAGCTTGGGCTGGCCCTGATACGTATGTTTGCAAACACATTATCTGTCACATTCACACTTTAATTTCAAGGGTACCCTTAAAACAGTGTCATGTAAGATACACGGTTGCTCCATCCCTTTTCTCTCTCTTTATATACACAGAGTTTCTAGCTTGTAGAACTCATATTGTTACTTAAAAAAAGGTATTTTCAGTAGGGCTGCCATACATCTTGATTCTCCCGGACATTACTGGGATATCAAAGGAGGGGGGGGGGATTTCTGAAAGATGACGCTTTTAGGGCATTTTTGTAAAAAAAAAACAAAAAAACTCAACAACTTGGGAAGCATGTCTCCTGGTTTTTATTTTTCGAAATATGGCAACCCTATTTTCAACCCACCTTTCCAGTATAAAAGCCCTCGGGGCAACCTGCAAAATCAGTGAAAACCTGTTAAATAGCAAAAGCAGTTCTGCAATGATGTCATGGGAGCCAAATTGCTGGACCAACATGGGAACAGTCTGTGGTGCCTTCCTAACTGAAAACGTCTTTCAGGTTTTTATAACCCGCAATTATGAACATAGTGATGTTTTAGGCATATCATCCTTAATGGTGAGGTCTTTCCCCCTGCTCAGATCTGCTTGTCAGATCTGTCTTTTGTGTTCTAATCATCAGCGAAACATGATTGATGTGCTGCTTCTAGGCTTTCTTAAAGTGACCTTGTTACTTTCCTCTTCCAACTTAGGAAGCTTCCCCTTACCAGCTCTGCTCTTTTGCATCTTAATTGACAGACCCAGCAGGAGAAAGTTTTATCATTTTAATCAGGACATTTGAGGGGCAGCAAGCCTCTGAGTTAAATCTGATTAGACTATGCAGATAATTTCTTGTTCACTGCAACATGTTGTTTTCTGTAGTGAAATATGCCCGTTTACAGTAAACAGAAGAATGTCTGCAGTAAATTAGGTTGTGCAATTGGAAATACAGATGGAATTGTTTGCGTTTCCCTTTCCTAAAAGGACTGGGTTTTCCGTAGGGAAAGTAGAGACTTTTAACCGCTGGGTTTTATTTTGAGAAATTCACTCATCACACACCATTGCTAATTTGAAGAAAAGAAGTGATTGGTTTTTACAGTAGTTCATTTGCAATCAAGCCAGGAGAGTAGGCACTCCATTTAGCAATATGTTTTGACAGTCTCCTGAATTTAATTTTACAGTTTTGGAATTTGCGATTGAATCTGTGGAAAACATGGTGGAAGAAGAAGAAGAAGGAGAAGAAGAGAAGAAGAGGAGCACTAAGACTCTTCTCTTCTGAAGTGTAAAGAATCCCTTTTTATCCAGATATCTTTGTTACAAATACAGATATCTTTGTTGCTGTCCCAAGCCTCTGTGGTGGTGTGCGGCACTTTGTTTATTTTAAATGGTACAGTCATGTTCAAGGGACGCGGGTGGCGCTGTGGGTTAAACCACAGAGCCTAGGTCTTGCTGATCAGAAGGTTGGCGGTTCGAATCCCCACGGCGGGGTGAGCTCCCGTTGCTCGGTCCCAGCTCCTGCCCACCTAGCAGTTCGAAAGCACAATTAAGTGCAAGTAGATAAATAGGTACCACTCCGGCGGGAAGGTAAACGGCGTTTCCGTGCGCTGCTCTGGTTTGCCAGAAGCGGCTTAGTCATGCTGGCCACATGACCCGGAAGCTGTACGCCGGCTCCCTCGGCCAATAAAGCGAGATGAGCGCCGCAACCCCAGAGTCTGTCACAACTGGACCTAATGGTCAGGGGTCCCTTTACCTTTACAGTCATGTTCAGAGAGAGTATACTTCAGAGTTTTACAGGCTCAGGGCAACAGCAGCAAAAGCGGTCCATCACCTTGATGCCTTGTTTGCATCAAGGTGCCATCAAGCAGGAGTTTAGGGCAGATGTCTGGGCAACTGAAATAATACACAGGACAATCTAAAGAAGTCAGCCCCCTTCTGCCCCATAAGACCCTTTTAGGGTCGCCATATTTTGAAGAGCAAAAAAAGGACGTTATGACGACTCTCATTTTAAATGCCCCTACTATATGGAGGCTATAGAAGCTGTGATATATTGTTGAGGAGGGCAGGAGAAGAGAAAAGGAAAGCAAGTCTTCAGCCACTAGTTATGGCTATGTCTCATCCAGAAAGTATAGCCAGACATTTTCGAAAATTAAAAAAACTACCCATACAGAGATTTTACCCCTGAAAAAGGGGATGTGTCCTGGAAAAAGAGGACACAGGTTAACCCTACAAGTGCACTGTCTCAGATTACCAGCTGCACCACTGCCTCCTTGGGAGCTGCTGAAGGCATTCTGCTGGCCACAGTTAGAGGGCTATAGCCAACTAAATTCTACTCAGAACAGACCCATTGAAATGAATCAACCCAAGTTAGCCATGTCCATTAATTGCAGTGGGTCTACCCTGAGTAGAACTTAGCTGGATACAACCTTGAATAATAATGGGCCCTTAGTCTGATCCTGAAAAGCTGTTCCTCTGAGCTTAAGCTCCACCTTATGCAGCACTCAGGACAGCATTGTTCATCGCCTGTGCCACATACACTGCAAGTTCTGTGTTCAGAAAGCATAAATTCAGTAGCTCCAGGGGCTGCATTTTGCTCTGCTAGCAATGAATCCAGAGAAGGGATATTCCCCACCTGAGCAGTATAAAATTCAAGGACTGCTTTTAATTTGTAGCAATATTGTGCAGTAAAACAGCAGGTGGCACTGTAATATCTAGTATGTGCTTGAGTCAACAACTAAGACAAATAGGTTGCAGGACACTTTTTCTGTTTGCCTGCTTTGAAGGAACCTATCGCCACTTTATGCCTTTGACTTAGGCAGCTTATTATTTGAAAACAGCCCATAATAGTCTGCATAGGAACTCTTTCTTACTATATCCATGGAAACAGTTACACTTCCTGAATGTCAGCAGGCAAAGATCTAAAATGCTAAAATATTTTTGTAACCTAAGGATGAAGGCCTCTTTAAAATGTTTAACCACCAAGCTAAACCTCCACCTGCTCTGGCTTGGGAATGTGTACCCAACACCAGCATGAACACCATGCAAGGATAGCCAATGTGGCGCCCTCCAGATGCTGTTGAACTACACCTACCATTACCCCTGACCATTGGCTGGGGATGATGGTACTTGGAGTCCAACTGCATCTGGAGGGCAGCTCAGTGGCCAATCCTGGCATAATGAAACTTGTGACATGGTCCCATATATGTGGATAATATAATAAAAATAAAATAATAATAATAATATCCCAACAGGATATTAAAAACATGACAAAACATCAAACATTAAAAACTTCCCTAAAGAGGGCTGCCTTCAGATGTCTTCTAAAAGTCAGATAATTGTTTATTTCTTTGACATCTGATGGGAGGGTGGGCCACAGGGCAGGCACCACTACCAAGAAGGTCCTCTGCCTGGTTCCCTGCAACCTCACTTCTCAGTCTCAGTCTCACTCAGTTTTATTGCACCTAGCCAAAGACTGCCACAATGTACACTTCACTTCTCGAGGTGAGGGAACTGCCAGAAGACCCTCAAAGCAGTGACGTAGTGTGGGGGGGTGCAGGGGGGGCCGGCCGCACCGGGCGCAACATCTGGGGGTTAGGGTTAGGGGCGCAAATCCACGGGTTAGGGGGTGCAAATTACTTGCCTTGCCCCGGGTGCTGACAACCCACGCTACGCCACTGCCTCAGAGAACAAAGGTGGGGAACATTTTGCAGCCTGAGAACTGCATTGGGTAACCTTCTTAGAGGACTGGGTGTGATAGCCTGGGATTCGGACACGGATGCTGAACCTGAGGGATCCCAGCCTGCACAGGATTCCCCACCTCCAGAACCAGCTGAGCCAGGGCTGGGGCATGAACCTGCAGGGTCCTCATCTGTGCTGGATCCTCAGGTGCAGGCATCAGCTGAGTCTGCTCTGGCTCCTGAGGTGATGGAGGACCCATTGCCTGCAGGTGCTTCACTCTCAGCCCCGTCAGGGGAAGCTGAGGTTGCCTCTGGGTCCAGTAATCCTCCAGCCTCTCCTGAGCTACAGGGGCTCAGGGCAGAGAGGCGGAGGGAACTAAGTTCCCGCAGGAAGAGTGCTCACCTCCAGGCCAGGAGAGGCGAGTCACCAGAGGCTCTATGCCTCGGGGGAGAGAAAAGCTGGCCAGCCCCAGTCCCAAGCTGCGAGAGCAACATTGTTGGTTCCTGTCTGAACCCTGTCCTGCTTTGCTGCCTAAGGTCCTGACCCGTCCTGGCTCCCTGCTTGCAAGCCTGTTCCTGACTTCACCCGGCTCCCTGCCCTGCACCCAGCTTCAGCTACTACGGACTGCCTCCTCGTTGCACCTTTGACTGCGGACTAGACTTGGACCTCGCCTCTCGGGTAACCCATGGGACCAGCACACTGTGTGCCTGTGGTGGACAAGGCCAGAGGCAAAAGGTGGGTGGGAAAATGGATGCGACTCTTCCCTTTGTACAGAAGTCAGAGAATGATGCAGGCAGGCAGGCAAGCAAGCAAGTGGCCTTGTCATAGTTCAGGGCATATGAGGATGACATGATTGTGATGAAGGACCAGTGAAAGGGAGAGTCTTAAGGGCTGGATAGAGAGTGTCCTGAGCCCTACACTGCTGTCAGGATCAGTCAGGCTCTGGTGCAGGAGAAGGAAGAGGAAGAAACAATGGCGGGACCTGAAAGGTGGGAACTTGAGTTGGAGGGAGTGGTGATCTCCCCTTTCCACCCAATCTTCTGTCAGCTGGGAAGAAGGAACAGAGATGTCAGTTCTCCTCCCTGACTTTCCTTCGGAGTGGAGAGTTTCAGCAGAGACTCAGAAGGGCTTGGAGAAGCCACGGGGACGGCTGAACTAGAGGCAGCAACAGCTGAGCAGGAACTTGAAGAGGATGGAGCAGTCTTGTCACTTAGAACCAGGCACCACCTCTGCAGGTGGGAGCAGGCCCACCTTCCCTGCAGGAGTGCACATCGGCATTCTTGTAAAGTGAGCAAGCCTTGCAAGTGGGTATGCCAAACCTTGCCTTTAAAAGCTTGGCGGTAGAGGTGTGGAAACTCGTTGGGATAATTTTGTGGCTTTCATCCTGTTCTCAGCTTCTTGCCCTGCTCTTGAATTCCTGAACCATGAACCTTGTGCCTGCCGCAAAGCTTGGAGTGTTATTTGCCTGAATGAATACCTCATTCTTACTTACAAGTAAGAGCCGCTGCTTGAGGGGGTTTTCTGGGTTGGCATTGGGAAGAGAATGAGGCCTAGAACCCTAGGCCTGAGGGTCCTCACCAGAGTTAGTTTTGGGGGAAATGGAGGATCAGCGCAGGCTTAAGCCTGTATCAAATGTGCCATGAATATCTCCCAACACTTTTGGAGTTCAGCTCCCATCACCCCTGACCATTGGCCACGCTAGCGGGGCCTTGTGGGAGTTGAAGTCCAACATCTGGAGGACAGCAGGCTGGTTCCCCCTGTGCTCACACATTAACCCAACTGGTTGCCTTGGTATCCCTCCTGGGATGGGAGTAGATACTATTTTACTGTTAAAGAATATGTATTTTAAAAGCAGGAAACATGCCTATACCATGCATGTTCGATGTCTCCTGGTAGCACCCTGCTCTCTGAATACCAGTGAAGGTGTATCCGGTGCTTCCCATTGCCTTGTATCAGTGTGTCATATAACAGTAGCAGTCTAGTACTGGATTCTTAATAATATAACAACATTAACCGCAGTAATTAAGCCTCTTCTGTGTGCAAATCCCCATAATTAAACACAATCCTGTCATTGTTCTATATAAGCCTTTAACAGGTTTTTTGGGAAGCTAATAGAATTACTAGTTCCTTTATATTATCTTGGGACGCGGGTGTCGCTGTAGGTTAAACCACAGAGCTTAGGGCTTGCTGATCAGAAGGTCGGCGGTTCGAATCCATGATGGGGTGAGCTCCCATTGCTCAGTCCCTGCTCCTGCCAACCTAGCAGTTCGAAAGCACGAAGTTCAAGTAACCCCCAGTAGTGGCACCAGCACCAAGGTGTCACCAACTGATCATAGGCTCCAAGATGGTTTACAGGAGGTGATTGGCTCCCTGTCCCTTTCTCAAGAGCAACTACTGGTGCTCCATATGTTGTTTGACTACAACATCCACCACCCCTGATCATTGGCCGTGCAGGAGACCAGCAGTTCCTTGTCCCTGTTCCAGAGGCTGCTTCGATTCCCTCCCCACTAAATAATACTGCCTTTGAAGACGGCTGTGGCATTTATTAAAAGCTGTACATAGCTAAGGAAAATGAAATCAGAGCTAAGGTCCAGTTGACTTCAATGAACTCTGTGTTAGCTACAGTCTAGCACGCACAGAGAGGCAATTGAAATGAGGACTAATTTCCCACTGAGCAGCAGATTCTCATGTGTTGGAAAAAGTAGTTACATAAGTTTGGGAATAATGAATTGCAAATGGGAAATGGCATATTGTGCGCTGGAAAGAGCAATTTGTGTAGCATGAATAAGCGACTGCAAAATTACCATCCTAAATGTTGTGATATGTCTCTGATATGTCTTAAAATTGCCAGGAATTTATTTGTTTGTTTGGTTTTAAAGATATTTTTATTAGACAATTTCAACAAAACAAATTATCAATCCAAATAATCAATTACATTATTTCCCCCCTTTTTATCCCCCCTCCCTCCGCCCCACCAAAGACTTCCCTCAGCTCCCCTCTCTGATTTGTTTGCACGTATTATTCACTGCATGTTAAAAGTTGTACATACCTGCCAGGAATTTGTTTGTGAAACCTGACAAAGAAGCTTACAACTTGCTTCAGCTAAGAGTGTCCTAAGTAAGCCGATTTGTATCATATCATGGCAGGCATAGGCAAACTCGGCCCGCCAGATGTTTTGGGACTACAACTCCCATCATCCCTAGCTAACAGGACAAGTGGTCAGGGATGATGGGAATTGTAGTCTCAAAATATCTGGAGGGCCGAGTTTGCCTATGCCTTTATTAGGGTGATTTGTATCAAGTCAGGGTGACCGGATGCAAATGAGTCTAGAGCATCTGAATCTTTTGACAGTTGTGTTGTCTTCTGGGGCTTAATGATGGAATTCAGGCTCCACACAAGTGCCAGTAGCTTATCAAAGTGTTTCCTGGCTGCATGTGAGACTTGCAGCAGACTTTTCCCTAGACCAAGGGTTCCCAAACTATGGTTCACAGATGAGCAATGGTCTGTGAGCTTCATTCAGATGGACTGTAGCATGTGTGTGAATAACACCCATCACATTAAATACCCTCATAGATTTTTATTGTATTTTTCATATCTATATTCATATTGACTTTTAATTGCATTTTTATTTCTCATGAAAGTTCAATGCATTAAACTTTACAACTGGTCTGGGGTGGAATGGGGAGCTTGGAAGCCACTGTTTTAGGCCAAGGAACAGAAAGAACCTGAAGGCTGGGACATTGCACAATGTAGTCATAGAACCTGAGTGCAACGGAACTTTGTGGAGGCAGCTTTTCAGACTTCTGCATGACGAATTGCACCTGCAGAGCATGGTGTAGTGGTTAAGGGCAGTGGACTGGTAATCTGGTGAACCGGGTTCACTTCCCTGCTCCTCCACATGCAGCTGCTGGGTGACCTTGGGCTAGTCACACTTGTAGTCTCTCATTCTCATTCACCTCACAGAGTTGTGGGAGAGGAAGGGAAAGGAGATTGTTAGCCGCTTTGAGACATCTTAAGGGGAGTGAAAGGCGGGATATCAAGTCCAAACTCTTCTTCTTCTTCTACCCTGTATACCAGAGGTTGGGAGCCCATTTCAACCTGAGGGCAACATTCCCCCACGGGCAAAGTCATGTTCTGATACCAGAACCCAAAGGGAAAGCAGTAAGAACCACAAACAGCTCCGAGTGAGCAACTTGCTTCAACCAAGGTTGGGAGCAGGCCGAGCCATGTTATGCCTTTATACCAGCGGTTCTCAACCTGTGGGTCCCCAGATGTTGTTGAACTACAACTCCCATCCATAGCTGTCAAGTTTTCCCTTTTTTTAAAGGGAAATTCCCTTATTCCAAAGAGGATTCCTCACAAGAAAAGGGAAAAGTTGACAGCTATGCTCCCATCATCCCTGAGCTCTGGCCTTGCTAGCTAGGGGTTATGGGAGTTTTGGTTCAACAATATCTGGGGACCCACAGGTTGAGAAAGGCTGCTTTATACCCTCTCCTCCATTCCCTTGAGAGGACTTCAGAGCCTTAAAGGGCCAACCCTCTGGCAGTCCTCCTTCATTCCACAGGCTCCCTTTGAAGTGCGCTTCCCACACTGCCAGATGGGTGTTGGAGGCATCTGTTTTGACAGGGGAAGGAAGGTGCCCATGAGACTCCAGCAGGCTGCCCTCTGTAAAGAAAGACACCTGGTCATCACACTAACATACCTCTGAGCTTGAGTTGGGGGAGCACCTAAGCAAAACACCTTAAAACAGGTGTGGGAGATCTTTGGCCTCCCGGATGTCCATTGGCCATGGTTGATGGGGCTGGTGGGAGAACTGCTTGCTGGATCAGGACATTGGCCAGCATCCTGTTCTCACAAGGGCCAGCCAGATGCCTGTGAGAAACCAGGGAGCAGAAGAGCACAATTTCCTCCCGTAGTTTCCAGCAAAAGGTTCCCCACACCTGCTCTAGAAGATGGGGGATCACTCCTAATGAAGGTCAATGGTATTCAGTTGCATGGTCATACGTGGAGTTCAGCCAGCTTTGTAAGCTTTGAGCTTTGTGCTCTCTGCGGTACGTGCTATTGTGGAAGGGAGCATACAAAGGACTTTTTCATCCCTTTGCTCACTATAACTTCATAAAGCTGCCAGCTCTTTTGAGTCATTATTTAAAGCTCTTGCCCCTCTGGGACATTTCTGTGCAGCACTGAAAGACTTCACAATCCTCTCTTTGAACTTGAGTTGCATCTAGGCTTTGTTTTGTTTTATTTTACCACAGTAGCAGACAATGGGGACAGAATCCGAGCACAGTACATCTTCATACAGGCCGCAAAAGGCATAATGATGATGATGATACTCATTTATGAATTGCTTCCCATGAGGCAATCCCAAAGAAATTTACAATATAGTAAAAGCATTTTATGGGAATAAATAAATAAATCCCACCAGCCTTCATCCAAGTAGCTTGTTCAGTAATGGCACAAGACCCTACGGGAGTGAAAATCCTCCCATTTGGAATGCTCTGCATAAACAAGGCCAGAATGATATTTGCTCCGCTGAAAAATAGGAAATAAATATTAGCTTATCGGAATAACATACAGGAGGATCTGGCCTGCTGTCAGGAAGCTCATTAACCTCATGGAAAGTAAATAAATCCACAGAGAAAAGGATGGGTGGGTTTCCTCCTTTTTTTCCTGGCAATTCAAGAGGAGCCACGTCATGTTTAAATACGAAAACAGGTTTCACGAGTTGGACGGGCTTGCTCCTGTTCAGGAAACTCCATTCCATCCTCCCTCCCAGCTGGTCTTCTGCATTTATCCCAACGGTCAGAATTCTGTGGCAACATCTAGGTCTCATTCACACTATACATTTCAAGCAGTATCCCACCAAGGATCCTGGGAAACGTAGTTTGTTCACAGTGCTGGAATTCTGGCCCTCTGAGGGGTCTCCTAACAACTCCCTTAACAAAGGACAGCCCCTAGAATTGTTTGAGGCCAGATGCCTCATTTGCAACTTGTTGCTTCCTGGTCTGGGGTGGCCCTCGAACATGAGAGACCCTCTCCAGAACATGGAAGTCTGGGAGAATTGGGTAGCAGTGTTGATTGTTGTCCCTAATAGCAAGATTTGGAGATCCAGCACTGAACAGGTTGGAGCGGGGGAGAGAGAGACAGAGAGATTGGAATCAGGATTGCAGTGATGGGATAGGAGCGGTTTAACCTTTCCCCTCTCACATCATTTTCCTGATGTCAATTGCTGTTCCCTGCTGCGATTTGCTCCAGGTTGCAACATTTTAGGCTTTTTGCAAACACACTTTCTCTCTCATAATCCTAGAACTTGGGGCATCCAGGGAAGCAGAAGGCAGGAGGATTCCGGAGAAAAACGCACACAAAGTACTTCTACACACAACTCATAGTTCGACTACGGAATTTACTCCCAAAGGAGGCAGTTGTGGTAACAACCAACTTGAATGGTTTTAAAAGGGGATTGGACAAATTCACAAAGGAGAAGGCTGCCAGTGACTGCTAGCGAGGGTGGCTATGCTCTGGCTCCCTGGTTGAATAGGAGTTCCTGGGAATTACAGGAGTGAGATCTGTTGCATTCAGGTCCTTCTAGTAGGTTTCCCAGAAGTATCTTGTTAGCCATGTGAGAACCGGATGCTGGACTACGTGGGCAACTGGCCTGATCCAGCAAGCTCTTATTCTGTTCTTAGGAGAAAACAAACCACAGTCCTGATTCAATATGTGTTCCTTTATTCATGGCAGTTTTTTAATAGATGTGAGATACAATCACTTATATTCCACATAAGTCTATTTAACTTTATTCCCATGCTGCTATGTGTTTTAGCAGCCTGTTTTATTTTTAACAACAACAACAATAAAATGTGGGACCATGAGCTGGCATGCATGTAGTACTGAAAGGTGGAATAAGCATTATTTTATAAATGCATAAATAAAAAAGTGGGTGTATCCAATGCCTTAGCAAGCTTGGCCAAAAAGATGTTCAGTGGTACCTCAGGTTGCATACGCTTCAGGTTACATACTCCGCTAACCTGGAAGTAGAACTTTGCTTCAGGATGAGAACAGAAATAGTGCTCCGGCAATGCGGCAGCAGCAGGAGGCCCCATTAGCTAAAGTGGTACCTCAGATTAAGAACAGTTTCAGGTTAAGAACGGACCTCCAGAATGAATTAAGTTCTTAACCTGAGTTCTTAACTGTACACCAAGTGAAGATGGGAATGAGGACAGAAGTCTGCAGCTGAGTGATTCCTTGCATCATCACACGAGTGCTTGATTTACTCTTAAACTTTGGTAAACCTGGTGTGACTTTTGCAGCTCATGCTCAAGTTGCAAAACAATGAAGCACAGGACGGAGCAATGGAGAACTTCTGAAACAACAATGGGATATTAGCTCTGCCCAAGGCATGATGGAGAGCAGCAACAACTGGGAAAAGATAGACATAATGTTTTACAAGGACAGGAAGAAACACCATGGACAGAATAATTGTCACACACAGGAAGAACAGGGATATAGTTTGAATGCTTCACCTGTAGTTTTATAAATCATTTAATGTGTCAGTACAAATGGAAGTTGTTACAATTGCAGTTGTTGTACAAGGGAGTGTAGTTGACTGGAGTGTTGTACAAGGGAGTGTAGTTGACTGGAGTGTAGTTGAAATTAATAAGATTTTGGAACACAGAAATATAGTAAATCAAACCATCAATTCCACCACACAGGGGCCACCTAAATTATATAATTTGGCATCTGAATGATTGGTATTAGTAATTGTATTATAATTTGGCATTGTTATAATGGATTGTTGTAATTGAAAACTAATAAAAAATATTATTTAAAAAAACCTTTGGTAAACCTGTTCCTGCCTCCCTGAGCCCTGCACTGTTGTGTTTCCCAGCTTGTTAAACCCCCCAAAGTAGGGGCTTTAATTTTTCAGCCTGAATTTGATGGCATGTGATTGAATCCCAGCGGAAAATAGTCTGCAAGCATCCTCTCTCTGAAGCAGAGATGTAAGAAGGCAGGGGTTCCCATTCTGTATTTGTTGCACTCGGCATGGTTTCCATTCTGCTGCAATCCGTCTTCTGCCAAGAACTGTTATTCGTCTCACTGTCTACTAGGGTTGAATATAATGTAATTAATGGCATAATTCACTATGTAATTACACACCATTCATTTCAACACAAAGGAAGTATCAGAAAAATGGGGTTGTGGAAAAACAAACTTAATTGTGTATCATTTGTGGACTAAACATGTGCCCGAGACATACTTGCCTGATTTCCTTTCCTGACCACAAACGATCATGCAAACTGCAGAAAATTCTGCTCTCTTGTCCACTTCAAGTAAAATGATCCACCATCCCTTCTCCTGAGTGCCGTATTTTTCGCTCCATAAGACGCACAGACCATAAGACACACCTAGTTTTTGGAGGAGGAAAACAAGAAAAAAAATATACTGAATTTCAGAAGCCAGAACAACAAGAGGGATCGCTGCGCAGCGAAAGCAACAATCCCTCTTGCTGTTCTGGCTTCTGGGATAGCTGTGCAGCCTGCATTCACTCCATAAGACGCACACACATTTCCCCTTACTTTTTAGGAGGGAAAAAGTGAGTCTTATAGAGCAAAAAATACGGTAATTGGTGGCAGATCTTGTTTGCCCTTTCAGACATTACTTCTGTGTCCCAACAAAACCATTCAGAAGAAAAAGATGGACAGACAGATTTGCAGTGGGACATTACTCCGTAAGATTATCAAGATACAAAAGAATATTTACTGAGCACATATGATGCAAATCTAATGCTTCAGGCTCAGAGTTAGAATGTCAACACTTGTTCATCTCCAGCGGACACAGATTTATGTCAGTTTATGCTCAGCAGGGTCTATGTAATAGGAAGGAAGATGAAGGTGGAGCAGGACAGAGATGCTGACAGCCCGAGGAAGTGGAAGAACATCTGTGACCATGTTAAAATAGCAGCAGTTATGGCATTGCACAGGATATTCTCACAGAGGCTACAGCAGGTGCTTGCCTCAAAACATAGCCATAAAGCAAGTTTTGGAACATTTTGGGAGGCTGTGAGAATCAAACTTTGGAGGCTGCTAGATCAAGGATTTCATTGTGGCTGCGGATTATATTTCCATGTTTTAACTGGTGTCATGTTGAAATGTGTCCTCCAATTTCTCAAAGGTTTACTTCCCCTGCTAAATAAGCTTCCACTTTTCTGCATCTTTCTCAAGGTGACCATGGCTGACTAGGCATTTGAACTCTGGCCTCCCAAGTCCTAGTCCAACCCGCTAACTGCCATACAACACTGTCATGGTGTTAGATAAATGAGGGGAAATTCCCCAATTCTTCCTTGGATGGACACTTTATCTTAGGGTTACCAAACATCCCCGGTTCCCAGGGACAGTCCCTGGATTTGCAAATCTGTCCCCAGACAAATTCCGTCCCTGGAATGTCCCCAGATTTGTAAATCTGTCCCTGGGAAACATGGCAGCGGCAGCCTCAGCAGCCCGGAGCCAGCCTGGTAGCGCAGTTGGCTCTGGCTGGCTTCAGCGGCTGCTCACTGCCGCCGCCACTGCCGAAGGGGAACCAGGGACGTCCGGTGGTACAGATATCCTGCCCGGTTCCCCCTTTGTTTTGACAGATCAGGGGAGGCTCAGGAGTCATGGACGGGCAGGTGTTGCCCAGGAGGGGCGCAAGGCGGGTGGTTTCTCTGCCAGGCAAGATGCAAAGCCCTTCTTTTGCACCCTGTGAAACATAAATGTGCAGAGGTTTTTTTTAAAAAAACTGGGCAACAGCCACCCGCCTGTGACTCCTGAGCCTCCCCCAATCAGTCATAACAAAGGGGGCAGGAGATAAGGGGAGGTCCGGGAGTCACGGGCAGGCAGCGCAGTGTTGCCCAGTTTTTAAAAAACTCTGTGCATTTATGTTTCACAAGGTGCGAAAGAAGGGCTTTGCACCTTTATACAATACACATGTGTGCTTGGACCCAGGGTCTTTTGCCTCACCATCCCCACTACTCAGCTTCCCTGTTGCTACTCAGCTTCAAAAAAAAAAAAAAAGAAAAGAAAAGAAAAAGTGTCCCCGGATTCATTGAAAAAAATCTGGTAACCATACTTTATCTCCCAGAAAGAGAGGCTGGACAACATGGTAATAATGGGGCCACATTAACTCCTGTTGAAATGTTTTTTGTTTTTTTAAAGGTACATATCCCATTGGATAAACCTAGGCCTTTGGGTATTCAAGTAGCTCTTTTGATCTCTGCCAAAATGTGCAGATAGAATTTGAGTATACTGGCTTGCATTCAGAACAACATGGGATTCTACATTGCCATCTGTCTAGGAATAGCAGTATTTACTTAATTTATTTAAAATATTTATGTCCTGCCTTCCTGACTTGAAGGGAACCTACAGATAGCAACACATAAAATACAAGAACAAATCTTAAAATGCAACAAAAAAACTAACTCAATAAATCCTTCAGATTAACTAAAAGAACATAAATAGCAAGAAAGATAAAATCACCCAGTGCTGAACATAGGATAAATTTAGTGTAGCTGCAGTTGAAGTTCAATAAACCATTATTGATGAATGAAACCAATTTGGTCTCAATCCTAAATACATTTGCTAAGGAACAAACACCATTTAATTCAGCGGGACCTATTTCTATGGGTATATATGAGGAAGTTGCTTTATGGTGAGCCAGACCAGGGGTCCATCTAGATAAGTATTGTCTCCACTGAGTGGCAGCGACTTTCCAATATTTCAAGCAGGAATCCCTACTTGGAAATGCTGGGAATGGAACCTGGGACATAGATGCCCAACTACTGAGCCTCAGCCCTTGTGGGAAAATATGCTCAGGATCAGATCACTGGGGGAGATAGCGATTTAAACCAAGCCAGAGATTATCGTTTTACAGCAGTTAAAGAGAAAGAGTCACAAAGCTGTGTTTAAAGAGAAGTATTCCTATGTGCCTACATTCTATGTTTGCATGTTCCCAGTTGCCACCAGTTTCTCCAGTTTATATCTCAGTCAACAGATGTGGGGAAAGATGCTACCTGAGACTTTAAGAAGCTGCTTCCCGTCTGAGCAGAGAAGCCAATCCTGACCTTAGGTAGGTCAAAGCACAACAGATTCTCGACTCCAGTGCCAACAACGGCACTTTCTGTAAAATAATATTTCATATTCTCAGATGCCCCTTCAGGAATATCCTTCAGCGTTGTTAATGAGATCACAGGCAAGGTTTCCAGTTGGCTGGCAGGCAGGCCTAACCCTTCCTGTTGCCAGAAAGTCAAGAGTGACTTTATAAGCTTGCCAGACCCTGCATTGATCGGCTCTTTCTCATTTTCCTTTGCCTGCCCTTGGCTTCTAGCAGTTGAATCCTTCCTTACTGGTACAGTGGTACCTCGGGTTACAGACACTTCAGGTTACAGATGCTTCAAGTTACAGACTCAGCTAACCCAGAAATAGTACCTGGGGTTAAGAACTTTGCTTCAGGATGAGAACAGAAATCGTGCAGCAGCGCAGCAGCAACAGCGGGAGGCCCCATTAGCTAAAGTGGTGCTTCAGGTTAAGAACAGTTTCAGGTTAAGAACAGACCTCCAGAACGAATTAAGTTCTTAACCCAAGGTACCACTGTACCAGTTTATGCCTACATAACATTGGTACTGCTGACCTCATCCCAGAAACTGACGCCAGGTCTTCATCACCCCTGATCCAGTTCAGGTGTCAGCGTCAGTTCCCATGGGGGGATGGTGTAGCAACAGGCAATAAAGTCTCTCACCAATCATATCATTTACCTGATTGAAATCCCCCCTTGTTTGCCTTATGTAAAAGGTACAGTATCCATCTCCCAATTTTGTCTGTGTGTCAGCACTGCCTGCTTTGTTTGGGTTACGCTGCACCGCCTGATAGCTTTGTCTGGCCCTGAATGGAATCACAGAATAATAGCATCAGAACAAATAACCTGCAGGGCCCATCTAGCCTAGCTAGCCTAATATCTCACACAAAGACAAGGCCAGCAGCTCCCTCTTTCCCCAGCATATCAGAGCTGAAGACAGCAGCATTAGCACATTGTGGCACAAGGCTGCTTCGCCAGATGAATGAAGCCATCAGAATCAGTGGCGGGAATGAGCCCGCCTAGGTAAAGAAGTGCAGTGAAGTTTAAAATAAGTTAATGTGGAAGCTGAAGGTGGTGTGTGAGAGAGTGAGAAGGGGGGGATGGGGGACAGGATGCAAAGCCCACATGGCTGCAGTCGCTGTTGAACGTGAATGCATTATATAATGGAAACACAGCCTGCGTTTTCTGGAGCATCATGAATGTGAAGCTCAGAAAGCCAGTGCAGGAAAGCCAGGTGTACTTTGCACAGGCCCCAAGGGGTACATAAAGGCGGAGGCAGGTGCAGATGAAAGGTCTTGCTTTCTTACCCAAAGGCAGTGGGAGAGTCAAGGTGATTTGTGAAAACTGAGCAGGCAAGTTGGTGATATATGGGGAAATGCTCCAAACTGTATTGCGGAAACCTTACTACAGTGGTACCTCAGGTTACATACGCTTCAGGTTACAGACTCTGCTAACCCAGAAATAGTGCTTCAGGTTAAGAACTTTGCTTCAAGATGAGAACAGAAATCGTGCTCCGGCGGCACGGCGGCAGCAGGAGGCCCCATTAGCTAAAGAGGTGCTTCAGCTTAAGAACAGTTTCAGGTTAAGAACAGACTTCCGGAACGAATTAAGTACTTAACCCGAGGTACCACTGTACTACAAGATCTATCATTTGCTCCCAGTACGTTTCCGAGCACAATTCAAAGTGTTGGTGCTGACCTTTAAAGCCCTAAATGGCCTCGGTCCTGTATACCTGAAGGAGCGTCTCCACCCCCATCGTTCTGCCCGGACACTGAGGTCCAGCTCCGAGGGCCTTCTGGCGGTTCCCTCACTGCAAGAGGCCACGTTACAGGGAACCAGGCAGAGGGTCTTCTCGGTAGTGGCGCCCGCCCTGTGGAACGCCCTCCCATCAGATGTCAAAGCGATAAACAACTACCTGACATTCAGAAGACATCTGAAGGCAGCCCTGTTCAGGGAAGTTTTTAATATGTGACATTTTAGTGTATTTTTCATATTTGTTGGAAGCCGCCCAGAGTGGCTGGGGAAACCCAGCCAGATGGGCGGGGTACAAATAATAAATAATAATAATAATAATAATAATAATAATTATTATTATTACTGCACTTGCAGTAAATTAATGTTGTTGTTTGTCTATCACCCCCACCCATTTACTCTCTTTGCTTTATCATGCTTTCTGAAAGACCTCCGTCCCCACTTTTCTTTGGTCAAATTACAAGTCTGCAAATTACAAATGTCTTGCGAATTTTTCAAGACTGGTACAGCACCTAATACATTTCAGGTGCTTTTCGGAATACTCAGTGATGATCACATGAGCCTTTCATGCTTTACAGAGCCTTGAAGAATCAACTTTACTGCTTCTTTCTGAGACTCTGTGCTGACCTGCAGCAGAACTAGCCCTGACAGCATGCTAATCATAGCCGGAAACAGGATACCATTCTAAATGGATCCACCAGAGCCCTTTTTGGGCTATCAGTCCGCTTAATTTCTACAGAACTTACTTTTAAGCAATTATGTTTAGAACCTGTTCTCTAGCATTACGTATCACGAAGAATAGCCTGCCATAAGAACATAAGGAGAGCTCGCTGGATCAAGCCGATGGTCCATCTAGACCACTGGCTTGATCTAGACCAGCATCCTGTTCCCCCAGTGGCCAACCACTATGGGAAGACAAAAGGCAGGACATGAGGGCAACTTGTCATTCTTAGCTGGTATTCAGAGAAGCTTAAAGGTAAAGGTAAAGGTAAAGGGACCCCTGACCATTATTAGGTCCAGTCGTGGCCGACTCTGGGGTTGCGGCACTCATCTCGCTTTATTGGCTGAGGGAGCCGGCGTAAAGCTTCCGGGTCATGTGGCCAGCGTGACTAAGCCACTTCTGGCGAACCAGAGCAGCACACGGAAACGCCGTTTACCTTCCCGTCAGAGCGGTACCTATTTATCTACTTGCACTTTGATGTGCTTTCGAACTGCTAGGTTGGCAGGAGCAGGGACCAAGCAACAGGAGCTCACCCTGTCGCGGGGATTTCAACCGCCGACCTTCTGATCGGCAAGTCCTAGGTTCTGTGGTTTAACCCACAGCGCCACCCACGTCCCTCAGAGAAGCTTACTGCCTCTGATAGTGCAAGTAGAACACAAACCTTAATGAAAACAGAAATATCTTTGGAGATGCAGATGGTATAGAAACATCATGAGATAATTTTATTGATTTATTATCCAACAAGGCAGGCTAAAGGGGGGGGGATCTAGTTTTTTCTCTCACTTCAGCACTTTTGTGGCAGCTACTGAGGTGTTTTCCTTGTTTACCAGACACTGCCAAGGGGAAATCACAAGAACACAAGATAAAAGCCACCTGGCTTCAGGCTTATCTTGCTATGCTTGTTTGAAGAACCAACTACTAAGCACGATTCCCAAAACCAAAAACTGATGATGAAATACTTTTGCTCTCTGTATTTCAATTTTAATTCAGGCAGGATCCAATTAATTCCCATCTGCTTACTTCCAAGGTTCTTCTAAGAGGAAACTTTTCTATATTTATAAGCCAGAAATACTATAGAGGAATAATTGTAATTCGTTAAGTTCAATGCTTTTTCAAAAAGTTGTGGGGGTTGGGGGTTGGCAAGCTGAATATCCTTGAATATTTAAAGAAGGGTTTACATCTAGGGAAGCTTATAATGAGCAAGACTGCTCATAGTGTTGCTGTGTTAAAAAAGGCTCTGCTCACTGGATACTAATTAGGGAAGTTCCATTAGAATGCATAGATTTCTAGCACTTTCATTCCAAACATATATAAAGTTGTAGGGTTTTTTCCCTCTTCTGATAAGTAGAATTCCTTTCCTTCCAAGCGCTGATGAGCAGACCCAAGAGAAATTCCATGATGTTGGCTCAGAAATATATTTTTTTACCGTCTCCTCTCTTTTAAGCATGCTACAAGCACCAGTTTCTAGGGACAGTAGTGAATATTTGAAGGGAAGGAGAACCTGTGGCCTTACAGTCCAAGTGTTTTTAGACTACAGCTCCCATCGTCCCTGACAATTGGCCATGCTGGCTGGGCCTGATGGGAGTTGGAGTCCAGCAACATCTGGTGGGCACCATTTTGGGTGCTCCAGTTACTTGTCCATTAGCCCATCTGGTTGCCTTAGTATCCCTCCTGAGGTGGGAATAGATATTATTCACTCTTAAAGAAAATGTGTTTTGAAAGCGTAGAATATGCTTTGATTGCACAAGTATCTCAGTAGCACCAGATCAGAGGTGGAAAACCTGTATCCTCCAGATATTTGTTGTACCACAACTCCCATCATCCCTACCCATTGGCAGTGCTGGTTGGGGCTGATGGAAGTTGTAATCCAACCTCTGGAGGGCCACATACTGTCCATCCTTGGAATACTGCCAATGCAGTACAGCGCTTGCAGGAAGAAAGGCAATTTTCAGCTTCTCGAGCATGAAATTTCAGCTTACTTCTACTTCCTTAATGTGTTCTGCTAATCAAATCATGCAGCTAATCTGACAGCAGGACCATTGGTTATAGACCTTGGTATGGGGGCTGACTGGCCATTTAATCAAATGGCACAATTTTGCTGACTAGATGATGAGAGGACCCCAAACTTCGCTACACTGAAATTGCATTCATGCCTCTGAGCTGGAATTATAAGAGAGGTCTTCACATTTTGATGTCGTTAAATGTCTGAGGCCTGGCTTCTTAAAGGGCTCCTTCACTCACACAAACCTGCCTGAGCTCTTCCATCAACTTCAGAGGTGCTGCTCTTGGGCCTGTTTCCAGAGGCAGGACCTTTCTTGTGGTGGCACCACAAATCTGAACCCCTGTTCTTGGGGATGTCCAGCAGGTCTTTTTGAACCTCCCTCCAGGTCAATTTTATTTAACTAAATATTTGCAGTTTGAATGTTGTCTTGCCTTATTTGTTGTTTATAATAATTAGTTTTATTAACTGATGTTGTTACATTGACGATTTAATGATGATGAGCGCCCCAATTCTGTTTCCCACAGATTAGCCTTGGCTTCTCAAACACTCAAACACATCCACGGGATGGGAAGCATTTTAATCAGAAGCAAAATGTTCTCACATGAAGAAAGATTTCATTCAGCCACATCAATAGGAGGTATTATTCTTTATAATGAAAGGAGACATAACATTTGCATGAAGTTCAGACATCATAATGTGAGTTGGCTGTTTCTAGGATTTTTCTTCTTCTTTTGTTTGAACTTCCTAAACTAATGTCTACTCCATCAGTCGAGGTAATGCCTTTAAAAAAATACAATTGTTAATGAACCATATGCTGTGAGAAGATATTTATCCTATAATGTGTCATTTCCCTTGAAGATATACAGGAGGGAAGTTAATCTCTGGACGATTTCCTTTGCAAATACTTTACCTTTCTTTCATTCCCATACAAAGTTCACTGCCACCGCCACTTGCAACAAATCACGTGACTGATCCTCATTTCGTTCACTAAACATATAGCTTTTGAACTGCTGAAAAAGCAGTTTGGAGCAAATGGCAGCAGCGGAGAGTGTCTCCATGCCACCCAGGGGTGTGGGTGTGTGCTTGTGCATGCGTGCGTGCGTATGCCCACGCCAGGGGCAGGAAAGGAATGGAGGACAAACAGAGCCCACCATGTCTGCCCAAGCCCCTGCCACCTCTGGAGGAACAGCAGCCCCCAGAGGCATGGCTATTGCACCCTCCTCTCTCTCTCTCTCTCTCTCTCTCTCTCTCTCTCTCTCTCTCACACACACACACTGACACACACACACACACACACACACACACACCAGAATCCAAGCCTTGCAAGGCCGCTCAGGGAGGGCAGCGTGGGGACGCGGCAGCCATGCACCATTCGATCCCAGCCTCTCTGTTCTCAATGGACTGGGTAGGCCTGAAGGGGTTGTATCTTTGCCTGGATCTACAACACATGCCTTTGCCACTGCCCATCAAAGTGACTAAAATGTGTGAGGCATTTGAAACAAATGAACAAGGACTACCAAGTTGTTCTGCGGGTGTTTGCAACACAAGCATGAGGGGCAGTATTAGCGACTGGCCAGATGGCAAGGAGTGGCACGAGGCACCAGTTGGGGAACCCCCAAGGCATCTGTTAAATGCATGGTGACATGCATAGGTTGTTAAAGGAACAGGAGGGCACGCCAGGTGGAGACCTGGGACCCCTATACCTATCGCCTTTAAAAAATGCAAAATTAGAACATCTGTGAAAGTTGCCAGGATAACCAGTGACAGGGCAGGATCTAAACAGAAGCTAACAACAGGAGATCCAAATAATCACCTGTCCCCAAGTTCTATAATGAGCAGACTGTTTGTCTGGGGCAATTAACGTCGTATGAATTATGCCTCTTCCCCATAGAGTTGCTGTCAGCAGCTTTGCTGGGTAGTTTTTCAAGCTCATAAGGTGGCCTCATTATTGCACACCTTGTGAACCTTTCACCCCCTGAACCAGCACGCCATTCTCTTTATTTCCCTTCATTAATTACTGATCCTTACATAAGCGTGCCTTGACATGAAAAATTGTTCTCTTACATTTATTGCGCAACCAGAAAGCTTTTGTGTGAAAATGACTGTTGTATGTGAGAAGAAACTTTGGCGTCTCTTGAGAGAACAAAAAAACATGGATATCCATGAATTGACCCATGAATCAAAGTACTGTATACTTGAGGGAAAGAATAAGTTTATCTGTTTTCAGTGGTACCTCAGATTAAGTACTTAATTCGTTCTGGAGGTCCGTTCTTAACCTGAAACTGTTCTTAACCTGAAGCACCACTTTAGCTAATGGGGCATCCTGCTGCTGCCGCACCGCCAGAGCACGATTTCTGTTCTCATCCTGAAGCAAAGTTCTTAACTTGAGGTAATATTTCTGGGTTAGCGGAGTCTGTAACCTGAAGCGTATGTAACCTGCGGTACCACTGTACATATATGTTACATAGTTCTGTAACTTTGTAAAAAATATTTTATTGTCATATTGCTATTGTTGTTTTTCTCTTAATGATTTTTATGTATTCTTTTTCTTTCCCCCCTTTTTTCTTATTTACTTTAACTCACAATAATAATAAAAATTAACACAGCCTGAGTCCATCTGGCAGCATCTCTCCAGGGTTTTGGACAAGAACCTTTCCCAAAGACCCACCCAGGGCCTGAAACAGGGCCTTCTGAATGCCGTATATGCCCTTTCATGGCGTTTGAGCCGTTTACTGTGACATGGACAGATTGACTCAGCAGCATCTCAGGTAACAATCTGAAGACACTGTTTTTTGACCTGCTGCTGAAGACTTTAATGAAACAAGAAGGAGGAAGCAAAGGCCAGGATGAATGGTACCAGCATTCGAAGCTGGCCAGCTCACTGTTTCACAAAATGATGGTTTCCCATTCAAATTCCAGTTCTTATCTGCACACTTCCCTCCTCCAGCCATGTGCTTCAAATGCAAAACAAAATTCCTGCCCAATAGACACACTGCTAGTTTCAGATCCCTCAATGGGGATTCTTTGTTTCTATCAATGCTCCTTTTGTGTCCTTGGAGTGGAGGAATGAGATAAGTCTGCTGGATCATGCCTAATTAATTGATAATGATACTGCGCAGTATTTTACCAGGAAACAACATAATGAGGGAGCGGTGACATTTTAACTGTTTTGCAAAGCAAAATAGCTCTCGCTGTTTATGATTGCGGCGCAGCAGTCCCAGAACGCTGACTTACGAATGGCTGCACACTCCAAATGTCAAGTATTCAAATGCATCGCTCTTTCTCACAGATTACCTCTCCTGCACTGACATTATTTCATTTAAAATGAAAGGGCTGCAGATCACCATCAGCAAGCAAACTCACTTTTCCTTTCTAGAGACCAAAACTACTGGGATGTGATATGGAGAGAGTGAGGAGTATTTCCCCCCCTCTCCCTCCCAGGAACTCAAGGTCAAGCCATTAAACCGATTGGCCATACATAGAGGCAGGACAGACAAAACAAATTATTTATTTGCAGAGCGATAACTAGAGGATTGAATTCACCAGCCAGGTTGCAGTGATGGCTGCGAGGTTAGATACGGTAGTTTTAAAAGGGGACTGGAAAACCAGTTTGTGGAGAGTAAGTCTATCAAAGGCTGGAAGTCAATATGGCTATATGCAGCCTCCAGCTTCAGAGACAGTTTGACAATGGATACCAGTTGGCTGGGAGCAAAGGACAAGGGAAGGCTCTTGCCTTTGAGTCCTGCTTGTTGGCTTCCTTGAGGCATCTGATTGGTCACTGAGGAAAGGCTAGATGGACCTTTGATATGATCAAGGAGGAGGTCTTGTTTGTGTTCTTTATCCAAGTCAGGCAAATTTCCACTCTGCTCAGTCTTTGCTGCAGGGTCAGTGAATACTTTCTTGATTCATGGAGGTGGCTGAGGGTTGAGAGCCATTGTCTGGTCCATTGGTTGGCCTTAGAACAAGAGCAGCCGACGTTGTAGCTTCAAAATCCTGTTGGACTTCAACTCCTATCAGCCCTAGCCAGCATGGCCAGTGGCCAGGGATTGTGGGGGTTGTTGTATTTATGAAAAATACAGAGGACACCATGCTGGATACATTTGCCTTGGAGACTTAAATTCAGAATTTGTTCAGTCATGAACCTACAACCCGAGGCAAAAACAAAATAAAACCCCAATGACTACTAAACTTTATCCACCATCCTTATACTCAAGGCCACAATATGGTATATCTAGAGATGGTACGTAACGTGAAGGAGATTATGCGTTGAAATATTTTAGTTGATATTTTAGAATGTAAAATGCTATTTTATTTATTGATTGGTTTTACCTTGTGGGCTTATAGCCGAATAAAGTATTTGATTGATTGATTGAACCCCAAATTGCACCCCTCCCCACCCCACACTAATTAAGATGTGAAATTTTATGCAAGCTTCATCAAAACAAGCTGCACAACCTTCTCTTGCAGTTCATTCATTAATTTTGGTGGAGCCTCTATGGGGGATTATGCTGCTTGAGTCAAATCTTGGGATCAGGATATTAATGCCAGTAAAGTATTAACGTCTGCTCCTTTACAGATGACCGTTTTAAAAGATCGTTCTTCACACTTATTTTTAAAAAATAAATTGCTCGGATGGGTTGCTGTTAAAGAATCTTATAAAATCTTCCAGTTAATATTCATGGAAATACATAACCCCCTGCAATAAGGTAGGCTCAGGAGCTCTCTTGCTAAGGTTAGTAAATCCATACGTGACACAAAACATTCTGAAAAGATGTGGTAGCATGATTACTTACGTTTTCAGGATAAAGTCTTGTCCATAATCTGTTAACTATTGGCAAACATCTGCTTGGATTATGAGACTTAGCAATGGCCAACCACTCAGCACCTAGAGAGAGTGGTCTGGGTGGGGTCCCAGGCCTGCCGACACTCTAGAAATACATCTATTGCTGCAGTTGTATGGCAAAGAATTTGAAAACCAAGTGTCCATTGACATCTCTCCACAAAATCCACGTTTCCTGTGATGCCCTTTGTTAAACCTTTAGTATTTATCCACAACAGAATACCCACGTATTCATCACATTCACTCCCCATGGTCAAACTCTATAGTGTAAGGCCTCTCTTTTCTTATTTTGCAAGGTAAACGTTATACACATAACCAACAGTGCTGCATAAAATACATAATGTTGAATATATCTTTATGCATGCATGAAAACATCTATGCAATCCTATGCATATTTATCCAGAGGTCCTACTGAGTTCGGTATCGTAAAGTGCGCATAAGGCTGAAACCATAGAAGCAAGCTATACAGGGCATGAAATGTGTCCGTTTTGAAACTGTTAATAGGTACTGCCCCATGGGCGTAGCCAGGATTTTTGTTAAAGGGGAAGAACCTCAGATTTACAGTGGTACCTCAGGTTACTTACGCTTCAGGTTACATACTCTGCTAACCCAGAAATAGTGCTTCAGGTTAAGAACTTTGCTTCCGGATGAGAACAGAAATCGTGCTCCAGCGGCGCAGCAACAGCATTAGGCCCCATTAGCTAAAGTGGTGCTTCAGGTTAAGTACGGACCTCCAGAACGAATTACGTACTTAACCTGAGGTACCACTGTATATTGATTTTCATTGATTTAGGGGGGTAACTACTCCCCTGCTCCCGCTTGGCTACTCCCATGTACCACCCCCTCCAATTTACAATGGGACCATGGTGCATGGCCATGGGTAGGAGGTTAAGAAGAGAAGAAGAGTTTGGATTTGATATCGCGCTTTATCACTACCCTAAGGAGTCTCAAAGCGGCTAACATTCTCCTTTCCCTTCCTCCCCCACAACAAACACTCTGTGAGGTGAGTGAGGCTGAGAGACTTCAGAGAAGTGTGACTGGTCCAAGGTCACCCAGCAGCTGCATGTGGAGGAGCAGAGACGCGAACCCAGTTCATCAAATTACAAGACTACCGCTCTTAACCACTACACCACACCGGCTCTCCTGCCCTGCTAATGCAATCCCGATGAAAATTCATCCACCTCCCAAGGAGCTTGCTAGGACCAAACAGCCACCATTGAGAAGCGGGATTCTCATCGAGACCATGGCGAGAGGAAATAGTTAACCCCACTGCTTTCTTCCTGGGGGGACGCAGGGGTATGCGTACCCCTAATCATTTTGTGAATCTTTGTACTTTTGTCCATTTACTGTATTTATTTTTCCCGATTTGAACTATAAAATGGTGGTTTTCTTGCGTCAAAATGAGAGTACTCCTAAAGATTATTTTTTTTAGGGGAAAAAGCAATGGTTAACCCCCTTTCCTGTATGCAACAGTCCTTATGAAAACTTCCCTCTCCTGCAACACCTTTTGTTTATTTATTTTGTTAAAGAGCACAGCCCTTTAAGTTATGCATTTACTATCAGATCTTTTGAAACAAAGCTTCTGCTTATTGCCTCTCTCACCCCTCTTACAGGCCCTTATTCCTCTGGTATATGCATAGCTGTTTTCTAAGCATTCCCGCCCCGCCCCCCGCTCAACCACTGACTTCACATCTGGAGTCTGAACTGCAACAGTAAGGAGTCTTTGGTTAAGCACTTTCTTTTCCAAGAAGTTGTTCCCCCTCCCTTGTGACCTCGGAAAACCCTTCTCTCAGCAGCCATGCAGATGTAAACCGATCCAGGCTGCAAGTCGAAAGCCTGAAGAATACACTTGAACAGTGTGAGTGTCACCTGAGAGCCCACTGTTTAATTATGCAAGAATCTCAGTTATGCTCTGCCAGAGCATCAGAGTCAGGAGGTTAAGAGGACTAGAACTTTATCTCTGCAGAAAAAATAATAAAACATTTCAGAGCTCGGCAGAACCTTACAACAGATTAGAAACAGGCCGCACTCTGCAAACAGGAAATTCTTCATATGACAGAATCCCCCCTACCTTATTTACAGCGCTTGCTGCAATCCTATCCAGAGCTATGCATGCTTAAGTCCCACTGACTTCAGAATTTAAGCATGCTGAGACCGTAAAATAATCCTTGTGATACCAGGGTAAACATTTGCCTGCTGACAGCTTGATCTCCGTCTGTGAGAGTCACAGAAAGACCTTTGGGGATTTGCATGAGGGTCCATTAAGTTCCCTGCAATGAGCCTCGCCTGTGATGGCAGTGTGGCGGCAGAACCAGGTGAGGTGAGCGTAGCTGTATCTCTTGCTAAAGCAGCAAAATTCTTTATAATGTGTCCCCAGATACAGTTGCTCCAACTGCTGGGCAATGTATTATAAAGGCAACTTTTCTTTCTTAAGCAGCTACATTCATAACTTGAGGAAAATAAACCTGTTTCATGGCTCATGTATGCCACAGCCATTTACTTAAGCAGGGCCTCCGAAACTAATTGACATTAAAGCTTCTAGACTGAGGGGGGAACGGGAAGAGAAATCTAAGCATACTTCTTCTCTTCACTCCCTGATAGTCCTGGCGGACCTGGGAGTCATCTTGTTGAGGAAGTGAGTGGAACCAGCTGTTGATGACGACTACCGTCTAGTCAGAGAGCTACAAAAGCAGCAATGCTGAGAATAGTGATGGGGCTGACCTCCATTTTCCTTTTTATTAAGAGTGCCTCTTCTGTGGGTTGACCTGACTGAGGGCACTTCTTGGTGAGCGGACGGAGGACCAGGGAGGGGTGTGTGCAGTTCCAACCTGGGCGAGAAGCAGACTGCTCTCTGGAGCAGTACATCTGTGTGACTGGTGGCTTTATTTATACTACGCTGGCAGTGAACGGCTTCGTTTTCTCCTTGGTGTTCCTGCAATACAATTTGTGGCATGGAAGTGGACTGAATGGTCATCGTGGTGGCTGGTGACTGGGTGGGAGATATTGGAGCAAATGTTGTGCTTGGTGTGCGAGTTCAGTGGGATGGCTGATATGGAATGAGTAGGCATTATATAATTTGTATAGATGTAATGGCAGAATTTGGGTGTGGGGTGCTTGTGCTAGAGGGGTATATGCATTTTGTGAGTCAGGATATGCCTTGGCAAGAAGGAAGGAATCCCTGGCTCTAAATACATTTCAAAAGGAACTGCTATGTTTTTGGGGGGGGCGTTGTATTGCTTTACTGCTTTTCATTGTAGTTCTGTTTAATATTGCATGGCATTGTTTGCAGTTTTTTGGTTCCATTGTTGGTTATCTATTTATTTTGTACTGTACTGCATTTATTGTTCTGCAAACTACTTAAATACTATCTGAAGTCTGTTAAACATAGGTTGAGGTCCGTTGTCTGTTAAATATAGGTTGGGTCCCAAACACTGAATCTTTATAATGCCTTAGCATCTGAGCTTTCAAGTCAAGGATTAGAGGCACAGGTTCCAGGTTGCAAGGTGTGGTAGGGATGGGGATCTCATGCTGTTGGGCTCCAACTCTCATAAGCCCTAGGCAGCATGGTCATCTTAGGGATACAGTGGTACCTTGGGTTAAGAACTTAATTCGTTCTGGAGGTCCGTTCTTAACCTGAAATGTTCTTAACCTGAGGTACCACTTTAGCTACAGGGGCCTCGCGCTGCCGCCGCACCACTGGAGCATGATTTCTGTTCTCATCCTGAAGCAAAGTTCTTAACCCGAGGTACTATTTCTGGGTTAGCGAAGTCTGTAACCTGAAGCATCTGTAACTTGAAGCGTCTGTGACCCGAGATATCACTGTAATAGGAACTGTAGTTCATCATCCTCTGGAGAAGTCATAGGTTTCCCATTGCTAAATGGCTTTCAGGCACACCCAGGGCTTTTTTTCAACTGGAACTCGCTGGAACTCAGTTCCGGCACCTCTCAGGTGGGCACCTTTGCTATTATAAGAGAACAAGGGAGGTGTTCATGTTGAGCTCCGACACCTCTTTTTCTAGAAAAATATCACTGGCATGCTTCAGCCATCCATCACCAACCATATTACAAAATAAGCAATCCGTTACATTACAGATCTATGCCCATGCCCGCTGTCAAAACAGAGCTTCTTCAGCTGGTCTGCCTAGGCATCAGCTGCAAGTGAAAGAACAGTGGGACAGTCAACGTTGCAAAGAAATGCAAGGTTTTAAGGTACTTCTCTCAGGATGTGAAAAAGAGACTCCCAAGGCTAAAAGAGACTCCCAAGGCTTAGGTCTGAATGTGGGTGGTGTTTGTGGTTTAAACCACAGAGCCTAGGACTTGCCATTCAGAAGGTGGGCAGTTTGAATCACTGCGACGGGGTGAGCTCCCGTTGCTCGGTCCCTGCTCCTGCCAACCTAGCAGTTCGAAAGCACGTCAAAGTGCAAGTGGATAAATAGGTACCGCTCCGGCGGGAAGGTAAAAGGCATTTCCGTGCGCTGCTCTGGTTCACCAGAAGCGGTTTAGTCATGCTGGCCACATGACCCGGAAGCTGTACGCCGGCTCCCTCGGCCAATAAAGCGAGATGAGCACCGCAACCCCAGAGTCGTCCACGACTGGACCTAATGGTCAGGGGTCCCTTTACCTTTACCTATATTAATATATGAATGCAGGGCTGCACATGTCACATATTTGGTCTTCCTACAACCTAGGTAAGTAACTAAGTAATTAATTAATTAGAGAACACACATTTTAAAGCACATTTCCACCCCAAATGAATCCTGGGAACTGTAGTTTACCACTCACAGAGATACAATTACTAGCACTCTTAACAAACGAGTTCTTTGGAGGGGGCTCAGAATGTTCTTTAAATGCATGTCGTGTACCCAGTCTACGGACTATGGGCAAGACAAATCTTTCTGCCAGAGCTGCAATTCTATGCCTAGCAAGGCACGCTTCAGGCCGTGCACTGGGTATCAAGAGTCCTATTTAAAATGTGTATCAGCCTTTTGATCGCAATCCTCCATTTCCATGCTTAGAAATATAGCACTCATTTAGTGCAGTCCAGCATGCTAGCTTTTGAAAAGAAACTCAAATTGGTGGAATTTTATTGCCTCTAGTGAATGAAAGAATTTCAGCCTGCAGTAAATCAGCTAATTGTTCTGACAGCTACTTGATCGTCTTAAATTAATAATGAATAAAACATATGAATATTTAAAAAGCATGGCACTGAAAATGTGCAACACATAAACATATATTCATAATAAGGGTAAGTACAAAACTCTTGGTTCTAAAAAATAATGGTGCTATTGAAGAAAAACTGATTATTAGATATTTCACATACACTGAAGAGGCTCAGGTCTTTTCCGCACCTTTCTTCTGCTCCTTCCAGGTCTGTGCCCAAGCACCCCCAATTCTTATTTTTATTTTTTGCTCTGGAGTTTTCCCTGCAAAAACCCGCTCTTGAAAGCTCAGTCAGAGCAAACGTCAAGTTGTGGAAAACCCGGATTGACGTTTGCTCCAATTCAGCTTTGAGTAACAGATTTCAGTAGGGAAAGGGGAGGGGGGGGAGGAAAGGGCTCCAACAAGGAGCATTAAAGCACAAACCTCTGCATGGAGGGGGGGGGGAGTTAAATGTGGATAGGGCCTCCCTCTCAAATCACCTGTTGGGTAGATTTGTTCCCTGCTAGTGGCCTAATTGATGCTACATTGAACAATTGTTTTGCAGTGGAACTTAGTAGTATAAAGCTCAGTATTCAAGATACAAGGAAGACTTATGAAATAAAATAATACCTACAGTCCTATCACATTTCAGGCGACACTGCCCTTCTCAAGGGGAACGGTTACTTAACCTATGTAGTTACAAGAGAAATACAAAGCTTGGCACTTCTTAACAACAACCCCCTTTGAATTACTCCCTCAAATAAGGGGTATATAGCCCCAAATATGTTGGGAATACCTTTTTTTGTTTGTTTTTTTACATCTATATACACATTGAGTAACCTACTATGCTTCGCTGAGATCTACCCTTCTGGGATAGCTCCATCAGCAGATCATAAGACTCTTCATCTCAGGTTTGTGGGTTTGAGCCCCACGTTGAGCAAAAGATTCTTGCACAGTGAACTAGGTGACTCCTGAGGCCCCTTTCAGCTCTACAATTCTATGATTCCACAATTCTACTACTTTCTTAAAAAATGAATGAATGAATCAATGAATGAATGAAACTGCACAACTAGTGGGCTTAAGGAAAAAGTCAGAAAAATTCCCCTCCCCAAACATTGTGAGGTTGACACTAAAATGGCATGCCTCTGGCCCTATGTGTTCAACTGCAGCTTAATCTGCATTATTAGCCTCTGGGCAATACTCAGTGTTGTGCTATGGAAGTTTGATCTGGTGGCTTTTGAAATTTAAGTTGCCGTTAACACAAAAGCAGTCCTGCTAGTCTTCTTCCCAGAGTGGTGTTCAACGAAGGTATAGTCACTGAAATTACTGGACTAAAGTTGGTCACATTCATTAATTCCAGTGGGTCTACTCTGAGTAAAACTTAGTTGACTACCACTCTTGATCAGTTGGGAACGTACTTCTAAAAATATTATAATAAAAGAGTTTGCTCCCACCTCATATGAGACACATTTTCATCTCTGTTTTAAGGGGGGAAAAACCTTTTCAATGGGTTTGACACATTATTATATTTTAAGCTGTCTTATCCCTAAAGGACCAGGGCCGATTTAAAGCATCAAACATATTTCCCTTGGTGTATTGCAATTAGGCTGCCGGAAGACAGCACACAGAATCTTTGGAATATTTTAGAATGTTCATAGCTGGACAGGAAAAGGAAACAGTTCTCCCTGGTACATCTGTTTCATTCCACAGGCATGGGAACAAACCCAGGCTGCAGACTGTGGTTAAGGAGGAGAGAGCTGAAATAAGATGCTGGGTTCAAATGACACTTGGCTTAGGTGTCGCACCATGCTGAGCTAAAAGGACCAGCAAGAAGCTACAATTTTCTCTTTGGAAGTCTGTGCATTTGCCATGGTATGTCTTAGTGTTATATGCAAATGTGGTCATTGTGACAAGGACCCAGGTTGTGTGTAGGGTGGGGAGCATGGTTTATTAATTTAATAAGGATTTCACTCTGAATTGGGAACTGGCATGTTTGTTCTAGAGCCCACAAATCCCCTCATTAGCACTGGGCTTCCTCTGCACACAGGAATGTTGCAGAAACTCTTGCCCAACATTTTTTTTTAGCTATCCTATTTTTGGCAACCAGCAGGGCAGGCAGATTTCAGGCTTGTAGGATCTACTGTGGTTTTTACTAAACCCTGGAAGTCCACCAACTGCAACCAGGTGCAAAATAGTGGGTGGGGTGGGATGACACACACTTAAAGGTACAGGATGCTTAACCCATGAATTTGTTTTCAGAACCTGAACTCCACACAAAAGTCCATGCCTGGTTTTGTCTCCAAAGCTTGCTTTATTTCAGCAGTCAAGAGAATTGGTTTTTGCTGCATTGTTAAACAATTGAGAGTAAGAAACTCTTGCCACAAATTGTCCCCTGATCTGCTTGTAGACCTTGATCCATTTATTGCTCACCAACATTAAATAGCATGATAGCAAATCAAGTTGATTTTACATTTAGAAAAAAGTAGGAAACAGAACAGGAGCTCTAGGGCCCAAGACCCGAGGTACCAAAGACCTGGGGCTCAGTCTCCTGGGCCATCTCATAACAATGCCTATGAAGGCGAGCATGGCTAGAATGCTGAAAGCACCTATTTTTTAATTAGACCAGGAGGAGCAGGGCAGTCATACCTACAGGCATGGGCATAGCCAGGGGGGCAGCTGCTCCCCCTAAATCAAGTAAATCAATAAAAATGCAGTGGACACTCAGGTTGTGAACGTGATCTGTGCAGGAGGCATGTTCACAACCTGCAGCGTTTACAACCTGCAACGCCGTGTCTGCGCACACGCATGTTGTGATTCGGCGCTTCTGCGCATGTGCAAAGCGCGATTTAGTGCATCTGCTCATGCGTGACCGCTGAAACCCAGAACCCATTCCGGTACTTCCGGGTTTCGGCACATCTGTAACCCGAAAAACGCAACCTGAAGCATCTGTAACCTGAGGTATGACTGTACTCAGCTGAGGTTCTGTCCGCCCCAACATAAAACCTGCCCCCCAACATAAATCCTGACTACAGTCATGCTTACAGGGTCTTTTTTATCATTAAAACCTCTTTTTTTTATTTATTGATTGACTGATCCACCAACCAGAGGCAGGTGCAAAGGTGGCCAGGGGTGGAGGCACAAGTTGTGATTTAGGGC
This sequence comes from Podarcis tiliguerta, assembly GCF_965153285.1. Taxonomy (NCBI): domain Eukaryota; kingdom Metazoa; phylum Chordata; class Lepidosauria; order Squamata; family Lacertidae; genus Podarcis; species Podarcis tiliguerta. Next base: position 39,963,364 of record NC_139545.1, on the reverse strand, counting down.
TATGTACATATGCATGAGAGGGACGCGGGTGGCGCTGTGGGTAAAAGCCCAGGGCTTGCCAATCGAAAGGTGGGCGGTTCGAATCCCCGCGGCGGGGTGCGCTCCCGTTGTTCGGTCCCAGCGCCTGCCAACCTAGCAGTTTGAAAGCACTCCTGGGTGCAAGTAGATAAATAGGGACCGCTTACTAGCGGGAAGGTAAACGGCGTTTCCGTGTGCGGCTCTGGCTCGCCAGATGCAGCTTGTCACGCTGGCCACGTGACCCGGAAGTGTCTCCGGACAGCGCTGGCCCTTGGCCTCTTGAGTGAGATGGGCGCACAACCCTAGAGTCTGGCAAGACTGGCCCGTATGGGCAGGGGTACCTTTACCTTACATATGCATGGCTTAAAATGCAGCCAAGCTATTTCCTCCCTGCTGTGAATGATGTTGCGTTCATAAGTTGCTGCACACACCAAAGAGGGGGCAGAGATGTCCTCACCAGATGTGCATTACTCCATTTGCCACCTTTCACCTACAACACACCTCTGCCCCAAACTCCAATGAAGCACCCATCTGTGCATGTGCAACAGTTGTCTCAGATGCACGTGGCTTAGCTTTTCAAATCAGATGCAAGACGGCTTGAGAAAAAGCTCGTCCAAAAAAGGCTTTTGCAATATTATAGATTTAATCCAGGCCAGCCCAAAACATTTGGGTGCCTGAGGTGAACCACAAAATGGCACCCCACGCCTTGCTGCCATAGGAGGGATAAGTGAAGATGTACATCAGGAAGCGCGTGGGGGAGGGGTTGCTTCCCCTGTGGATCCTGCCACCTGAAGCGGTTGCCTCAACTTCCTTCCTGGAAGGGACTGGAGCTGGGTATGATACAAACGGAATTGGGACCGGGAGAGAAGCAAGCATAGGAACAGATGCTCCACCGGCTGATGGGCGGGGCCAGGTTCCTAGTCTTGCGTTTTTCCTGGGAGGTGGTATGTGCAGCCTCCCAGCAGCAGCTGCACCAGGGCATCCAAGCGTGCGCCTCCTTCCAGATTCAACAGGGTTCTTGACTGATGCGCTCATCTCAAGAGGCGGCTCAGGGAGAAGCAAGCAAGGGAAAATGCGTCAAGAAACAGAATTCGCAGCTGCCCCGTCCCCCACCTCCCGCTTAGAGACCACCTGGGAACAAGAGGCCAAACACGCCCGCGGATCTGCCTAGCGGACCTTGCTAACAGCGACTCCCCACCTAGCCTCACGTGACAGCCTCCAGGCGTCGCGCGGCAGTCAATCAGGGGCCAGCTTTGCGCTTCTTTCCCCAGCCAATGAGGCGGCCGCGCTACGCAAGGCGGGGAGAACACCTACCGCGGCCAATCAGAGCGGCGCTGGCCTGAACCGCGGGGCGGGGCAGGGAAGGCGCCACGCCCCTCCTACTCTCTCTCTCTCCCCCGTCCCGGAGCTCCTCCTCTTTTCTCAGGGGGAGGGGTTGCTTTTGGCGGTTTGGCTCCGCCTGGGCAGCCCAACCCGACGGGCACCGAGCGGCGCGGCGCGGCGAATGAATAAGGGGCTGCGGAGCTGTCGCGGCGGCCCCCGGAACGGAAGGGGCGCCGTTGGGCGCTGAGGTAACGAGGAGGTCTGTCGCCGGAGATTCGGGTGGGATTCTTCTCCCTCCCTCCGCGCTTTCGCTTTTGCCCTGAGGGGAGAGAGGCTGGTGCTGGGCGCGCGGCGGGCAGATGGGGTTGCGCTGCTCGGCGGACGGACTTGGCGGCGGGGCGGGGCTCGGGTGAGAGAGAGAGAGAGAGAGAGAGAAGTAAGCTGCTCCCTTGACTGACGGACGGAGCGTCCCCCTGGCGCGTGAGCGGGCGGCGGTTGGGACGGTTGGGAGCAGGTGAACAGAGCTCAACCGCCGCCTCCCTCCTTCTCTCCCTCCCTCCCACAGGCGTGTTTGTACTCGGAAGTCAGAAAGCAACAACAACAGCGCGCCGTGTTCTGCGAGTGCTTACCAACCCCTAGTAAAAGTCCGCGCGCGGTTGTCGCTTTCCCCCCCAAGGTGAGGGACCTGCTAGTCGTGGGAATGCCGTGCAGGGAGAGAGAGACGCGTGTTGTTTCCTATCTCACGCCTCTCCTTCCTCGTGGCAGAAGAAGCTGTCTCGAGTCCGCGAGGGGGGGTTAAGGGCGCTGGGTGTGGAAGCGCCACCCCCCCCCGCCCCACTTCTTGCATCCTCCTGGCGAAGGTGTGCGGAGCTGCCAGGTGGGGAGGCGGTTATGTAAAGGGAGCCTCTGAGTCTGCCTCAGAAACAGGGATCTTTTGCGGGAGCAGTAGGAGAGCGCCTGCTTTGCATGCATAAGGTCCCTGCTTCAGTCCTTGGCATCTCCAGGTCTGGTCCCCTGTTTGGAAGGCCAATGCTGGGACTTGGTTCCTGTATTGCAATGCCCTGTTCATCGTTGCTTTGGGACAGTTTTATGGGAAGTGATTCACAAGTGAAATAAGTACCCTCAGCGTCCTCCCCTCTTGCTTGCTCCAGCTTGGGGTTTTGTGAAGAGTTGGGGTAAGATTTCTGGATTTAACTGGAGTGGAGTTACATTCCTGGTTGTACTATGGACCCAGCAGATACTCTTTATGAAATGAAAGGTATTGGCAGGTCAAATTTGCTTTACAATCCTTGTTATCTAATTCTAGGGGTGTAGGGTGAGGCAGTGACTGCTCACTGGAAAGACGGGTGTTGCTTTCCACATGTGAGGGGAAAGCATTCATGCTCAAATCTGCTTTACATCCCTTGTTACACTTGCCAAGCAAGATAGGCCAGTATTACAAATAATTTTATTTGCATGCTGCCTTTCCACAGTTCAAACCATGTTCAAGACGGCTTACAACATGAAAAAAAGTAACATAACGAAAGTAGTCACAAACAATAAATAAAGCATTTTAAAAATACCATTATCTTCATATCACAGATGGGAAGGGGATTTTGGCAGCTGAAAGATATAATTTGAACTGAACGGTCTACTAGCTGGGGCGCTTTCTGGAGTTTCGTTTCTGCTCCTAACCACTGCAGTATACACTGAACCTGGGTCATGGCTCAGTGGTAGAGGACATGCCTTGCACCCAGAAGCTCGCAGGTATGATCCCTGGCCTCTCCAGGCTGGATTGGGAGAGTCCCTATCTGAAACCCTGGATAGCTGCTGCCAGTCTGTAGACTGAACTCAGGTTCATATCATGGTGTGTTGGGCAGCCCTTGAAAGTTAGCAATGGAATATTAGCAGATTGAGATGTACAACATGTTCCTTGTAAATGTACAGTTGTAGATGTACAACTGTTCCTTGTAAATGGTCTCTAATTAATTAGGTTTAAGATTCTAAATGATCACAGTTTGCATCTTCTATATTTCAGTCCTTTGTTTTCACTACTTACTTATACACAAACCACACCTAACTGAGAATAAAACTTCATGCATATGATAAAGTGAACTCTTGTCCTTGAATGCAATTTGTGGCTTGGTATCATGTTCAAATGTGGTTAATGTAATGCCATCTTCAATGTCTGATAATTTAGACTGGATTCAATCAAGTGCACAGGAAGAAAGATAGTTACATTACTTTTGAATGTAATACACTGTATTTTTTTTTAAGTGTGCAAGTTTTATTTCCATAGTAATACATTATATGCATTGTGTTATTGTACCCACTTAATTACTCAATATTACGGTGGATTAGTGAAACAATGGTTTAAAAAACGAAGGGAGAGAAGACCAATTGAGAATACTTCATATTTTTAGTATTTTTGAAAAGAACAAGATTGCTAATGTTAGATAACTGGATGCCAAAAATTATTTCAAGTAGTGTTAGGATTATAGTGCAATAATTGCTTTTTTATGGTTACCCAGATGGCTCAGTGGATGACATCTGTGTTGATTTGCCAGCCCCTTGTCCACAATATCAAGACGTAATATATAAGTACAGTATTTAGACTGTTGTGTTGATGTTTGTTACACAGATACTTATAAAAAAAGGCAGCCTTTTTTAAAGAGGGCTGTAGGTTTAATTCTAAGGTACTATCCTTGCATTAAGAGCAGATGTCATTTACAGCTGGTTATTTATTTTAAAGAAGAAATATTCTATTAAGCCTTGAAATATCAGGTTTTTTAAATTGCTTTTTTATTCACTCTGTTCCATATTAATTAAAGGATTTGGTTGCTTATGATTAAGTTACAAAGCAGGATAACTGGCCTCCGCTTGAGCTAATATGGTAGTTAATATATCAGGCGTCAGGTTGTAGACTCTTGCTCTTCTTACAAAGTGTGTGTACTTCATGTACAGATGTTGCCTTTATTAAATTTGACTAGGTTACGTTGCACTTTATATTGATTGTGTAATAGCTATTAATCAGCTCTTTGTCATATTCATTTTTATCTCTTCAAGTGATTTTCTGTTAGCCTGTTAACACCACCACCTCATATTGCATTTTGGCATTCACCCATGAGCACTTCTTAACCTCATGCCCCAGCATTTTTTTTTTCTGGCCAAGTGTGAGAAAAGGTCCTGATAGCATAGCATACTGTTTGTAAGTATTATCACTCACCCTTCTTGCTCCATCCAAACTAAATAGTACACTTGTATACTATAGTCAATATAACATTCACTATGGATCTTGCCAGTTATCTGCAAGCAGCAATATATTTGTTTCCCTTTTCTGTTTATACAGTGGTACCTCAGGTTACATACGCTTCAGGTTACGGACTCCGCTAAACCAGAAATAGTACCTCGGGTTAAGAACTTTGCTTCAGGGTGAGAACAGAAATCATGCTCCGGCTGCACGGCAGCAGTAGAAGGCCCCATTAGCAAAAGTGGTGCTTCAGGTTAAGAACAATTTCAGGTTAAGAACGGACCTCCGGAACGAATTAACTTCTTAACCCAAGGTACCACTGTATATGACTTGCACTATGGGGAAGGAGTTTTATAGTTCTAATCTTTGTGTTGAGGATCTTTTGATTATAGTTACTAGCTCAACATCTCCATTTGATTCAGAACATTTTATATTAAGATGGGCATGCATAGCTAAAACTTTATCGATTTGGCATGAATGGGGATGTTCAAGACACATCATCCACACAGCTATTCAATTTTGAATTGTATGTATCTATGCAGCATTGAAAAGCTAGATTCTGATAATTCAGGAAGAGTATTTCAGATGGAGAGAGGAAGTTAATGGGAAATTGCATTTGCTGGTTGGTATTCCCTTGAGTAAAGTAAGTGCTGTGCTGTGAAATAATACCTGGGTCCTTTAAAGAAACAAGCTGCCCAACATCACCATCTGCACTGCTGCTTTCCTATGCATGAACTGTGACCTCCTTCATATAATCTGCTTCCCAGCTGTCTTTATGTTGAAAGTGGACTTTTACAGGTTGGTGGCAGGGTCTGAACACAAAGAGAGGATTTGAGGTCACCTGCCTCCATTGCAATCCAGGGTGGGGTGGGGGAGTAACAGACATGGTAAGGGGGACAGAAACCATGTAGTTCTGGTAAAACTTCTCCTCTAGTGGCTTATATAAGCATTGGGTGATGGCTGCATTCTGCTCCAGCAATGTTTGTGCATTTCTCATGACATAATTATTTTCTATCTACTTAATATCACATATATGCTAATAATGCATTTATTCTCCAAGTGTAGGTTTCTGGAAACTCGTGTAACTTTGTAGAAGTTCAACCTTTTACACTTCCTCTTAAGGTCCAGGGAATTTTGCTGAATGGAACACTCTAACTTACTTTCCATTTATCTCTAAGCTATTGAACATGCAATTTACAGCATTCCAGCAAACATTTATATCCAGTTACTTCATCCAGCAGGGACGCGGGTGGCGCTGTGGGTAAAACCTCAGCGCCTAGGACTTGCCAATCGCATGGTCGGCGGTTCGAATCCCCACGGCGGGGTGAGCTCCCGTCGTTTGGTCCCAGCTCCTTCCCACCTAGCAGTTCGAAAGCACAATTAAGTGCAAGTAGATAAATAGGTACTACTTTCTAGCGGGAAGGTAAACGGCGTTCCATGTGCTGCTCTGGTGCCGGTTCGCCGGAGCAGCTTCGTCACGCTGGCCACGTGACCCGGAAGTGTCTGCGGACAGTGCTGGCTCCCGGCCTCTAGAGTGAGATGAGCGCACAACCCTAGAGTCTATCAAGACTGGCCCGTACGGGCAGGGGTACCTTTACCTATTTCATCCAGCAATATAGGAAATGCTGAAACACTGCAACATTGAAGATGAGAAAAAATGTTCATCCAGTCCTTTTAACTGGTTTGATGTACAAATCCCATTATCAACCCACTTCTACAGAAAGAGTTGCATCTATTTTCAAATCTGGATTACCCACTGTTTAGTAGCCCTGACTACTTTAATTATTCTTAGGAATCTCTTCACCTATTTACTACTACTTCCCCATTCTGCCTATCCTGAAGCAGCCCTACTGTTAGCCCAAGGTACAGAATTTGCTTTGTATCCACTTCTGGCTATGCCTCCTTTCCAGGATGCCTTATCAGGAGATGTGAGCCACAAAAATTGTTGCATTCGCCTCAGTCAACATCACTTAAAATTAAGGGGCATGACTGATGGTAGTAGGGACAACAATGACACCTTACATAGCTTTACAATTAGCTTCATGCCAGATGGGCTGAAAGTATTTAGTTTTGAATCGGAGGGACAACTGAAACAAGAGACAAACACACATTTTTTCACTTAAAGTGATGGAATGGTAAGAGCACTTCGTTGCAGGCCAGTTGGCAGCTTTCCAGGAGCTGTATTCCGATCCCTGCCTTCCAGTTGTTGGTCTCTGTTCTAAGTACTTGGTCCTTCTGGCTTCTGGGAAACTCACACTTTCCCACACCTCTGCATATGTGCTCTTCTTTACAGATACTAGTAGATTGCAGTTACAAAGTACAGCTATAACCCTTGAAGATGAACAGATTAATACAGGACATGTAAATTTATGTTGCATATGTATTTTCACCTGCTAATAGATATTACATGGGTTAAGGAACTTTTACCACTAAAATTCACAAATGAGGTTAAACATATTCAGATACTTTTCTCTTATGTGGTAACAGGAATTTGCTGTGTCTGTTTGCTACTTGGAACATTTTTTGATGGAGGGTTAAAGTTTAGTAGTGTGCATACTGGGTGGTCCTATTGCTTTATTATATACATAGTCTGTTCCCTTGGACACTATCATTCATTTCATTGAAGGAAGCAGATTCTTTTGCACATCTAGAACTGCTTCATTTGTTAGCCTGGTTAGGGCAACAGGTGGGTTCTTCATGTGCCCATCATAACATCTATTGCTAAGGGGGCAGAGGGAGACTTCTCAACATTTGAAGGAACTTTGCCAGTATCCTAATTTATTCCTAGAGTGAAGTGGGAGTTTTCTGTCTATCATAAATATGCATATAGTTTGTACTTGGACACAAACTTTTTAATGTGAGTTTATACAAGTTTTCTTGTTAGCAGATTTCAGTGACTTATTCATACAATGCATGGTTTTCTTTTGCAATGTCCTTCAAAAGTAGTGTTTCAGGGCAATTTCACCAACAGGCATGTATGTTTTCTTCTCCACTCTCATCCACACTAGTCCTCCACTCACCCCTACTTCTCATCCTGCACCTGTGCACATACTTCTGCAGTTGAATTAAGAGCACTTGTAGTGCAATCCTAACTATGTTTACTCAGAAGTGAGCTCTGATGAATTCAGTGGTAGTTGCTCCCAGGCAAATGAGGTTAAGATAGCAACCTTGAGCTATAGCCTTTCCCATCTGCTTGGAAACATCTCTCCATACCCCCCAAACCACAAGTTTTTTTTAGAAATGTGGGGATGACAACACAATGCTAGTTCTTTCCCTCACTGCAGGATAAGTTGCTTGCATGCCCTATGATGCAGACATGGCCATGACTGTCCTGCCAGTCATGGAGTAACCCTCTACTTTCTTTCCAGCCATGAAATGAAAGTTGAAGGGGGAGGCAGGGATGCTTGCCATTTAGAACTCACCCACTCACCTCCTTCCCACTTCTGGATGACAATTTATATGAATAGAGGGTGTGGTGGGGAAGATAATCTAAGAATCAGAATGGAGACTGAGGAATCTGGATAATCTAGAAGTCCAGAATACTGACAGACTACACCCACCACAACATTACAGGACTGGTGGTAAACAAGTGATGGAACTAAGCACCGAGTTTTATGAAAAATAAAAATGGATTTCCCCCAAAATGAAAATTGTCTGAAAGCACTGTGAAAAAACAAGGAAAGGGGAAGAAAGATGGACCAAACTAGACAGTATGGATGCAATCAGATGGTGATAGGGTTTTTTTTGTAAATGACCATCACATACACCTTCCTTATGCATATTAGAATAATAATTTGCTGGTTCTGTTGGTGCATTAGTGTTTTTTTGCGTAAAGAACTACAGTTATTCTTTTTAAAAAGATAAGAATAATCATGTGACTTACTCTATTCCAGCAAGAGGGAATGCGCAACATTTCAAAGTCCTGGTTCTCAATACTGGCAAAGTAATTAGAAGCTGGTTTTTCCAGTTGTCTTGAATGGGAGTGCCCCTCATGTTACAAGGAAAAGTAATGACTTGCCATTATAATGTGTTGCAATAACAAAAGATAGAGTCCATATTTATGTAACTGTGTTCCAAACATTGTCCTAAAATATCAACAAGGATTCAATATATACGGTAATCTTGAAAGGACAGCTTAAGGTCATGCCAGAGTAATAAGATGTTTGAATTCAAGCAGTCTGCATGGTGTTGACTACTTAATAATAACTAAAATAATTAGTATTTACATAGTACTGCTGAGTGTTCAGAGTGATTCACATGCATTGCCTTGTAACCCTTACAACTGTATAATTATGCCTGTGGCATAATTCTGATGTCATGTCAATTCTTAATTCTTTTTTCTTTGCAAAGCTTAACAATGAATGGCTTGGTGTGGCATCGGAACTGGCAAACCATGATTTTTGTCACCCTTGACAGAGTTGAGAATGCCAAGTAAGATAGAAAACAAACACATCTAAGTATCTTTTGCTAGTTTTCCTCTCCCTGTTGGTTCCTTGAATCTGACTGCTTCCAATGCAAGATCAAGAGACCAACAATCCACCCTGTTGAAAGGCATATATTAGGACACAAAAGTAACCATGACAACAACTGAAATACAAATCTCTACCTGTAGACATTTCATCTGCTGTGTTTATCCTGTAGCCCCACTTACCTAGTTTCCAAATACATAATGTTCCATATTGAGGACAGCACATATTATGTCTCATGTATTTTGTGTGATCTAGGTATTTTCCTTGGTGGTCTTGATGCTTATTTGATAAATGCCCATCCCATTCTGGATTGCAATGTAAAATGAGTTCAGCAACTTCACATAGTTATCCTTGGGTGTGCAGCAGATTTGGGATAGCCAAGGTATCCTGGATGTCTTGGAACTTTTGCTGCTTCCTTCCAGAATTCTTGGGCCTTGAAGGACAAGAATGCTGAACCGTGGGCAGATAATAGAAACACATGTCTTTTGCCTGAGGAAAACTATACTTAGGATATTCCAGAATTTCCTGAAGGGAGCAGTTTTTAACCAGTTGCACTGCTAGGTTGCCTTTTACCAACTGTGACTGGTTCTACAGCTGCGACCACCCCTGGACTGGGAAAGTCTTGCCACAGTAGTTCATGTGTTGGTTACTTCAAGTGGATTTCTGAAAGGTGTTCCATGTGGAGCTTCCCTCACACTTGATCCGGAAGCTGCAGTTAGTGCAGAATGCTAGCTAGGATAAGATGTGTGAATTGGGGTTTGCCCCTGTACTTGATATGGTTAATGCAAACTATGATTATGTTTGACATCTGAATTGAGTTTCTGATCTAGCTCCATTCAATTTATTGACTTCTGAAACAGCATGGCTACCTTCTATTTTGGAAATTTAATTCTGTTACTGTTATATATGGGTGCTAGATAAACATACATTGACATCCACAGTATGCATAATAAAATACAATAATTATGAAAATGTAACATGCTAATGAAAAACAGGATTAATAGGTAGAGCTAACAAAAAATCAAGTGGTTTTTGTCTTTGCATCGGTATTGTTTTAGCAGTCAAGGCCACATTGCTTGAAACATTTTAATTTGTGGGAGATTTCTTCTGTTATATAGGATGCACAGTGAATTAACAGTACCACCTGTATTTGACATGTGAAACCTTGTATTATGGAGTGTTGGATTGGCCCAGTCAAATGTGATGTGTGTCTTCTGTGTTGTAGCATAGTTCAGCTTATGCTAATTTTCTCTTGAATTTGATAGTAGTTATGATCATGTTCTGTCCTCTCAGTTGCTGTAGTCAAAGAAGTGTAAGTTGAACTGGTGCACAATGAAATAACAGGCAGCTCTGTTTATTCTTAGCTGTAAAATGCCCCTTACGAGAGAGAAAAGGGTTTATGCAAGAAACAGCTACATAGTATTCTTTTGCCTTGAATTGTAAAGTTTTGATACTTTGTAAACTCTAGAAGGCTATATCATGAGGTGGAAAATTAATGAAAGCTTCAAGCTTTTCTTTCTGCTCAACAGAATTTGGGCAATAAGTATGTAGAGCCCTCATCTTACCAAGGCTTGTCATACTAAAATTCCTAAAATGTGAATGAATGTTTAGCTACCAATTTAAAAGTCAATATGATAGTATTGCAGAAGCAGAATTAAGCTTTAGCTTGCTACTGGGAGATTTATGTTTTACTAAATGCTTGTTGTTCCTTGTCTGACTGATATTTAGAACAGCATGAGGAGAATATTGTATCTCACTGATATTCTGCTTCACGTTGGGAGCTGTAGGATGGCAATGAGCATAACCATGATTGGTCTGCTTTATACAGTATGGATATGGGTTAAATGTCTTTTGCAAATTGTATAATATTTATTTTAATCCTCTCTTAAGTCTCGAACTATTTCTTCCAATTTTTGTTGGAATGAAAATCTATGTTCTGATGCTCTCATTTTAAATAGGTTATTTGTGTTCTTTCATTTGTGTGGATTTTAACAGGCTGGATAACCTGCATGGTGCCTGCATGGATAATTTGTGGGCTACCTGCATGATATTAAGCAGTCGGGAAGATACAACAATTGTTGCTTCAGTTGCTTCTTCAAGCTACTGAAGAAATCTCTAATCTAAAACGAATATTCGGAGTTACAATAGTACTGTGGCCCTGTTGTAAGGAGAATGTGTAATTTGCTTGATACTGGTTGTTACTGATCTTATGCTAATGACTATGAATTTTGAGATGGGGAAGTTATAGGAACCATTGGTTTGGCTATTAGGGACCATAATTGGAAGGACCTTGTCAGTATGCTGCACTTGGTAGTCTCTCTCCTCCCCGCTTCCCTGGTAAGGACTTCATACTGTTTCTCTAGCCAGAATACTTAGTTTTAGCTTGCTCTATGAAATGTTTTCACTTTCTGCTTGGACTCTTAAAGATAAATTATTTTACTTACTTGAAATCAGGACGCCAAGTTCCCTTTTCTGATGTTATTTCTGATTGCACTGGGAGCAGTGCAATGATAGTAAAAGGTAAAGTAAAGGTACCCCTGCCCGTACGGGCCAGTCGTGTCCGACTCTAGGGTTGTGCTCCCATCTCACTTAAGAGGCCGGGGGCCAACGCTGTCCGCAGACACTTCCGGGTCACGTGGCCAGCGTGATAAGCTGCATCTGGTGAGCCAGCGCAGCACACGGAATGCCATTTACCTTCCCGCTAGTAAGCGGTCCCTATTTATCTACTTGCACCCAGGGGTGCTTTCGAACTGCTAGGTTGGCAGGCGCTGGGACCGAGCAACGGGAGCGCACCCCGCTGCGGGGATTTGAACCACCGACCTGACGATTGGCAAGTCCTAGGCGCTGAGGTTTTACCCACAGCGCCACCCGCGTCCCTGCAATGATAGTAGAAGTAGTCTATTTAAATTGATTAAGAGCTATATGGGATTATAATAGTTCCATCCCAATCTGACCTCCATCCTACTGAAGTTGTTTAGTAATTCAACTGTTGACTGAAAAATGCTGGAATGGCTTTTTCCCCCTCCAGAGAATGGAGTGGGTGGTTTGTTTTCTCCACTGTTTTTTCAGCAAGTGTCAACTGATGATAGATCCTTGGCAGCCTAGTTTGTCTCTACTCTCAAATAGCCATCTGCACATACAGCAAAGGTTTCTGTTGTATGCAAAGAAAAATGGTTGTTCTTCCTGTATTAGTATGAGATCCTGCCTATAAAATCTTTCATCTTTCCCACTACTGCATTTGTTGCCCACCCAATTCTGATCATGGCTAGATGCACCCTGCCAGGTTACTAGGCTGTAAATCAATAGTTTACAGGAGAGGGGGGAAGAGAGTTGGCAGCTGACTACTAGATAATTGAAATGCGTTGACAAGGGCATGAAAGTTTTAAGAACATGGACATATACTCTTTTTACCCAGCTTTCAACATAAGGTATTTGTTTCTTGCCTCTGTCATTCTAACAAAAGGTCAAAATGGATGCAGTGGAACAACAAACTGAATTCTTACAGCATGATTGTAGATGGCATGTTGTACAATGAAATTTTACAACTTGTTCAGTTGTAAGTTGACATTGCTATATATTTATAAAGCATACAAAATTATTTGAGGTTTGTTGGTAGGATTTTAAGATTATCAGCTTTGGTGTTAATGACATTTGAAGGCAAGACCTCCAGATAGCAAAAAAGGAATTTAATAATGAAGATCAGCCAAGTTGTGGTAAACTCTCAGTAACTGGACTCCTGCCAAATAAAAAGCAGAGATTAGAAAGTGAATACGTTAACAGTGCATAGCCTCTTCGCTATAACCTTTAAGATGGTCCACCCACAGAGACTTACGGAATCCAAGGGACTTTGGAATGCTCTGCATGATTTCTCAGGAGCCAGAGCTGGCAATCCTCTTAAGGCCTTGCTTTCACTATGGAATGGCAATATGTGTCAGGGAGCTCCAAACTGTGAAACAGGTCTGCTGCCCCTTCTTGTGGTAGGATGTTTATGAGGGTAGTGGCTATCCAGACACTCTGGGGGAAAATAGATTGTCTGGGCTCAGACCTGGTTTTGAAACAGAATCAGCCTTTATTGCTCTGATGAATGAACACTTTCAGTAGAGAGACAGGGGAGTGTAACCCTCTCCTCTTGATCTCTTTGTAACTTTCATTGCTGTTGATCGTAGTCTCCTCCTGGAGAGTATTTGTCAGTTGGTTGCACTGTGTGTTTTTTGAGGGGGGGGGGGGCAGATTGTGTAGCAGGATGCCACAATGCTATTTAATACCTATATAGAGCTGCTTGGAGCAGTCATTAGAAGACTGGGGCATGGTGTCATCAGTATGCTAATGGCACCCATTTCTATTTCTCTGTTACAGCAGAATCAGGAAGCCTTACTGAATATGTCCTGCTCTCCTTGTGTCCTTAGTGCTATTTCCTTGTCTCCTATCTTTTAAAGCTCCTTTTTAATCAGATCTGTGAGTGCTTTGTGATACTGACACATTGCATATAAACAGTCCAAGTTTTATGTGAAGCAAAGCTGAATCCTGTGACCTGGATAAATTATGCAAACGGAAAAAAATGCATAATTTACTTTGTAAAAATTACATAATGATGCAATATTGCTCAATTTTGGGTTTGCTTATCAAGGTTAGAGGAAAAGTAGGATTGTGGGTACTAAAGCCCCATGCCCAGTCCCTAGAAATCATGTTCAACTGCCCTTTCTGACTTCAGGGAACTCATTATGTATTACACACTCTTAAGCGCTAGAGTTCTATGTGTATGCAAAACAGATTCTCAAGAACTGAATTATGTGCCCCAAACCATATTCTGTGTTCCCACATGCAGAAGCTCTTGCCTTGAGTAATTGGGTCAGTTCCCATTGAAATTTATTTCTAGTAGCAATTATTTACATTTCTGGGAAATTCTGAGCATTGACTCTAAGCCTGCTAACAATAAGTCTGCTATAATGCTTCATGTTCCCTCTGTATAACCCTGTCCTGAAATAGTTCTGTCGCTAATACTGCAAAACACTCACGGAACACTAGTAAATGCCTCCATTTACTTGTATAATGCCTTGTACTCCCTGATGCTCTTTGTTCATCAGCAATTATGGCTGAAAGGTAACCATAAAAATATTATTTGTGTTAGTCTGCACACTTAAAAAATACTATTTGGCGTAAGGGTGACTCAGTAAATATTTTGACACTGTTTCATGTTTTGATTTCAAATACAGTGGTGCCCCGCAAGATGAATGCCTCGCAAGACGGAAAACCCGCAAGACGAAAGGGTTTTCCGTTTGCAGAGGCGCTTCGCAAGACGAATTTCCCTATGGGCTTGCTTCGCAAGACGAAAAATGACGAAAATTTTTTGGGGTTTTTTTTGCTCCCAAACCCCTTATTTTGAATCGCTAAGCTGCTAAAAGCATTTTAGCAGCAAAACCGCTAATCCCCCACCCCTTAAAAAGCCGTTTTTAGCCCTTAAAATGTCAATAGCGCTAATAGCGCTACTCCGTCAATGGGCTTGCTTCGCAAGACGAAAAAACCGCAAGACGAAAAGACCCGCAGAACGGATTCTTTTCGTCTTGCGAGGCACCACTGTATAGGAAGTGCATTACTGTTATGATGGGAGGACTGCATAATTGCTTTACTTCTGGTGTACCACAGTGATTAAGAAGTGAGAGCCAGGTAGTTCTTGATTGAGAGAGCATTTTCTCCACAAACTCAGTGATGGCCTTTGACAAGCTGCTATGATCTTAGACTCAGATCCCCATCTGTAATTTGAGGATAATACGGGGCTTTTAAAAGGTTTAATGATGGTGTAATAGTAGCTCCCCCACCATGTTTAAGTATTTGGGGAATAGACTACTGGATTATGCATCCCAATTCTATTTTAATCCTTATTCGTGATTCATTGTCATGTGTCCTGATATATTATTACCCAGTGTATCTGAAGCAGTGTGAATGCTAAAAGTCTAGCTGTTTTACACCATATTGAAGAGAATGTTGCTCTGGTTGCTCTTGTCTTCACTTGTTTCCAAGTGAGAAAAGGGTTATGGTGTAGTGCTACCTAATGTTGTTCATTAAGGCTAGTTTATACCTGATTTATGCTCTGAGTGCCTATGAATCATTTCTGAACGATCCTGTCTTGTCACAGCAAATTGAGGCTACTGTGCAGCTCCAGCACGACAGTACTACATAGTCTGATTGGAACATTTCCTCTTAAGCAATCCCCAGTTTTTACCTGGGATATTTGTTGGATATTTGAGTCCTGTTCATGGAAATATGTTCAGCTGCAGCGAGAGACTGGTTGTGTGTAAAGGATGGAGTGCAGGAGAAAGCTACCTGACCCACTCCAGGTGAGAAACAGGGAAGCATTTGCAACAGCTCAGGTAAGAGGTGAGGTGGTTTCTAGCTGGGATGGTTGTATCTCTTTATCACTGTGATTAGAGGTGGATTAAGGAATGCATATGTCTGGGCCAGGGGGTTAGGGATGCCATTCCTGTGATGGTAGATAGGGGGAGGTATGGAGTTGGATGAAGGTATATGGGTGGAGGACTACTTGCCCTTGCCCTTCTGCTGCACCCTCAGTATCTCAGAATCTGGAGATGCCAACCAGTCAACTCTCTGGGCTTGTGGCTTTGCTGCTAAATGCCAGGTCTCTTCAGAATAAAACACCTATATCATCCTATCATCCATGATTTGATTGTGAATAAGGAGATTGATTTGGCAGGTTGCTTACGACGATACCATCCTGAACACCCTGAGCACTCTGCATGGAGCTGCCCTTGAAGGGCTTGGAAACTTCAATGGGTTCAAAATGCATTGGCCAGATTACTGGCCTGGTTCACTTGATAATTTAAATAGCCCCTGTTCTATTGGCTGCCTGTGTGTTTCAGAACCCCCCCCTATTTCTGTGACTAATGTGTTTTCAATACTGCAGTCAGCCTGACTTTCACCAGACTAGGAGGCATTAAAGTGAGGAAGGCGTCAGTCTAATGAAGTGGCTGTCTGAAGAGGCTCAACTAGTGCACACATTAATGCCCTTTTGATGTCAGGGAAAACCTCCTTAAAAACTCTTTCTGGCCTTTAATCTTCTAATTTTTAAAGAGTCTTTTAATATCTTATATTATTTTAGTACTGTCTCTGCTGCTGCCACTAGTCGGTTGGTTGGTTCACTCTTCAATGTGATTTAAGCATATTATAAAATTTGAGTTGTGATTACCATTGTTTGGCTTTTAGTGTCAGTCTGTCAGATTTATGTATTAGACAGTTTTTTGTGTGAATTTATGTTAATGTTAATTGCAATAATATTATTGTATCTTGAAGTTATTGCTTAACTTGCATTGCTAGAGAACTTAGAAGCTAATAAATGGGCAAATCCTTATCTTGTGCTAGACATCCTGTTTTTAAGTGTCTGACTGTCTTGTGCAGGGTGGGAAAGTATGCCATTGCTGGAATTTGATTCCTTCATATTTTTCCTACACAACGATCTTTTAAATTGACCTCCCTGAGTGCTCTTTATTGGGGTCCTTGTCTCTGACTTGGACACCAAATTTCTTTGTCCATAAGCCATTTAGAATGTTAGCGGCTCTGAGATTGCCACCTTGGAATCTGGAGATTTATCTGTATAAGAGTTTTAGATGATCATGCCATTATTGAACAGTTTCCCCCAGTATGGGTTTCATCATTCCCCACAAATTTGCTTAGTACATTACCTTGAAATCTTGGACACTCCTTTGATACTGGCTTTCATTTGTGTAATCTTCATGACAAGCTGCCTTAAAGTCTACTGCAATATTTGGGGACCAGCTGTTCCAATGTTTTTCATCTTCCCACTATGCTAGGACTTAAATATTTGGCTGAGGTAACCAGTCAACTTGCTACAGGCACAGTGGATCATGGTGCCAGTCAGATGTCACCTGTGATTGTGAGGACTTGCTATCGGAGACAGGCTTTAGAGAAATACAGCTTTATGTGCGAATGTGTTTAGGGAATTATGCTTCGCACAGAGTGTGGGCCCCCTCTTCTGGCCAAAAGAAACTACTGCTAAAATAGACCACTAGGGCATGACATTTACATTTCTCTCTACAGTACTTCAGTTCTTTGATATTTTTAACAGTATGTGTATTATCCTGTTTTCCATATTCAGTCTAGAGCATGGAGGTGAGCTGATGGCCCAATGAAAACAACTCAAATAAATGCTCATCTAAATTCAATTAGCCTTTGCAGTGTTGTTATCAAGTATCCAGGCTCTGGAGTTTAGGAACACTACTGAGCTCATTTTAATGCAGGTTATCAACATGTGTGTATGGGGTATGTGTGTTGTGAGATCCTAGTGACTAAACCCTTTAAAGTGGTATATCTACACAGATTATATATTGAATCTCCATTGAGAAACAAGAAATTACACTGCTTATAGCTTATAGCGGATAAGAAAATTTCTGTGTATAATTATTTGTTTTCTTTATTCAGAAGCAAAATATAATGTATATATAGGGCTGGGAATGTCTGTTGCCAGAAATCCCAGAGATGGGATCCCAAACAATGTAAGCAATACCAAGATAGAGGGACCCTTGAACTCTTTCAGTAAACGGTGTTTAGTGCTTTTGTGGTTCAGGAATGTGGGGCTCTCCCCCATTCCTATTGTCTGCTTAGAATATGATGGTGGCAAGAAAAAAAGTCCCATTCATACAAAATCAGTCTAGAAGAAAATGTAAAGCTACTGGAATTTCTGCTTCAGGTGACCAGAGTCAAATTTTAAATATTTATTAATAACAGTAGGAGTTACAAGTGTAAGCCAAATTTAAGCAACATTTTCTTTTTAAAGAAAGCTTATATGCTTTATTTTAAAAAAGTCTACTAAATGGGGAGCGGGAGGTTGCATGCTTGGATTGCTCCCCTCACCCTCATAGTACTATTTTCTCTTATGAAATGTATACTGTGACTATACAGGATATGCAGGAGCTCCAAGTTAATGTTTGCATTTCCTGGCTTTTTGTTATTTCAGCAAAATGAACAATGCTGTATTGAAACCATTATGGACTTAGAAAAATTATTGTGCTGAATTAGATTTTCCTATTTTAGTAGGAAACTATATTATAAAAATTTTATGCTCTCAAATAGAAAAGGAGCAGAACTAAACACAAATGGAGCTCTTTGCCTTTCCATGAGTGTTTAAGCTCCCAGAACGGAATTGGGTCAGTAGCTTTGTGACCATGCTTAATACTTTTGGCTCTGAACCTGTAGACGTAAGGAAATATTCTGTTTCTGCATGAACAGGATGCTATTCACCACTTCTCTTGTTGAATTAATTCATGAAAAAGGTTTCAGCTTCAAATGAGCACTCTTGCTAAATTGTTAGACCTCATATAATTTTGCTTTCATATCAATTTAAAAGCATTCAAAGTGCTCTCTGTGAAACACCGTATATAGATATAACATTTGAAATAACTGAATTTAAATCAATTTTCTGTTTCATTCCCTCAAAATAACCCCCCCCTCAGAAAATGTATAAATTTAACAACGTAATTTAACAACGTAAATTTTAAATGTCCAGTGGTGGAATTTAAATACTTAGGTCTCTGGGATTGTGTTAACAGACTCTGTTAATCTCTCCGGTAGTACATAGAGTAAATTGTAAAATATGCATTGTGCCAAACTGTCCTCGCTTAAAACATATTGGAATTTGGAGGGTTCAAGTGAAATAGGGGCAGTGTGAGTTTTCCAGAAGTTTTTCCTATGAAGCCCTAGACTTGAGGTTGATCTTATTTAGCATGTTTAGCTTACTTGTTTTTAGTAAAACAAAACTAAATACCTTGGCAAGCTTGCCTAATATTTATTTGTAACTGGCACACATTCATTCTTAATGAACTTACAAAACAGAAAAATTTCCACCCCATGTCATTTACTGAAGGGGAAGAAAAGTGTGAAAACAAACATTTTAGAACTTGATTTCTGTTTTCACCACTTAGTAAAACATTAAGTGTTGCAGTTTTAAGTAGATGTTTGCTTTAGGCTTTTATCTTTGATTTGGGATTTTAGACTTTCTCAAATAGAAGTAAGAATCATGTTTTGTAGCTTTGTTAAGGTGAGGTAAATATTGTGTGTCTGTCTTGGAAGTTGGATCCGCAAAGGTCAAACTATCAATTTTCTGATATGGAAATATAAAAGAATAAATTCCATCCTAATAAATAATTGTGACAATGGGAAATTATAATAAATGGCTTTTCCAGCTTTGTTTCCCAGGTGCAGTTCAAGTACAGATTTATATATTTTAGAAGTGGGGAACAGTTTGAATACCATAAGCGGGACTTGTTGATTTTTGCTGCATCAAAATCTAGGTGCCCCAGATGACACAGTTTTGGCTCAGTTGAAAGACCCATCTAGTTCGGCATACTATTCTCATAGTAGCCAACCAGATTCCTGTTGGAAGCCCTTAAGCAGGATGTGAGTGCACTAATATTCTCCTGTTTGTGATCCATAGCAATTGATGTTTCAGAGGCATAGTGTCTGTGGTACTGGAGGTAGTTCACAACAGTTGACAGGAAGAACTGAGAACAATTATCTTTTTCCTGCTTGTTTGTAACATATAAATCAGCTGTTGTCTTCAAGCACAGATGTGTTCTGGAGCAGATTTTATATTTAATACCAATTTAAAATTAGAGGAAAAGCTGACAAAAACTGTTCATGTTTACTGATGTGTGTAAAATTTCCACATTTCCCAAAGTTGTTCTGTACTTAGAGCAAACTACCGTACTTTTCTGTGTATAAGACTATTTTTTTCTCTCAAAATCATGTTCAAAATTAGGGGTCGTCTTATACATGTGTAGCGCATTGTGGGGACATGGGATTGGTTGCTGCCACGAGTTGGAGATTGTTATTGGTGGCTGCGGCAAGGGCTGGTGTTGATTGGCTGTCTCTGTGGCAATTGGGCAGGCGCTGTGCACCTTTTTTTCAGTGATGGGACAGAGGATAGGTTGCTTTGGCTATGCGCACAAGCGGCATTGTCGGTCTGGTGGGTGAGCGATTTTTTGCATTCCCCCTAAGAAAAGCTCAACAACTCTGCCCCCCAAAAGCTCAACAATTCTGGGCATTCCTCCCCCTCAAAAAAATCTCAACAACTTTGGGGAATCTCCACCCTCCTTTTCTTAATTTTGAGTTCCCCAAAATAGGGGGCATGTTATACACAGAAAAGTGTGGTGATTCTGAAATGTCCTATAACGTACTAGAGTTACAAAATACAGCAGGGGAAAACAAGATGAGTCACTTTCAAACTTGCCCTAAAAAGTCTTTTGTGATTGACAAGAAAAGACTTGCTGTTGTGTAGGAAAGCAGTATAAACTTCTCAAAGAGGTGTAATTTTGCACTGAAATAATTCAGTGCTGTGATTACTTTTGTGGTCCTGTATGTGCTGTGTGAAACAGCTTGCATGACTGAAGTAAATAAATATCCTGTTCATATTCTAAAATTTCACTAATGTTCCCAAAACGATAGTAGCATAGTTGATAGAAGGTCTGAACATTAGGTTCTGAAGTCAAATTTCAGCTTAGCTGTGATTAGTCTCTCATTGGTGATATGGGGATAATGTTGACATACGTATTGCTAGAGCTGTTGCAAGGATTTCTGAGAAGACATATGAAATACCTGTGTGAAAAATATGTAGGAAGTGTGCTATATACATTGTAATATAGAAGCTCATGTGTTGTAGCAAGAGCAGCTGTTGTTTATTGTAGAGGAATAATTGTACTTGGCATATTATAGATTGGCTTCTTTAAGGTACATTGTCACTTTCAGATGTTGCCTTTTCTTAAGCTACCAAACATGTGTTTTATTTTTTGAAGAAGGGAATGAAGGGTCCTTATTGTGTCATTAGATATTGTGAATCAAAGCCACTGCACCATTCTACATAACCACTAGATGTCACAAGTATTACAGGAGCCTGAGAGGTTACTAAGGGCCTGGTGGAAATTCAACATGTCACTGAACTTCACATATTTCACTGTTTCCACATGGTAGTTGCCAGAAGAATCTGATACAGTGTGATATAGAAGCAAGGTACAACTGGAATAATGAAATTTCAAAAAATGAGCCTTTTTAAAGGGCTGGTTCTAACAGTCCTATTGGGCATTGTAAATGCCTCAGGTGCACTTGATACTCCTTTTACGTTCCTGGCTTTTGCTTGTGTTTTTATGGAAAGATGGATTGAACTTCAATTTAAGAATATTCGGTAATCCCTCTCAGGACATACTATAACAGCTGGTATTTCTGTGTTGCAGCAAATCGATTCCATGCAGCAGACAGCAGTACTTATAGCTGAATTCTGACACAAAATTACAAAGCATTTTGAAACAAATTTAGCCAAAGCAAACATCACTGAAAAAATGTAACTTAATTTACAAGTTTTGGAGAAAAGAATCTTGTTTCATTCCAACAAAATATTAAGCTTTTAACTGGTAAAGATTTCACCAGGTCATTTATTTTCACTAATATATACATAGAGAATCTGAGGGGAATAACTTCATACCACACAACCCTTTAGAATAAGGGTTTTTGAAAGTTAATATCAAGGAATTTAACCACAATAAAGAAAAAATGAGGAATGGCATCCTCACTGGTTAATATTAAGTGTTTTCTATATTTATTAAGGCTTTGGTCTTTAAACTTAAGTATCTGCAATCACAATTAGTATTTTACAACCTAGGTGTTTATTAATATAGATAATGCACTTTTGCTGTGGAATAAAAGGTTCAAGGAATATACCTAAAAAACTAGTGGATGAACAAATAAAGAATATTTTTTAAAGACCTGGTTGGCTTCAATAACTAGTTTGATTCTGCGATAGCTTTGTGACTCTCTAGGTTCAGATCTTAGAATTTTATTTTCCAGCTTTGACTTGTGCATGTTACACTTGCACCAAGACAAACTGAATTGATGCTTTGCAAAACTTGTACAGTGTGTCCTTGGCCTGGCATCAAGTGCCTTCAAAAAAATAAAAATCTGTGTGTAGATATTCTGCCTTCTTCTGTTTTAAGACTGAGTAAATAGAGTTGTGCCAGAACACAATAACCGCAATGCAGTGCAGAGTTATATAGGTCCATAGATTTATCCCCAAACAGCCCATTTATCTATTGCATATTAATAATCAAACTCTCTACAAAAATATGCTATGAAACATTTGAACTTCTGTCTTGGATATAACCCAGTTTTCTGTCAAACAATTTTGTAGGCTGTCAAACAAGCCTGTTAAAAAGCTGAAGTTAATTATGTGAAAACAAACAAATAAATGGTGCTTTAGAATCAGCTTCAAATGAAGTTATTTCTTGCCAGCAGTAAATGATGGGTTTTAATTATAGTTCTTTGATTATTTTTCAGTAATCTTTTAGCATGTGATCATTTGTATATTACAACATGTTTGCCTCTAGTTCCATTAACAGGAATGACAAAAATGACCTGATTAAAAACTTAAACTAAATGTTGTAGTTATCGTAAGCTATTATAGTGGACACAAAATTACATTTGAATATATCCATGGAAAAAGCTAAAGTCACTCTACGCTTATTACATTTTTTAGAAGTTAAAATTAACTCTCTTTCCTCCATCCTCTCCACTTGAGGACACTACTTGTTATGCCAGTCTTAATGCAGGGTGTGTTAATAATTGTGGCTTAATATTCAACATGATAATCCTACAGAGAAGTGGTCATTCAGCATGTGGTAGAAGCACACAATAATCCTAATAACAAAAATTTCATTAAGTTAAAATTTTACAATTTCATATCTGCATTTCTGGAGTGAGTACTGTCACCAAATACATTGGAATGGTTGAGAGATCCATACCATAGGGATGACTGTTAGGATGGTTATAAATATTTGTATTAGTGGAAAATACTCAAACTGTAAAAGAAACAAAACAAAAACAACCCCACGAAAACATTTCTAATTGGCAAATGCTCAGTCTCCAGGTTTCTTTCGGAAATGGGTTTTTAGACATATTTTTCTTTAAACAGACTATATTGGAAGTTGTTTTTGAAATGATGTGGAATTCGAAAAGCAGTTTTGTATGCAGGGGGTGAGGATGTCAGTTGCTCATTGTAAAATAAATAAATAATCTGCCAGGTTAGCACAAGTCCCTTACATCAACCCAAGCAACTGTTTGGTTTGTGGCTGTAACGTACACATAGATTAGATTAAAGGAAACCCCATCTGGATAGTACATATTATTTTTAAGATCCTAAAATAACATTGTATGAAGAAATAGTTTTCAAGTTGGTAAACTAGGTTAGATATACGTTGGCAGATTACAGCAATTTATAATTCTAATGATTATTATGTTTCTGTTCTTTCCAGGATTGCTTTGAAATTGCCTCAGTCTCATAGAAAACTCAGCTGCATGTAATTGAACTGAAACTTTCTACCTCCTTCTGGCTCCAGCGCTGTTCTAGTGTGTGTCCTTGTTGCAGCTCACAGACTAAACCATGCCAGCTTTATCAACTGGATCTGGAGGTGACACAGGTAGATAAGCTCTGGGGTTGCTAATTTTCTGCAGTTTGTTAGATTTTACATTATGTATAGATAGGGATATATTGTCCTGCTCCATCTACAGCGGCACATAAAAAATCGTGTGTGACTTGTACAGGCATCCCACCACTTGCATGTTTGCGCATGACTGCACATGCACAGTGCTTTCCCACACGTCCTGCTTCCTGGTGGCCCCAGAGATTCAGTTCTACTTGTGGATATTTTTGGATACAGTATTTTTGGTATGGATTAAAGAGAGAGCAGCAGAGAGGGTGCTTAAGGGATGTTTAGAGGGTGCTCCCCACTTTATGCAATTTTTCTTATGCATGCAGGGGCCCGTAATGTAATGTAATGTAATGTAATGTAATGTAATGTAATGTAATGTATGCAGGGGCCCGTAATGTAATGTAACTCCCCACATAAGTGGGGAGTTGCCTCTACTATAATATAGTAGGGAATGTACATTCCAAGAAACATGTTGAAGACAAATGCATGCTAATGGACAACATCCATACTTGGATGCCATTTTAGATGCGTATCCAAGCCACGCCTGTAATTCCCAATCCAAGAAGTGACATGCACAGGCAGAAGCAAACTCCAACCTGTGGATCTCTTTATCGGGGTTTGTATATGCTTTTAGGGGACTAACATAAGCTTTGTTGCAAATTAAAGAACTATGAATTGTATAACTATAGTAAAGGGAAATTGATGTGTAATAGTTTCAGATATCAATAATTGCAGCAAGTTTTATAATCAGGTTTTATTGTAGTTTTTTTAACAACTGCATTCGACCTCCTTCACAAGGATATCAAGAATGTGTTTCATTTATGATGTATGCTGAAATTTCTCTATAAGGTAGCAAACGAATGTACATATCCTTAGTTTTGATTCTGCTAGCACAGTACAATTTCTCTGTTTAATTTTAGAAAAGCAAACTTTTAGACAAAACCTGAAGAATTTGCTTGATTCCTTGCTGTATTACCACTCTGTGGCAATTGAAACTGGAATCTTTGCTTTAGCTTCCTGCAAATACTGTTAGTAATTCAAAGTGTAGAGACTCCTAAAATGATAAGGACCTTCCTAAGGTCTTCTGAAGTGAGTGTTATAAATTAGATTTGAGCCTAACATTCTTAGACTGACTTCTTGAGAGCAGCTCATGGCAAAAAAGAAAGAAAATAAAAAAGAAATAAATACTTCTCTTTCACAGCTGACCAATAGAACAAAACTCCAGTTGCTATTCTTTTGAGGTAACATGATACTAGGCAAGAAGTGCCTTGTTAATTTGAATGAAGAAGGGTTGGCTATTCTTGAACTCCCTCACAATGTTACTGTAATATTGCCAAGCTGCTGTTGGCATACAAATCTTGACCGTATGCAAAAAACCATGATTTAAAAAACAATGAACAGTAATGTACTCATTTTAAAAATATTATTATTGTTCATTTCTAAAGTAATGACAGTTTTCATGTTTGTATTGTTGTGATACCTTCTGTGGGTAGTATTGTTAAAACTTGATTCTTTACCATTGCACGTAGTAATCAGCTTTTTTAATTTACTTGGTTACTAATTGTCCATTATGTGCATAAACATATGTGATATTTTTACATATATACAACCACTAAAATGGTTAAGTGAGTGAACCTTTTTCAGGTACTTGATACTGATCTTTAATTGCATTGTACAGTAGCAAATGTACAGTGTGGAGCCAGTGTGGTGTAGTGGTTAAGAGCGGTAGTCTCGTAATCTGGTGAACCGGGTTCGTGTCTCCATTCCTCTACATGCAGCTGCTGGGTGACCTTGGGCTAGTCATACTTCTCTGAAGTCTCTCAGCCTCACTCACCTCACAGAATGTTTGATGTGGGGGAAGAGAAAGGAGAATGTTAGCAGCTTTGAGACTCCTTCAGGTAGTGATAAAGCGGGATATCAAATCCAAACTCTTCTTCTTCTTCAGATGTCAGGATGCAGGTATCTTTGTTACTGAATATTTAGTTCCATATAACAAAATGTTATCCGATCCTTTTACAGAACTGTGAAATAATTTTTTGCTGTGAAAAATGTAAGCCTGTTAGAAATATCAATGAACAGTAATGATTATTCTACTTTTGTCAAAGTGGAAAAATTAAAGACTGGTGTGTTCTATTTTATTAATACAGTAAAATTTTACAGTGTTGTTCTGGGCTTAGGTGTATGTTCTTTAGTGTTTATTACCCCTTAGTTACAATAAAATATTGAAGTTGTAGCTTGGCATTATGGTTCAGAATTCTGATGTAGTAAATTACTTAACAAATGAAGGTAAATGGACATCCATTTGTCCTAATATTGATTTTAAAAATATCTCTGACAAGATTAGTTCTTTCTTGTAATATGTAAGAGTGATGGAACGCAGTGACCATATTTTTTTATCATTTAGTCCTACTTTATAGCTTCCACAGACTTGTTCTAATAATGAAGCTATGAAGGATATGACAAGAATGGTGATATTAAATTTCTCTAGACTAACAGTAAATTTTTCCACTCTGATGTCAAGAATGTTGAGCATCTGGACTCTGAGAGTGAGTAGTTTACCACGTGAGCACTTTCCCCAATTTCTTAGCCATTTATTCTTCTCCTAGGAACTAGCTGTCTTATGTAGAAAATAATAGTAACGGAAACTGCTCTCTAGAATTGGAAAAAGTTTTGTGCTGTTCATTTTCCATTATTTGTAAGAATTATTTTATTACATTTTTCAGGTCTTTTAAAAATAAAATCACTGTTATGACAATGTATCCATGTATTCAATAAGATTAATAAAGTTTAGGAAAGCAGTACCACGGATGTACTGTAGACACTGTTTACAAGTCCGTGCTACAATAATTGTTACTAGATTTTTATCCTCAGGGGCCTCCTTTAACGCAGTTTACCTTGTGAAACTACTTCCATGAACAACCTATAGTTTTGGAATCATTCATTCCATCCACCTCTAAGAAGTCTTCCAAAGACTTTTGGATCAGGCATTGTTAGGAATGTTGGATTGATCTAAATATCAGTCCCAGATAAAGTAGGCTTTCATTCATGGAAAAACTATGTAATAGGTTTTGAACTTGTAATTCTGTTAACTGAGCTTCATGAACAAAGTGATGTATAAATCAAAACCTGGATTAAAAATGCATACCACTACCCTGCTCTTCAATCAGATGGCCAGGTGTTTCAAATAAGCAGTCACTATATATAAACATATATACATAATAAACTTTGAACAAGTAAGATGAAACTTCGCCTGTGTATAATAGCTGGGAAATCCTCTTCCATACCCCATTTCCAACTAGCATTTTCAAAGATTTTCATCAGGCATGGAGACAAGGGAGATGCAGCTCAACTTAAGTGCAAGTGAAGTTGGGTGTAATAATAGTATTATTTCTTTCTTAATCTTCACTATTTTTAAAGCTCAGGTGTTAAAGGCCAGGATAAATAGCTGCATCTTCAGCATGTGATGGAAATTACATAATGAAGGTGCTAGATGCACCTCTGTGGGAGGGAATTCCACAATTTATAGGCTGCCACAGAGATTGCCCTCTCCTGGACAACCCCCTAGAACTTTGGAGGGCAGTCAAACCACCAAGAAGGCCTCCTCTGCTTCTCTTAACACTTGGTGATCGCCTTTCCAATATTTGGTGCCTGAACAAAGCACTTAGTTTTCCTCATGTATTAGAAATTGGAAGTTCAGTTTGAAGACCAAGATGATGTTAGTATATGTGAAAGTTTATCATTTTGAATCTAAAATAGTACTAGTCTAGTATGAACCGATATTGCAGAATGGCCAGTTATATAGGTTGTAAAATGTTCATGGGCTTCATTTTTACACGTGCGTGTTCGCGCACATGCACACACACACACACACAAAATGTTCAATAAGTTCCTTAGTAGCAATGAAATGCCAAATGAAAATGCAATATTAAGCAGGATTGGCAGTTTCAAAGTTTTTAGCTTTGTTTACTAAAGACAGTGGTATCTCGGGTTACATATGCTTCAGGTTACATACGCTTCAGGTTACAGACTTCGCTAACCCAGAAATATTACCTTGGGTTAAGAACTTTGCTTCAGGATGAGAACAGAAATCGTGCACTGATGGCACAGCGGCAGCAGGAGGCCACCTTAGCTAAAGTGGTACTCCAGGTTAAGAACAGACCTCCAGAACGAATTAAATACTTAACCTGAGGTACCACTGTACAGGTAACATGGGGGGTGGGGGGAGGTATAATCAGTGAAAATCACATTCCTGTCCTCACATTAACAAAGGCATTCAATAGATCAACATTTCTTCAGAGAACTGTGTAATTCCTTTTTGAGAACATCTCTAATAACAAAAACAAGCTTCTCTGATCATTTTGTACAATGTTCAGCTGCAGCATGGTGTTTGGGTGTCTTCTAGAATGCATTTTTCAGTCATGTAGGGCAGCAATGATGTCCAACAGGCCTAGCATATGCACTTTCTGAGTTAACTATGTACATAAGAACATGCCCCAATATTTTCAAAACACAGTAGTTCCAGAGGAGATAAGGCAATGAGTAAAACATGCCTGAAAGTTCAAAAACCGCTCCTGTAGCTATTTCAGTCTGCTTTTGAGCTGTAGCAGTCCACATGGTGGGGCGATGCCAGTGCTGCTGTAGCTTATATGAATGGAGCAGCAGAGATTATGCAGACACACAGGCAGGAGTGCTGTGTGAACTCCTCTGGTGTATCTGTGCAGCCCTTATCTTCTATAGTTCTACCCTGTTAAGTTAAGCTGCAGCAACATTGGTTTGGGGAAAACCACTCTAGGCTTCACCACACCAGCTGCTGCTTTTTGAGCAAGGACAGTTCATGTGCAAAGCTGTTGAAAACTTGCCACCATCTTGCCTTAAGTGACCACCAAATATCTCTTCACTTTTTCTCTTAACTCTACTAATCTTTTGTGACGAAGGCTCTGGCTCATATTAAGTGTAAAAACAAATCAGTGAGAAATGGAAATGGGACTATCCAACAATATTGTTTTAAATAAATGGTTATAATTTTCTATTTAGTGTGGAATCCCAAATTGTTGATTTTTAGAAGTGCTGGGCTAATTTTTCATTCACTTTCTATTCCTGTTTCAGCAGCATAATTTCTCTCTTACAGTCCCGTTTTGATAAAGTGTTTAATATTTACATTAAATCTCTTCTTTAAAAATGGGATGGAAAGAGATCTGGACAATACTCCTTAAAACTATGTACCATATTCATTTTGATAAATGTTCAGACAGCCTCTACTGTATATAAATCTTATAAACTAGGTGCTTTGCTTCTGTTAATCCAACTACTGAACCAAGCCTTTAACTTGTGATCTCTCTTTGTGAGTACAGCCCCTGATACAAGGTGTTGTTTCGTGCAACTTCAATGCTTTTTATACTAGGAAAAATTGTAGTGATTTTAGTGTTACCCTGTTTTTATGTTTAAGAAATACTATAAATGAGAGTAGGTATAAAATAAAGCAAGATTTGAAATATGAACATTGCCTCCCAAAAGCCCATAGAAAATGATGTCTGGAAAGAATGTTTTTTTCCAGCATACTTTAAGTAATGCCAGGAAAGAGGGGAAAACATTAAATCAGTCCCCCAAGGTGCTGTATTTAATTTTAGAAGAGGCATACGATGCCTCCAAAGATCATGCAGTAGCAGTGACTTAAAATATGAGAACGAAGGATATAATCATCACATTGATAGATTACTAAGTAGCTTTACAGAATATGCTTGAATGGAAATTATTTTGGAAAGCTGTTCTTGTGATGCAACAGCCCTTGGTCTGATCATAAACATTTTTACTCAGAAAAGTTCAGTGAAGCTTACTTCCTAGGAAGTCTAGTCAGGATTGCAGCAATAGAATAAAAATCATAGTAGTGTCATACTATGGTGGGTTAGCCAGGAGGTTATCAGTGTTTTCAAAGACTGTGAGACTGTGGCAGGGAGAGACTTGTGTCGTCTTAACCCCCCCCCCAAAAAAAAAATCCCACTGGAAAAACTAAACATATGCTATGGATTGATACCTGATCATGCTAGGTTACCTCCTCTGGGAAGGATGCTGCAAGTCATGTTGCTATGTTTCTTGGACAGCAGCATGATGGATGGTTTTATGCTGTATGCTACTGTGAAAACACTGTGCTACTGTCTGCCCCTGGGAAATTGCTCTGAGATGTGCCACAAATAACTGGGAGCAGCCATTGCTTTAATCCCCGTGGAGAAGCCTGGATAAATCCTATGCGTGCACTCTCTCTTTAACAAAATATAACTTAATCGTACAAGGATTTTGCTTAAAGAATTGACTCCTGAATAGCTAGCAATGAAGTATTCATTTTTGTACATCTATTACACCCAAGATCTTTTTTTAAAAAAAGCAATGTATTGGTGAGAAGTATTTAGAGAAACCACAAACTCTTTTTAATGGACCACCCTATCCATTTTCTGTTCTTATAAGGATGTTTTTCCTATTCATGACTCATTTCACTCTAACATCAAGGGAAATGGAATAACGATTAAGCAAAGGAATGCATGTGTTTCTGGGTTTTGTCCCTTTCCAAAAAGCTTTATGAATTCTTGGTACAGTGTTAAGTAAATATATTGCTATAGAAGCTTTAGCAACTGTTAATAAAGTAAAAAGTACCCTGTTAGTAACTACTTTTTAAACCAAACTTCTGTTTCTGGTTCGTTAATGTTTTGCTGGCTACTTCCAATCCCACTACTTGCTTAATATAAAATGGTGTAGGCTGCAAGGTACACAGGAGGGTTAAGTGAAATTAATGAGATCACCCTTAGCTTTCACTTTGTGTTTTATTTTCACTTTATAGGTTTGTATGAGCTGCTGGCTTCATTGCCAGCCCAGCTGCAGCCACATGTGGACAGCCAGGAAGACCTGACCTTCCTCTGGGATATGTTTGGTGAAAAAAGCCTTCATTCACTGGTAAAGGTAAACCACACTTAAATGTTCATTCTTTTGTAGAAGCACTTATGGAAAAACATTTTGAGCAGCCTCTAGTAAACCAGGAATCAAACTGTTTCTTTGTGAAAACAAAACAGCCTTGTTTCAACTCAGTGCTTCTGTGAGGGGTGGAAGTTGTTAAAAGGATTCTACCCAAAATACAGAGATGATTTCATTTAATAGTGATGTTTTGGCAGTATACACTAATGTAACAAACATATGATGTTTGCCCTTGTTTAGAATGAGGTAGCACGAAATAGTAGCAGGAAATCTGAGACTCCTTCATGGTCAACATTCAAGGCCTGGAGTTTAGCTTAAACAAACAAATGTTCACAGCAAAAATTAGACGGGATATATTTTTGAGGTAAAAGATGGCAACAGTTCAGTAGCCACATTAATTTAAAATAATTTCCTTTAACAAAGTCAACTGAAATTCTAGTAAGACTCTTTAATTGGCTTGCATCCATTGAAAATTGTGTTCAGCATATAAATATATTCAAGTAGATCATGATAAAATAAACTTGGTAGAGTAATTCATGGATGTGTCCAGAGAAAAATGGTAAATATTCATGTATATAGTACTTTCTAATTTACAAAATACTTTACAGTTTTAATGTCCATCATTGCAATCATGCCACTAGTATTACGATTTCACAGAGAGCTAACATTAAAAGCCACTTGCAAAAGGCAAGTCCTATAATTTGAACTTGTACTACATTGTTGGCTGGGCCTCTGGGTAGGAGAGGAGAGACTGTATGGGAAAGTGGGAAGTACACTGGCTTCCCATTCCAGGAATAAAAGGTTCCTTTCCCAGAGGAAAGGAAAAGGCTTTTATTGAACTCTGTTGCAGTCCCTTCACACATTTGTGGCTGCATTCCCGCCAAAAGAAATGTGCCCATAATCATTTGCAACATCACAAAAATAGGGTGTACTTGGCTTCTGAATCACTACTCGGGTTTTTAGCCTTTGGGTTATTTTACATATGTAGCTGCTTCTCCAAGTTATGGAGATGTCTAGGAGCATTTCCCTACAACTTCTCCTGGTTGGATGACTCAACCCTATTTTCATCACTTAGAGTGGGGGTAGCCAACATGGAGCTTTCCAGGTATTGTTGGACTCCAGCTTCTATCTCCCCTGCTCAGCATGGCCAATAGTCAAGGGTAATGAGAGCTGTAGTCTATCAATGTTAAAGGGAGCACCAGGCTGGCTATCCCAGACCTAAGGCTAGACTGGGAATGGGGAACTTGTGGCCCTCAGTATGTTAGAATCTAATTACATTTGGAGGGCCACAGAATCTCCCAATTACATTTGGAGGGCCACAGAATCTCCCAACTAGACAGATATAATACAATATATAATATGTAGATAGCATATGAGGCTTACCTGGAAGATAATTGAAAACCTTAGCTTATACAAACTTCAGTGGTTGCTTGCTTTGATTGGAGCATCATGCTGAGAATCCATGGATTTGTCTAATCCTTTTAAAAAATCCTCCTTTGCACCAAACTAGATGACATAAAATGACTAGTTGCAAATGTAAGATTTGGGGGAATGATTTCTTTAAGGACCACAGGAAGGAAGGAGAGATTAAACTCCCTGCTCACTGCCTCCCGTGATCCCAATAATATCAGACATCTTCCCATGGCTGCTATTTACATTTAAAACAGGTGCATTAAATGCAAAGGTGTAGTTAGCATCTTTGTATTTGCATGTATAGATTGACTCTAATCCCAGGATATAACCCAATGCCAGTTGAGAAAATAGATGGAATTGAAAATCCTGAACAGCCAAAATGGTGTGTTTTCTTTCAAC
The DNA here is from genome assembly GCF_965153285.1 of Podarcis tiliguerta. NCBI lineage: Eukaryota > Metazoa > Chordata > Lepidosauria > Squamata > Lacertidae > Podarcis > Podarcis tiliguerta. Next base: position 39,931,052 of record NC_139545.1, on the reverse strand, counting down.
CAGTGTTATATCTTCTGAATATTTATTTTTTTATATAGATGTTGTTTAGTTTGGTCTTTTACCTTTATTTATGCAAGTTATGTTACATACACTGAACACAATGTAGTACCTTTTTATCTTAGATTGTGCTACAGTTCCTGCGTTAATTTGACTCTAAGCCAGGGGGCATCCATGCATCTTGGGGCGGCTAATTCCTTTAATTATGCATTGTTTGAAGTACTTGGTTTTGTCTGTTCTGAATCTAGTGCTATTAACTTCATTGGGAGATATATAGTTTTCTAAACTAAAAAGCCTTAAACTTTGACCTTTCCTCGTGGGAAAGTTATTCCAATCTTTTGATAATTTTGGCTGCCCTTTTCCAGCTCTTTCATTGTTCTTTTTGAGATGAAGCAATCAGAATTATAGATATCATTCCAGATAGAGCCATTGTGGTTTCAGTTGCTTTCCTAGTTACTTCTGGCATAAAACTAGATTATTATTTTTTATAAATAAAAATCCTACAGTTAAAGTTCTCTACTGTGATGACAGGGCCTCTGTCCTGGTTAGTCACTGCTAGTTCTTCCATCATTTTATATGTGAAGTTGTGATTTATTTATTTATTGCTCCATTATGCAATTTAGACATTGGGTAACAAATTAGTAAGTAAGGTTGAGTCACCTAATTTTTAGGCATCTGGTTGGGGATCTTCACATCTGGTTGGGATTTCACCACCTTACATAATTGGGTGTTATCCTCAAATCTGGCCACCTTGCTGCTCTCTCTGTTTTGAAGTCCATATAACAAATAACTGAATAACTTACAACATTTTATTAATAAACATCTGACAAGACCACCAGCATTTTCTCTTTTATCTGCTATTTATCATTTTTCTATCCTAACATAACATAACATAAAATAAAATGTAACAACAGCTAAAGCTGGCCATTTTGAGTGATAAAGAAAAGTAGGAGAGAATATTTGTATTAATTAGCAAGAAAATATCAATCTAAAGTGATTTTATAACATATGTTTGGCCAGCAGGACTATGCAAATCAGAGGGACGTGTGACATACTTTCTGGTGATTCCCCGGAATCCATCAGTGGCAGAAATGTTAAAAATCTAGAAAAATATTTTTGGATCAGCTGTAGCTTTAGCCAACTCCCAAGTTGCTGCTGGGAGAGTTCCAAAGAGAAGCAGCAATGCAGCCAAAAAGAAATAGGAATGGAGAATGCTTCATCCTTTAAGGAGAAATGATTTTTCAAAAGGGTAATATGCACATTTTTCAATAGACATCTACTGATAATATACAAATCCCAGTTCTTTGATCGTGGCTCACTTTTCTTCTCTTAGATATTGTAAACATGGGTTCATCTGAAGGCTAAGCAAAGTCCAACCTTTATATCATTAATACTTGACAGTGAATATGGGCATTGAAAAACTTATTTCTGTGATTCCTCAGAGAACAAAAAGATAAAAGATGACTTTTAAAAAAAGTTTATTTTGTTCTTGGATGCGGCTGCCAGTGGTTTCCCATTCAAGGGATGGATCAGATTAATTAATACTTGCTTAGCTTCTTCAGTGCTGCAGCATCAAGCATTTCTGTGACCTCCAATTTGAATAGAACACTTCCTACTTCCAAAGATATACATTCATTTGCTCTCTGGTTGTTGCCTTCAAAGAATTAGATTGTAACCCTGGAAAGATACTTATACAGTCATACCTTGATGGACAACCGCCTTGTGAGTCAAACATTTTGGCTCCCAAATGCCGCAAACCTGAAAGTGAGTGTTCTGGTTTGCGACCATTCTTTGGAACCCGAATATCCGGTGTGGCTTCTGATTGGCTGCAGGAGCTTCCAGCAGCCAATCAGAAGCTGCACCTTGGTTTCCGAATGTTTTGGAAGTCAAACTGACTTCTGGAACAGATTCCATTCAAGCTTCCAAGGTACGACTGTATCGGGGAGTGAAACTGCTGTTGACTTTATGCGTGGGCATAAGAAGATACAGGGAAGTACAAGGACAATTTATTTATTCATTTACGACATGTATAACTTTAGCCAAAAAAGGCTGTCAGAGTAGCTTATGTATCTTTACATATCTATATCTAGTGCACCACACCATCTTTAAGATACAGACCTCTTCACTTGGTCTATGTTTTGAGTTATAAGTATGTGGCTCTCATGTTTATGTTCTCTTAATTTATAGTTGACATTCTTGTTAACAAAATTTTCTTAACCACAATGTTTTAAAATAGCTACTAATTTGTGGAACATGTTTGCTGTGCAGATGGCACAGTGTCGTTAGTAGTTATCTTCAAACAGAAATCTAATTCAGCTGCCAATTGTGGCATGAGGCTGCAATCCTGTACCTAGTTTTCTGGGAATAAGTAACATTCATATCCATGGAACTTACATTTGAGTCAACTTTTGATATGTTTGCACTGTACATGTGGTGTCTGTTCTCTGTTTTAACATCTAACAAGGGGCTGAAGAACTGGAAATTGTAAAATCTCTTTGGTGGAATTCTGTATTTTACATGCACATGTTTTTTAATTGTTACGTTTTACACACACACCCCTTTCTGAATGTGATGCAATAGGCACACCACCTTTTATATGGCCTTATATTATTTGAGGAGTTGGCTATGTCTGCCATTGGTGTGTGCCAAATTGCCATTTAAGAAAAAAAATCATCCTGTTTCAAATAGGAATGTTTAAGCATAAAGTTGCTGGATTGAAAATTGTACAAAAATTGTGCATTGTTTTTGAAAGTGAGATACTAGTTAAAATAATTGTAACTACTTTTAAGCTGTAGTAAACTACACACAGGCAAACAGAGAGAGAGAGACAGAGAATTTTTCAACACACTTTTAGCATTTGGATTGTTTAATTAATTTGGATTAATGTTTATAGTATTGCACCTTTGTTCTCCAGTTATGGCCACTTTACAAAACCAGTAGCTCTTGGTTTCACAGATAAAGGTTGTTGCAGACAAGTATATATCACCTCCTTCTCTCTCACACACATAATGCATTGCAGCCATAGGTTCACATTTGCTCCTCATCTTCTAATGATTGCTGCTAATGACCAAACATAAATAGCATTGCGATGTGAAGCCAATTGTAGATTTCATTGAAATGGAGATTGTAGAAGTAATCTGCTGTAACCTAGAATAAAGGATAACATAATGGGTGTGCTTCAGGCTGCTGTTGAAAGCACCTTTGTGTGCAAGTTTCAAGGTTAAAAAGTCAAATAGAATTCATTTTTAGCTTTGATGCTATGTCAATAATAGTGTGTATGGAAGGAATCAGTGTACTCCAAGAGGGAAGAAGTCTTCAAGCAAATTCATTTTTTTAAAACTAAAAACAACAAAAATATAGTTTTACTGAAGATCTCTTGAGGGACCTCGGGCTTTAAAGGAGACAAGGTTTAGTAATGTTCTGTGTACAGTGCATGTATAAAAATAGGTTTATTGCTAAAGCGTCATGTTCTCATCTCAAATAGAAGAGATTAATTCAGCTTTCGAAATGTCCTGAAGAGTGTACAAGTTCTAAGAAACTTGAGCTTGAAGTGCGCAACAAAACCTCATCCAATTTTGGACATTCTTTCTGCAGTAGCTGAGCAGGGAGTTTGGCTCAAAAAGGGGCAGGGAAATTTATCTTGGAGGAAGGGTGACTTGTTTGGCTTTAAAGTGAATTTCCTCTACCCACTAAGGGGACCTCTTCCTATAAGCAAAGTCATCAAAACCTTTCCTTACTGAACAAAAAAGTACACTTGAATGAAGTCTCTGAAATTTCAAATAATAGTTGCTTTATTGTGTTGTGTGAGGAACAAAGAAGTCAAAGTATAAAGTTGCTTTCAGAAATATAAAAAAAGGAAAGGAAAAGAAACTGTGCGATGAGTAAGGGGGGTTTATAGCCCATATTTAAACTATTCTGTTCAAATGGGCAAAAGTATAATGCCTTTCTGCATTCTAGTACTTTCCTATTAATTTGGATCTTGAAATATATTCTTTGTCTGCATCTACTGTTGGTAAGTAAAGCAAATATATTGAAGCAGAAGGCAGAATCAAATAGTAATAAAACTAAATATGCATTTTGCATATTGAAACATGGTACAGTACTAAAGTTAATAATTCTTAGTTAATGTTGAAAGTGAAAGGTTAGTACAATTATTTTACTGACCTTTTAACCGTGGCTAACTAGAATTTCAAAGTCGTTTCATACCCTAGCTTCAAATCAAGATTAATAGTAAACCTTGGTTAGAATTAACTGCGGTTAAGTTTTGTGCTACCATAAGTTTTAATTATGGTATAGTCTGGTGAAGATTTGGAGGGAGTAGTGGGGAAGGGAGTCAGTGATGCTACGCCTCCTCACAGATCCTTAACCCAGAGTCTGCAAACTTTGACTTGCTAAATTACCAGGGTTTATTTATGACTCCTCCTTTTCTCCAAGTCCTGTGGCTTGATGTCTGCTGCAAGTGGAGAGTTATTTTTTCTGTCTTAATGATGGGTTTTTGTAGATTGCAACACAGTGCAAGGAGTTCCATCACCTGTCTGGAGCTGAGATCATTCAGATTTCAAGAATACAACAAGAACAAGGATATACTGATCCATATCAGCAATGTATCTACAAAAGTGTATATGAACAGACAGGAAGGCATGAGACCTGTGACTTCACTAAAAGGCATGCAAGGTTTTAATTGAGCAGGGGGGAAAAATGTTGTCAGAATATGTCAGTGGAGAGAGACAAGGTAGCTCACTAGTTGAGCAGACAAATTTTGAAAGATGCCAGTAGATGCTTCACTTGAGGTTGTTGCTTTGGGGATCCTGACTTACATTTGCTTCAGGAAAATGGCCCATACTTTTCTTCTCAATGTCTAGATGTCTTTAGGCTGAGGATGAAAATTCTTAGCTAGCAACAAAAAGGATTGAAAGTGCTGGTATATGCCTCCCCTCCTTCCAGCTGTTATCTAGGGTTGTCCTGAAGATATTGGAGCAGCAAGTGGAAGAAGTCCTCATGGTACCTGGTTAATCCAGAAAGTTCAGAATACCAGTTCAACAACCTTGAAAGATACCATTCCCTCCAGAGAATTTGATTCAAGCTTCAGTTGTGTTGCTTCTCTCTTTACATTACTGCAGAAATACAGCCCGCCCTTTGTTTCCTTGATAAAGGTCTACTCCATACTAGTTCAGGGATTGCCAACCTGATACTCACAGGTGTCATGGCATTTAAAATCAAATAAAACATAGGCACACATGTTCTAAGAATAATAAAATCAGTGCAACAAACTAAAACAATTAAACCATCCATATAGACTTTAAAGACAATGAAAGAGTTTCATCAGATATAAAATTGATCTTCCATAGAAGACTTGAGTAAACCTCAAGAAAAAATTTCCTTTAAAAAATGTTTTCAGTAAGCACCGAAACATAATCACTCTAGGCACCTGTCTGATTTCAGCTGGTTATTGATTCCAGAGAACTGGACCTGTAACACTAAGACCTTGTTTCTAGTACAGTGGAACGTTGGTTTTCGAGTGTCCCGGAGGCCGAACAATTCGGAACCTGAATGCCAAAAACCCAGAAATAATTGCTTTCATTTTCAAATGTGCCTTGGAAGTTAAACGCTTCTGCTGCGTATTTTTCAATGGATTTTGCCAACCGCCCACTGATCCACGGTTTTTTAACGTTTCAGAGGTCGAACGGTCTTCCAGAACAGATTACGTTCGAAACCCGAGGTTCCAATGTACACATTAAGTGCACTGTGTTTTTAATAGAACAACTTGCCCCGTGTAGCTTTGATGGTATGGTTAATGAAGACATTTTTATGTTTGCTTATTTTGTATAGCCAGGTAGTTGACAGTTTTAAAATACTGTGTTTTATATGTACCTGTCTGTTGTGTTTTGTTTTATTATACTATTGTAAACAAAAATGCAAACAGAACAAAGTGCTAATTCCACCACTTCAGTCAAGGGATGGCAATAAACAATTACATAAGATGCCAAGATCTGAAGTGTTGATACATTACAAGTACTTTTTATTCTCATTTGTTTATCAGAATGTAATTTTTATTAATTATCTTTAGAATTTTCTACAGAGATATTTTATGCATATAGTTTTGACTCTATGTTTATTGAAAATGAATAAATGTGAATTATTTTTTATTTCTTTTAAATCGCAAGTCCTTAAGTATAAAGTGCTGGTGTAAAATATATAGAAGGCAACAATGGGAAGATGGAAGTGCTGAGTGCTACTATAACTATAATCCAGCAATGGTATATCTGTTGTCCCCACTGGTGGCAGCCAGCTGAATATATTAAGGATGAAATCTTATACATATATACCTGAGATTAGGCTCCATTGAAAACAGTAGGACTTGCTTCTGAGTAAACATGCATAGGATTGCACTCTTAAGATTGTCTTTATGATAAGGAAAAAAATTGGGGTTATACAATGAAATTTTGCTTCAAACAGGTAAAGGGAGTACTGTTTCATACAATCGATAATGAATTAATAGATATTGTTGCCTTAAGGTGTGGTGATGGCTACATTTTTGAGTTGGCTTAAAAACGGATTGGGGCATATGGATTGAAAGAAAAGACGTAAATGATAAGGAAGGAAATATGTGAGAAATATAAGTCCAGAAAACCTAAAAGAGGGAAAGGAATAGCAAATGTTTAACTTTTCTGTGGGTTTGTCTACATACTCAACATTTTTTCCATCTGACTTCATACTCTCAGTGCTTCACTAGAAGCTGATGATGAATTATATCTACATGTTCACTGCTAAATGCTTCCGTAAGTTTGTTTCTTTGCAAATGTTTAACTTGCCAACTTATGTTGTCAGACTCTACTTCTACTGCTAAGTAAACTTCTTTCTTCCATTATCTCCTAGATCCATGAAAAACTGCATTACTATGAAAAACAGAGCCCTGTGCCCATGTTGCATGGCGCATCAGCCTTGGCAGATGATGTAAGTGTCCCTGATGAGACCATTGGCACCATATTTCCCCAAACTGTCTGAAAGCAGAGTATAGAATCAGTATATGAATGGGACCGTGTGAGCTGGGTGTGCAAAGGTTTCCAGCGATTTGTCATCACAGGATTGCTAATGTTGTTTTGATTTTTATTAGACATGTTTCTTTTATAATAACACAGCATCTAGATAGACTCTTGTTCAGCCTTGGTACCACAAAAGAAAAATGGTAGGTTAGAAATCTACAGTGAAGGTGAAGCTGTTAGCTTCTGGTGTGTTATGAGAGTCATAGTAAAGAGGAATGTTTTCTAAAAATAAAGATAAATGATATAGCTGAAGTGCTGACAGAATAAGAAAAATGACTGATAATACTAAAAGAAATGAGGCTTATGAAAGATATAGGAAGGGGTTGTCAGAAAATAGCTGTTTAAAAAAGAAGCAGAGATTTATATATATTAAAGCTTTCCAAATTACTTTCATAACTAAAAACTAAAATCTAGACGGGTTGGCATTGATAGAGTATTTAATTTCCTGCTACTATAATTTTTATTAATAAAAATCAAGCCTGCCTTTTCTGCATTATATGGTGAATTCTACAACCCTGATGAATTGTGTGCACACCTGTATAAACTATGACAGAGCTTGAGGTAGGCAGAATGAAAAGTAAGTTAAACTGATTTAAGTGAAACTCATGCATGCTTGACACAGTGGGAGCACACTCAAGGGCAATATTTGGTACAGTACAGTTTTTTTGTAAACAATCGATAGAGAATTCATTGATGGTCTGTGTGGTTGCCCATTGTAATTTCTTGTAGGTAACGGCACTCATACACAGAATCTATTCAGGCCAGTAGAGATATAAACACAATTTTGCAGATTCACTTTCACTGTTGCTGGATGTTCCATCATTGTGAGGTGTTGCAAAATTCAGAACAAGAATGTTTCAGACTGAGAGACTCTCTCCCGAGAACTTAAAATGTACCCCGTAATTTGTCCTTGTTTCCTTTATTCAAAATCACGGATGGAGAACCTGTAGACTTCAAGATGATTTTAGAATCCAACTCCCATCACCCCAGCCAGCATGACTAGTGGTCAGGAATGAAGGGAATCATAGCCCAGCAACATCTGGAGGGTTAGATTCCCCATCTCTGTTCTAATCCTCTAGCAGGCATAACATGTTAAGCCTAAAACTAATTTTCAGATGAGTTGAGTAATCCTGGCTTTTGATTAACCTGTTGTATTTTCAGGGTAGTGTTTTGTGATATAGCCCATATATGATTGGGTTTCTTATTGAAGGTGATATTTCAGCCTTTAGAATGCGTTTATATCTGGGAACCTAATACAAGCCATGTTCCTGTGATTAACTTGTCTGACATTTAACAAGCTACTTGTCCTGTGTATGTAAACATGATAAAGTTGAAAATACTAGCACTATATGGGCACTCTGCTTCCCTATCCCAGCCCTAAACAGAATAGCTACTGTGGCAATTTGGAAGCAGTGTGGATTTCTCCACTTCATTCAGAAGCTGTTTTTTATAGACAGTGTCAATGTTAGATCCAGTCATTTTTACAAGCAGCCCTTTGTCTGCATGCAAAGGACCATTCACTCAGATCAAGTGCAGGGATTTGCCCTCATTGCTATAAATCAGAATGTGATCTGGGTGTGCTGGTGCCAGATATGATTACTTTAGTCAAACTCAGTTGAAAGACCTGGCCAGAATTTAGCATAAGGGCCAGAAAATGAAGAGTAATGATTGATAGTCTGTTTTTCTTCATGCTGAACACACTGGAAAGTAATAACCTTGAACAGGATTGATTCCTGGTTGTCATTGACACGCTGAGTAAAACAATGCTCTTGCTAATGTTCTTTGTGTCACTTCAATCCCCTTTGCAGCTGGCTGAAGAGCTGCAGAGCAAACCACTAAACAGTGAGATCAGAGAATTGTTGAAACTACTGTCAAAACCCAATCTCAAGGTGAGGATGTGTTGCTTGCACCTGTTGAAATGAACGCATGGTTGCTTCGCTCAGCTTTCAAAGTCTGCTAAGGATTTTGCTGTATATTTATTGAGTCCATGTGGATATGCAAAACTGCAGGATTTCCTTAAGTGGTTTAAAAAGGGCTCTATCACACACTATGGTTAGTTATTGATATCTGCAAAACACTTGTAGTGTATGAGTGCAATTGAATATTTTGGTGGAAAAAAATGAAGTCTGTGTTGCTTCATCAGCAGATAATCATACCTTGCATCTAAGCAGGCCTTCGGGGAGTGCTAAGTCGAAGCAACTTCACATTTTTTGTGGCATGACAAATATGCCAATAAGAAATAACCTGACAAATAAAACTTTTATTATGAGTATTTTGCTTGTTACCAGCAGACTACATAGTTACAGGTAGCCCCCACTTGCTTGTATTTTTGTGTCTAATTCCATTAAGACACATTTTGCACTTCTTCTTGTCCCTTGTTACTCTCTGTTCTGCTTTTTTTTTCTGTAGGAGTGCAGAAACAAGGAGTGCTGGCAGACCACTGTGGCACTCTTGGGAGAGAAAGTAACATGGCATAAACAGTTGTACAGATCTAACACTGCCTGAATATGAAGGCAATACATATGCTGCATATAATACCTTAAGGCAGTCTCTCTTCCATACAGTTTTCTATCGTAATGTACACACACACAAAAACCCCAACAACTGGGGAAACAGCCAAGTTCTTCCATTCAATAAATTTATACTGATTAAAGATATACCTCTGTTAAATTTCAGTGTAAATTGTGCCAAGTTTAATTTTGTTTTAAAGCAAATTCCTTCTCAGTTACCACTCTGAATAGATTTAATGAACATTTTAATAAAGCACCAAAGCTACTTTGCATATCAAATTCCATATATTCCTCAAAGGACTGTGTGCTGATATTACTTGCACCTGCCATTTCTAAGAATGGGGCAGCTTTTACAACCACTGCAGTCACAGAGATAGCTGCTGCAGGCTGTATCCCAGTAGAAGCTGGTTTACACAGAAGCCATTCCATACAATCCTGTGCATGCTTCCATTGAAAGAAAATGCAGTTGTTTTGCATGTATGAGGCAGCCAGAAGCTGAACTGAGTCTCCTCCTTTAAGAATTGTCACAATAGGGTCAGCAGAGACACACAGAGGTGTAGTTGGCAGCTACTGCACAGTGTAGAACTCTTTGTTGCCTGGAGCCAGACAGTAGGTAGAAATAGAGAGGGTGCAGTTCTATAGCCTCTCTAAATGCAATTATTTATCCTGAAATCACTTGCTAGGAGTTGCAGATAAACATATTTCCAAAGGCCCTTTATCCTCTTGCAACTCACCTCCCTGGGAAATTTATCTAAACTAATTGCCTGAATATCTTAAACAGTGTTTGGGGTGAAAGCAAGTTAATTGGGCAAATTGTTGGGAAATGTATTGGGGGGGGGGTATTTGTGTGTCCCCTAAGTCAAACCTGGGTAATCAGTATGAACTGGGATTAAAATTCCAAATAAACCATACCTTCACAGAACAACATCTAAGCCAAAGAATCTAGTGGATTTCAAAATACATGCCATCCTTTGCTGGATGAGCTTCATGGTTAATTACAAGTTTTATGCTCCAAGCCAGGAAAATACTATTACACTATTGGCTTGTCTCCCCCTCAGTGGTTTCTTTTTGGCTTCAGTGGATTCATAAGAAACTTTGGGTAGATTATTATAAGCATTAATTACAGGCCAAAGCAGAATGTTCCATGACATATTTGTTAATCATACCCTTATTTGAAACAAAGATATTACACTTTCATAGGAAGCAACTAAAATAGAAACATTATTCGTGTAAAATACACTTTGGCTGTACTGCTTAATACCAAAGAAGCCTATGGCCCTGATGCAGTAGTTGGCAAGGATAGAAGTGATCACAGTTTAACCTGCTGCAAAACCAATTATTTGTGGTTGCTGAGCTCATACACAAGGTCTATTGAAATGCTTGTGGATTTCTGGATCTGGATGTTAATGAGGCTGGTGCATACCTGCCTGGCGGTTGTCACGAGTTTCGATAAAGTGGAAGTTGCATTGGTCTTCCCCCGATCAGTGGTCTGCTAGTGGGAGAACTGCTCCTTCCTTTGATTAGCTTTGCACTTCAGCTCCTTAAGTGTTCTACCATTATATATAAAAAGATGTTGTATGAAATGACGTACACTGTTTTGACCTGTCTCAGTTTGGTATATGCATTGCCTTTTGTGGAGTAAAACATAAGCTTCTTACGTCATATTTATTTATACATAAATAACTGGGTACTCATGGCGTGTCAGGTTGCTATGAGTGAATTTGAAAATCTGTGCACATAAATCAAGCAACAGATCTGTCTCTTTGAAAACTGTAAAGCCAGAAAACAACAAATCAAATATCTATCTCAGATCACTCAGGAAGGAAAAAGAAAATGACATAATTTTCCTCTTGGATGTTTTATTTTAAGAAATTAACCCTGAACTATGTACAAATCATTTAGATGGAGCAGCAAAAATGATGTTCCCTTTATTACAACATTTATATCTGTTACAGATTCAGGTGTCCTTTTTAATTTTATATAATATCACAATTGCAGATACAATTTGCATACAACCAGAGCAAAACAGCTACAAGAAACCAAAATGTTTGTTTTCTCCTCAAAGCAATTTACAGGCCTGCAGAAATTGTCTGACTAGAGATCATGGCAGCATATATGTCTGCTTCAGCTGTGAATGGCTCTATAATGTTATTCTTTAGGGTTTTGTTTTATAAAAAAGAACTTGATAATTAAAGGACAGAGGATTTTATCATTGTCCCATTAGCACAATGGCCTCTACCTGTTCCACAGGGCTGCTCCCCCTCCTCCTTCAAATCTTCTCTGGAGGATTGGGAAAACCCTCAGAACAGCTTGGGGTGGGGGAGAAGAGAGAAAGAGAGGAAGTCTTACTGCACAGACAGAGGTCCTTGTGCTTCGGGGATAATTTCATTGGAAACTACCCAAAGCACCTGATGATTGAAAAACTCATTTTTATCCTTCTGAAAGAATGGAAAACTGAATTAGTAAAATGGTGGCAAGAGGTGCAGTCGGGAGGAATTTTAAACAGATGGCATGAAGTGTGAACTTTAAGAATAGCTAGACAGTCCAAAGTATCTCCTTAGGTTACTAGCCCTGAGCAGGAGGGAGCAGGAGTGTAAGAAGGCAAAAAGTCACTACTTTTGTGTTGACCATCTCTGTATGACTAACAGTTCTGACTGGTGGATGTAAAACGTTCAAAATATTTTCAGGATGGGAAATCGCCTTTTTTTTTTTGTTACAGGAAGTTACATGCAACAATAAAACTGAAATAGTTAAAGGAGAAAATAGCCTAATATGATTTCAATTAATATATATGCAAATATAAATATGCAGCTGAGTTACACTAGTGGCATTTTAATACCCCTAATCAGTATTCTTTTGACAGTATCAGGAGCAAGTAATAGCATTGGAGTGGAGTTATTGTGATCATCCCCACTTTGTAAACTTCTGAATTAGAATTAGGAACAGGCATTTTAAATGTTTCAGAGAATTGTAGAGTTTGGAAGGGACAATAAGGGTCTTCTATTCCAACCCCCTGCAGTGCTGGAATCCTTTGCCCAAAAGTGGGGCTTGAACCTATTACCATGAGATTAAGAGTCTCATGCTCTACCAACTGCATTATTCTTCTTTACAGAACTATGCATTGTGAAATGATAAATGATCAGTGCTTTAATCTGAAAAATATTGTACCACATCTAGACATGGCAAGTACTCATCTCCAGCTAGATCATGTCTAAGAATTTAGTTGAACATCAATATTTATATTTAGGTAGTATAGGAATTTGAATCATACCTCCTTTAAAGTTCTAAATATGGAACATGTTTATATTAATGAATCATACACATAGAATTGCAGCTAAAACAAAATAACTTTTCCAGAGCTGCCTGTGTGAATATGATCTTACTGGAAATGTAGAAGATTTTCCAATAGCATCCTCTGATGTAAAGACAAGTTGTAAGGTACACACAGTCTTTGTTCATGGAAAGAAAATGAAAAGATTAAAGACTTCAGCTTGCATGGGATAACTTCCTCTTTATTCATGCCTAAGGAATTTACAATTGCATTATAGTTTTGCCAGCTTTAATAAAAGGTGTCCTCCAAACCAAATGAAGGACAAGATGTAACAAATATTATTTTGCTCTCTCCTTGCTATGTTCAAACAGTTTCAGGGTGTGCTTCCACTTTCTTTTCAAATTGGTGTAGCTTACTCCAGTAGTAACTTAAGCAGACAAGTACTTCACTACTGTACTGTTCACACTTCCAGTTAAGAAAGAAAGTACTGTCCATAGGCTGAGACAAGAACGTAGCACCAGACAAATGGTCAGATGTGAGCCCTGCAATAGTAATAGCAAGACTGCATAAGTGGTAAACTTCCATTTTATCAAGGTCCAATTGTGAATTGGGGGTTTTTTTATATGATTTTTTTTTCAGGCTTTGCTTTCTGTGCATGATACTGTTGCCCAAAAGAACTACGACCCAGTGCTACCTCCCATGCCTGATGATATTGATGATGATGAAGACTCTGTGAAAATAATCAGGCTAGTGAAAAATAGAGAACCACTGGTAAGTTTTTTTAAAAACAACAACAACCCAAATAACAATAAAATCATACCTGACACTCAAAAATATGAGCCGGTGTCATTGCACAGTTGTGCACAAATTATACACTAATAAGGGGGACTTTGAAATAACATTTCTGCATGTTGGAGGAAAGGCTATGAGTGTCTCTTGGAATGGGGTAGGAAATGTAGGAAATTGATGAGGTGCTAATAAATATGAGTGGTGCACAAAATTTGTGCTCCATTATGACCAGCAACCTTTTCATTGACACTGAGCTGAACAGACATATTGGTAAGGCAGCTACGGCATTGGCTTGCCTCTCCAGAAGGGTATGGGAAAATGTAATGCAATGGCTAATACCAAGATTAAGATTGACCATGCTTACATGCTGCTTTATCGAAGTGAGTTGTGGTCAACTTATACCCTTCCAGGAGCGATGCCTCCACACTTTCCAAATACGCTGCATCAGAATGATTTTGGACATCACATGGCAGGAAAGAATCTCAAACAAAGATGTACTCTTCCAGGCCCCAATTCCCATTATGTTCACACTTCTCTCTCAGTGATATCAACCCTGGCTTGGTCATGACCACAGAATGGAAGATGGCAGGCTCCCAAGGATGTGCTTTATGGGGAGCTGGCTTCAGGCACCAGGTCCATTGGCAAATCAGCTCTGCCATATAAAGATGTCTGCAAATGTGACATGAAGGCTGGCAATTTTGTGTGGGAATCCCTTGCAGACAACTGCAGTGCCTGGAGACAGGCAGTCAGGTTGTGTATGCACAGCAGTGACCAGAGGAAGAATGACCACCAGGCAGTAGAAATTATTGCAGTTCAGAGATATATTCCAGCAGCTAGGGGAAAGCACTTCAGCAAGGCTGGTTAGGTATATGGTCTGGGGAGAGAGGTGTGACCTGGGAAGAGTTCAGAAGGATATATAGGGAGGCCTGGAGGGCTGCATTGGGTCTCTGAACCTGATATCCCCCACCCCTGGCTTACTGGCTCTCTGGGCTGATAGAAGATCTGATCAGATTTAGATTTCAAAGTTCAGTTTCCATTTCAACCCATCTCTGTTGCCACAAATCACTGCAGGGAAAGCTTGGTGGTGGTAATTTGTAGTGTGAATGAAAGTAGTAACTCATTCCTGTAGGCTTCCACACCAGCCATCTCCTACATATGTCTTTGTTCATGCTGCTGCACTTGTCTTGTACCTGTTTTATAATTGTAAAAACAGTTACCGTAATGTAAGAAATATTCCACTTTTTAAAAACACTGAATCCTTCACCATGTGTTTTCCAAAGCAGTACTGAAATGTAGAATGGTTTTCAGGTCACTTAATTTTGCTTGGTGAAACTATCCAAGATTCCCCAAGATGCCTTAGGCCAAATAGTAATTACTGTGTTCTAAAGTGGGATGTTCTTTTAAGCACAGATAATGTGGGAGATGTGGAAAACTCCTCTGAATGTAGTCTTTTAAAACAAAAACAAAATCTGGCCTCTTGCCGTCTTCTATATGTAGTGTTAAGGTTTTCATTGTTCAGTACTCGAACACCTCACAAATACTTTTAACACCCAGAGAATAGAGGGGTCCTGATAGCTTCATTTGTAAAGACAGGAATCTCAAATATAGTTACCTTCCTCAAGTTACTGAAAGGTTGCTGGTAGAAAACTGTTCAGTGTAGCCCAGCATTAAATCATAATAATGTTTCAATTTATTTTTAAAGGGAGCTACTATTAAAAGGGATGAACAGACTGGAGCTGTTGTTGTGGCTCGAATAATGCGTGGAGGTGCTGCAGATAGAAGTGGTAAGAATGTTTAAAAGTGTGATTGCTGGGATGTGATGGCCAGCCTAGTGCTTCAAATGAATTCTAAATTGCTTGGTAAAAGTAGGTAATTGCATCCAGAAACCTTTTTGTGGTTTCTGCCATGTATATTATGTTAGATTATTGTGATAGGATCTCTGATAGGATTTTGGTATTATGGATGCAATTTAGCAGTTTGAAAATTATCTCATTAGTGAAATACATTTAGAAACTCAGCAAGAAGGAAGGTATCAAATCAGCCTCTCTGTATCGCAGTTTCACAGTTGAGCACTTCTGTGCACTAAGCATTTATATTCTCTTCTGTAACAAAGATTCTCTGGGCAGAAAGATTAAAAACAATCACATTACAACAAAACTATAGTAATATTAAAATAAACAACTACAAACACAATTCTCTTTTGCCTTCCCAAAGAGAGAGAGACAGAAAGACTTTGCTATAAAATTGCATTTTGGTAGAAGAGAAGTAGAAATCTGTTGTGCTTTGCGGAGTAGGAATGACCATGACTTGAAACAACATTAGATATGCACAATTGTATTGAACTTTAAAATGGTTATTCAATAAATATGCTCCACAGGTCTCATTCATGTTGGCGATGAACTTAAGGAAGTTAATGGAATTCCTGTAGATGATAAAAAACCAGAAGAAATTATACAAATTCTGGTAGGTTACAAATGGAATAATTTAAGGCAGTTGATGATGAGCTTAATGGGTTGCGTTACAATGGTGGCGCATGATGGAGGGAGGAGCAAAGAACTCTGGGAGGCAGGCACAGTCCTCAGTTTTTTCCTCCTGCCTGACTTGGCCTTATTGGTTATTTTTATATCCTTTATTTCTTGGTTCATTAACTCTTTGATAGAACAAGAGAGGCTATTTACTTCTTTATTTTATGGTTTTGTTTTTTAAAATCCATAACAATTTATACACCACTTGATTGTAAACACTCTTAACAAACTTTTGTATAAATTATCAGAACTTGTCTGTTTTTTAGGACAGAAGAGAATATCGTAGCACAGCCTATTATAAAGAGGTACTAAGAGGTTAATCACATCAAGTTAACTAGCACTACAAGTTACATTAGCTCTACCTTCCTTATTGTTTTTCTTTAACTTGTACTGAATGCTTTAATAATTTGTTTTTCACATCCTTTTAGTCCCAGTCGCAAGGAGCCATTACATTTAAAATTATACCCAGTATCAAAGAAGAAACTGCATCTAAAGAAGGAAAGGTAAGAGGTCCTTTACTCAGAAAAAGGGACTTACTGAGATTGCTGGCTGAAATATATTTTGTACCCATATGTAAATGTGTTTTACAATTGTATTTTTACACATGTTGTTTGTATGCCAATAAGCAATAAAAACGGAGACTGGGGGTTGTAATAAGACATTTAATTACAAATAAGGCCGCCTTCTTCCAGATCTTCATGAAAGCTCTGTTTGACTATGATCCCAGTGAGGATAAAGCAATTCCCTGTAAAGAAGCTGGACTTCCTTTCCGAAAAGGTGATATTCTTCAGATCATGAGCCAGGATGATGCAACTTGGTGGCAAGCCAAGCTTGAAGGTAATGCCAATCCCAGGGCAGGCTTAATTCCTTCAAAGCATTTCCAAGAAAGGTGAGCAGTTTCTGATTTCTCTGATACTTAAAATGTGATCAGTATATCTTTGATATAATTGTTATGCCTGCACTTATGGATTATAAGGTCAATAAACCTTCAAGTTTTGTCCTATGGTAAAATGTCTGAACTTTGTAAGTTGTTGTCCAAGTAGTTTGGTTTTCTTTATTTGTCTATTCACATTAATAATGACAAAACCGTATAGAATATTTGTGATCCACCTTGGAAAGGAAAAACATATGGAAAATAGTACTTTGGTATCTTTATTGATGTACTATGCATGAATAACAACTGCAGCTGTGTTTGGAGAACATAAAAAACCCTTCTAGGATTTAATTTCATAGACTTGTGAGTAGACTGTATTGTTTAGGAATATGTCTTCTAAAAATCAGGATACTTTGGAAAAGACTGATATGGAGTGTTAATCTCAAAATAGCTATGAAAATTATAAAGAGTTTTGCTTCTCTTCCCTTCCCCCTTCCCCCAAATCATTTTATAGGAGGCTTGCACTAAGAAGATCAGATGTACAGGTTCAGCCCTTGAAAGTTTCCAATAGAAAATCATGTAAGTCTGTTTAAAAATCATACTCCTTTGTTCACACAAATATGGCTTGTATCAGCTCTTTTTAAGATATGGCACTGGTATCTTCAGATATATCAGCAGGCCCAAACCTGTGATGCTGTAGAAATGGGATTTTCGTTAAAGAAAATGGCTTACCCCCGCTTCCGACATCAATACTTATGCAAAACCTATTCCCTACAGTGAATAAAATAATAAATATGCCAATCTCTAATTATTGGAAGGGCATTCTTAATGACTCACTGGGTATTTAAATAGTACACAAAGGGGACACATGTGAAGCCAGTGCTTTTTTTCAGGCTCAACCATCTACTTTTGAAGCATAGTCCAACAATATCTGGAGGTTGTGTGAAGCTGCTTTGGAGTATGTTTTTAGAACATATCAATAAATATCAGGCTGATATATGATCTATTACCACTCATATGCTTATCAAATTTTCTGTCTGCTTTTCTTATTAGAACTGAATTGGACTTCTAAGAAGTGGCATATATAAGGCATATGTTTTAAAATGTAGCAAGAATATTCTAGCAAGTACTTTTTCTGTGTGCCTAATTAGAATTATATCAAAAGCAAATGATGTGAAAGCACAGTATCTCTCATCATGGACTAAAAATAGCATGTTTGAAGGTTTCAGAGTTCTAGTTTTTAAAAAAACACAGTAGTTCATTCTTCTATAGAACAAAGACAGTAACATTACTCTAAACCAAATCATTTTATTGGTGTACTTGAAGTTGGACAGCAAGCTAATGAGCCACTTTCTGTGAGGTTTTGGAAAATTAATATAAAATGGTTGCATGGAATTATGTGTGTGTGTTGCAGGTCAGGAGCATGGAGAAGCAGTCATTTATATTTGTGAACTAGCTCTATTTCTGACATAGGATAGCACTGGACTACATTTGCATGAAATTGGTGACATTTGTTATATGGTGTAACTTATGCACGTGTCCTTAAACTTATCATTCATTTGATGTAATATGTCTTCAAAAGAGAGCATGAACCATCAGTAATTAAAATCAGTTAGACTAATACTGGCCAAAACACCTTCTATCCAACAGAACCATGATTTTTACCATGGTAGTTTGCTTTTATATTTAAGCTGTATCACATGTGTTCTCATTCATATGACTAATAATAATTTAATATTGTTAATCCATAATTAGCATTGTGTAATGGACGGGGTGGTTAATCTCTGAAAGACCTGGTTAAGTGTGTAACCAAAATAAAATAGTAATTTTGATATTAAATATAAACTGAATTATATACTTTTTAAAATTTTCACTAAGTGTGAGAGAAGAAATATTTAATCACTGTCAAATATATTTATATAGTTCAATATCAATATCATGTGATTTAGTATGGTGTGCATTCAAGCAAGATGCAACCTATTTTATAATTTTGAGAATTAATTGTGCACAATTCAAATTTTTATGTGGCGCCCAAATACTGAAAGCAAAACTCATTTTGTCAAATTCTACACTGTAACTCCTTATAACACTATCTGTTTTGTCAGCAAGCCAAACACATCTTCACTCTTCTTTCAAACCTAGTATTCTTCCTGACATTTAGTGAGGAGTCTTCCTCTAAAGGGACGCGGGTGGCGCTGTGGGTTAAAGCCTCAGTGCCTAGGGCTTGCCGATCGAAAGGTCGGCGGTTCGAATCCCCGCGGCGGGGTGCGCTCCCGCTGTTCGGTCCCAGCGCCTGCCAACCTAGCAGTTCGAAAGCACCCCTGGGTGCAAGTAGATAAATAGGGACCGCTTACTAGCGGGAAGGTAAATGGCGTTTCCGTGTGCGGCTCTGGCTCGCCAGAGCAGCGATGTCACGCTGGCCACGTGACCTGGAAGTGTCTTCGGACAGCGCTGGCCCCCGGCCTCTTAAGTGAGATGGGCGCACAACCCTAGAGTCTGTCAAGACTGGCCCGTACGGGCAGGGGTACCTTTACCTTTACCTTTACTTCCTCTAATATTCTCTACTATTGCAAGGACAGCAGACTTTGACCTCACTTTTTATGACTATTTGCAGTCCTAAATTATATAAAGTCAGTGTCATCTTGTCTTGGGTCACTTGCTGCTGTGGTGACGGCATTAACACAGGCTTCATCTTTGCAGTTTGCTGTCTCATCAAACCAAAGAGTGCATTTGATGAATTTCAGTATTTTTGCCTAAAAGTTATCCACTTAAAAAAATACATTAGCATTTTTTGTTTTTATACTTTCTCACGCAAATCTTTTTACGTACAAATTTTGTTAAATATTTTCGGTATAGCTTGGAAATTCAATTTTATACCTTAAGATTTTCATACGTTCACGAAAATCTTAGTGATCCTGCTTATGATAGTTTGTCAATTGATGCTCATTTATAAAATGGGGCTGCTGTGCATTGTGATGCAGGCAAGTGACTGAACTGAATGACTCCTGCTTTCCCCCAAATATACTGGATAGAGTTATGCATCTGTTGTGCATAGCAAATGGCAAACATTTAGAACCTTGTCGCAAAGCAGTTGCATGTTCAACTGATAATGAAACAGATCCTTGAGATCAATCATCAGTTGTGTTCCAATTTACTTTCAATTAATTTGTGTTACTTCTTCAGCCCAGTTCTTTTGTCAGTTTCCTTTCTGTGCATCTTACAACCATATTTCTTTTGCGTGCTTAATTTTTTCTTTATCCATTCTAACCAAACTTGCCTTTCCATCTTAGAAAAATATATAAGAAAGTGGAACCACAATTATTATCATTTGTAGTGTGGCATGCTCCTGTTCAGTACACACATGTACACAGCCTTTTTTCCTCCACCCCCAGTCAGCCAAGATTTTGTTTCAGTCACATTTTAGTAATTTTGTATTGTATATTGTTTTAAAATCTACTGTTTATTTTAATCTTGTCAAGTTGCTTTGAGATTTTCAATAGAAAGTGACTGAATATTCATTAACATAATATTGCTCATTGAGCATGCTCAGTCTTCAGTGTGCTGTTTTGTAGTTTCTTGGCTATTTCCTTCCATAATGCCCCCCCCCCAATCTCCATTTTGTGCTGTTTTAGCTGTATAAGGGCTTGATATCTAAGAACTGAGATGGCTAACAGTATTTATAATTCATGCCAAATATAAGTAGGCTACGTTATGGAACTGAAATGTTGGATACTTTGGTTCACATCAAAGTAGCAGGTACCCGCATCAGTGACTAATAATTATGCAACTTCATGGATTGTGCTCCATGCAGGAAGCTTTCCTGTTGATGTAGCCTCCAAAGGGGTCCAAGCATGCCAGTGGAAATCTTGTCTCTCCTTGTGAATGCAAGGGGCTTTCATGGTAATGATCTGGCCAAGTTTTGTGTTAACAGATCTCACACACTGCTCACTTCATAAATGCAACACCCTTAACAGTTCAGGTGGGAAAATTTATCCTCATTGAAAAAATAAATTCTGAAGGAGGCTTTTCTTCCCCAGTAAGCATTTGTCCTCTTCTTCATTTCTTTCTCAGCTAAGCAACTAAGCTCTTCCTGGGTTCAAAGAAGGCGGGCTATGACAAATTTAGCAGGGGCTTATCAAGTTCAAGTTCTTATAATTTAATTCTTTCTTAACAGCGCAATCCAAAGTGTGTGGATTTGGCAGATCTTGGGCTTTCTTGGCTGAGAAGATAATGGTATTGCTCTGTAAGAGCAAGTCTCTCATAATACATTGTATCATTTGTAAAGAACTATTATTAGTCCTTTGCCTCTTAAGAACGCATTCAAGTAGGTGTCCTGTCCTTCCTTTGTGATTGTGACTTCCTTGTATTGTAAAGGGACAAGAATCTGAATAACTACATGCATGTGCCCTTTAAAACTGATATGCATGTGTGTTGTGCCCTGATATCTGTACCATAGTATGACATTTCATCAGTAAAGTAATGATGCTTGATCAAGGAGCAATAAAAGTGGTACTAGCAGAAGTGTCTTTGGTGGGAGGGGAGACTTTGATGGGCAAGCAGGCAGAGAAATGAGCCCAAAGAAAGTTTGTTCTACTGCATTGTAAGTTGTCTTTGGGATGTGTCTAATAAACTAGGGCAGGGGTGGGGAGCCTGTCGCCCCCATATGTCACTGAACTACAGCTCCCATTCTTCATGACCATTAGCCATGCTGGCTAGGGCTGATGGGAATCAGAGTCCAGCAACATCTGGAGAACCTCAGGTTCCCTCATTCCGGGCTCAGACAGAGCTTTCCAAACCGTGTGCCACGACACATTAGTGTGTAAGCTGCAGTGTGTAGGTGTGTCACACAAACACTCCCTGTGCTCTTATAGGGGGTTAGTTTAACCTCTGGTTTGCTAGTAAAACTGAATTACTACGTCACAAAATGATGCATGTCTAAAAAGAGTGTCACCAATATGAAAAGTTTAGAAAGCTCTGGGCTAGAGGAAGTCTCTGGATGAAAGCAACAACCTGTAGACAACTTAACTTCGACTTAAGAGTGTAACCATTTCAAAATTACAATTGAAAACCCAGTGACTTACTTATGATGCTAAGCAGAACATGACTAGTTAATGTGTTGTTTTTTCATCCCAGGGCTGGTGCAAACCTTTCTGTCTCTTAAACAGTGTTAGGGGAATATAGCCTTTGCATACACACCAAAAAACCTTACACATTTTGAAAGTGAGGTTTTGTCATTTCCTACTCCCATAAAAGAAATTGGGGTACAGGCTTTTGCAGCAAAATGTTGAACGTGCCGTGCATCATACTTCTGCAAAATATGCTCTTAACCTGTTCTTTATATCACTCAGCTCTGTTTTTCCCATTTTATTATGTGCTGAATATAATGTAAATCATGTCTGCTTGTCTTTTGGCTGTTCTAAGCTGAGGAAACAGTTGAGTGTGGTAGGTGTTTTACCCCCCCCCCTTTTATTCTTCCATTATGTCTTCAGTCCATGTAATCACTTTGCATCCTATTTTTCCCCCTTTTGCGCTTCTCAGAGGAAATTAAAGGTACATGTACAAGTTTCCCTGCTGGGCTGCAAGTGATGGCTTAAAAACTAAGTATTCTAGGTCATCACTGACTTAGAGGCAATTAGAAAATAATCCGTATAGATAGCAGTATATGTAGTCATAGCAGCCAGTTGCTTTGTTGTTGCTGGAATTGTTGTTCCAGTCCTGAGAATCGTGGTAGCAGAAGACTGTGAACCTGTTGCTTTCTGCACGTAGTTCCTACAGCACAGTACTGGCATGTGTGCATGAAGATTCCTGTGGGGTAAGGCACAGGGATCCACATGTGTTATCCCATTGTCAGATGTGGTTTCTTCTTTTGTATTTTTCCTTCTCCTCACATAGCAGGCATTTTGGGGGCCCAACACAACAGATCTGCCTGTTTCTGCACATGGGTCAAGTATGCAGAACAGGAGTGAATGTGTGCTAAAACCTCTGAATGTTAGCAAAGTAACATAACTGAACAAAGCAGATATGTTAACACAAGACATTTCCATGGAGCTAAAGATGATGTCAGTCCTATTGCATGGCTCTAATAGATTATCTTTCTTAAATTCAAACTTTGACACTGAATAAAGTGGATCTTTTCCAGTCATTAGGGGTGCAATATTGGAACACAGCTTGACAGATGCTTTACTGCTGTGTCAATCTTTAGGGGACTTTTTACTTGCAGCATACATTTAAACAGTTGTAGCTCATTGATTTCTTTAGATAGGTTATCTACCATCTATCTATCTATCTATCTATCTATCTATCTATCTATCTGTATATACCCAAAAGCTGTAAAGTATTTTGTTAGACATTTGGTATATTAAATAGGCACCAATACTATTTTATACCTAAGAAGTTATATTCATTAAAAATACCCTTTCTGTCTGATCCATTGAGCCAAATAGAAAAACTCCTGATATTCTTTGTAGATTTCTTTACCTTTGTGTTTCAGCTGTTGTATTTTTTATCCTACATTAAAATATAAAGTAGAACACCTTTTAAAATCACTTCTTTATTTTCTGTCATGAATAAGGCAATAAAACAGTGAAAAGTTAAATATGCATGTTGCTGTACTCCAAAATCTCTTGCTCAACTTCAGAACAACACAGTGATTTATTTTTAAGCAGTAGCATATTGAAGGCTTTTTATGCTGTGCTTTCTGCAGTTGTCATTTTTAAGTAACTCTTCTTTTGCATTCATGGCTGGGCATCTAACTATTCTGCTTTATTTCTTGGCTTTTGTTCTGTACGCTTTTACACTTCATCCAGAGGAAGCTGAATGTGCTGGTCACAACAGTGGAGCCCACATAGGTGAGCAGTTGCTTACAAAAGACTCTCTTTCTTTCTCAGCTTTTTCCTGGATGGCTACAGAGTTTGCAGGTAATGGGCATCACTGCATGCAATGAATCTGCTAGATTAAAAAATGGCTCACTGGATTTGACACAAAGGATCTGCATCCTAACCGCAACATATGTTACTAACATTGAAATATAGAATGCATTGAAATGCTACCTTGAATATGAGGAAATAATTTACTTGGGTAGAATTTGCAAAGAAATTTAAATACTTGTCCTAGACAAAATGCTAGGCTGGCTATATTCCTTCTGACTACATTATTTTTCTATCACAGTGTTCTTCAATCTTGGGTCCCAGATGATATTGAACTACAACTCCCATCAACCCTTATCATTGAATAAGCTGGTAGGAATGGTGAAAGTTGTAATCTCGTGACTTAGCGTAGGGATAGCCATTGTGGTACCTGACACATGTTGTGGGCTACAATTTTCATCATCCCTGACCATTGGCCACTCTGACTTGAGTTGGTGGCTCCATAACATCTAGAGGGTACCACGTTGGCTACTGCTGACTTACAGGGAATTAAGTTGGTACTGTTGGATGGCTGGGATTACTTTCTTGTCAATGAGCCAAGTAATGATACCACGGACTGGCTCATCTTTGCTCACCTATTCTTGAAGTGGTTTACTGGTAATTCCTTAGAAGATGCTACACAAGAACCATTGTAAGTTGAACATACCATATCAGCTTTTCTTTATTCTTCAAGGAAGGGATGTGGGAAGAGGACACAAATTATTGGTAAGAATTGGCCCATATTGGGGCATAAAATGGGGTAGAATAGAGAAGGAGGTTGAGATCATGGTGATGCAGGAACTACTCAGGGTAAATCAGCAGCACAAGAGTAGGTGGAGACTAATTGAGGGCATGCTACATAATTTATTAATATATCAATGTCACATGTTTTATTAAAGGGGAAGGTGGCACTGCAAATGGGTAGACTGGTAGAGAGGTTTGTGTGTCACCATGCTTCCAGATAGATTTTAGAAGCTGTGCACTAAATCTGTATGCCTGATATTTGCATGCCACAGGAGGCCTACCAATCGAAACAGAATAGCTTTCACTGTTAAAGCCCTTTATGATTTGGGACCTCAGTAGCTGAATGATATTTTCTTCCCACTTACATTTATCTGTGCCTTGAAATAATCATCTGAAACTCTTCTCTGAGTACCCCTGCAAACTGAGGTGTGGAATGCCAGAGAGGCCCACCTGACACACATTTTAATGCCTTCCTGGTGCCAGGCAAATAACTTTTCTTATTCATTTTCCCAGGCATTTTAAAATAGTTTGTATTTCTAAATTATTTAATCTTTGCATGCTGCTGTGATTTTAGCATGGTCATTTTAGTTCTGTGAAATTTATTTTGGGAGCTCTCTCTGATTATTGCTGTGATTTCTAATCTTGTGGTCTCTATTTTATAGTTGTTTTATTCTCTTTAATGATTTCTTGTTTTGTTTAAATAGTTTTTGATCATTGACATCACTCAGGGAACTGCTGTTGGGAGACTGATAAATAATAGCAGTACCACTGATGGCACTATTCAAATTAGCAACTTTAATGCCAGACCTTGCTAGTTGATCTCTTCAGTTGAAATATATGTTTTCTTTAACTTAGTAGAATTGAGTATGATGGATTATCAACCTTAACTCGCACCTTTTGTCATACAGAAAAAAATTGCATAACAATAAGTTTCAGATCAAGGAACTAGGTAGTTATCATAAGATTATTCTGAGTAGTTCATGGGATGTGTAGAGGTATGCCAGAATTCATTGGTAATGGGGGGGGGGACTCCATCACTACCTTTGCCTTCCTCCTACATACCTCTACCAGCAGGGCTCTATGAGCCTCCATGTAGGTGATACTTACATACCCTGAGGTATCTGCAGTCAGCCTGTTCAGTTTGGTATCACTCTTGGCCCAGTATGTTCACTGATCTCCATTGTTCCAACCAGGATCTGAAGCAGGTTAGCAAGCGTTAGTTTAGAAGGGAACCTTGTGAGTGCCAATGCAGATGCACTCTAAGCTAAGGCTTGGAAGGAAACTTTTGCTGGAAAGTTGGAGGAAGAAGGGGAGACCATTGGGTCACTCCCAGTTTCTTAACTATGGATACAGGGTGGAAGTGTTATAGCTTCATTCGGTTTTCATGAAATGTTATTTCTGGGATTCATAATGGGAAACCACAGTGGTGTCAGACATACAGAATAAAAACTATTTAAAAGCCCTAGTCATATGTCAGGAATTGGGTGTACTGTTATAAGGTGGCCTCAGAAATGAACTTCCTGCAGACTAGAGTTGTCCAGAAATAATTAACTATGTTTTTACTGTGCTAGTCAATGATATGGTGCTGGTTTAACAGAGAACTTGCTATTTGTCTATAATGTCTGTCAAACTGTATTAAATTTGACACACAAGCATGTATATCATTGTAGATTGTGAGCCTGTGGGCAGGGCTTTACCATTTATGTCTAAATGATACCTACTTTTTGTGAGATGTTTGCTGTTGATACTTATTGGAAACAATGGCTTGTCTTTTTCTCTATATACATTGAAGGCAAAGGGTTGCCTTCAATGTATATAGAGAAAAAAGTGCATACAATTTTGAAAAAACAGTGATTGGTATTAAATGGGCAGCAGTGAAGGACAGAAGTTGAACTAATTTTCATGTAGTTTAATGGTTCAAACCATGTAGTTAAACTATTTTGTTGGTAGTAAACTGTTTGCATACTATTAAAAACAATAATTGGTTTCACCCTTTTGGAGAAAACTATTTAAATAGCTATTTATCAACATACTTAAAAACTCTATAAACTCAATATAAATACCGGTTTTAGTCTCCGAGAAGAATGGTGTGAGCCATTGCCAGAAGAGGGGGTGTTGCTCCCTTTTGTTTCTACAGCTAGTTGCTAGGAACATGTTCAGTGTGTAGCATTTCTAAAGTGGTTGATTGCACTTGGAATAGTCTAACACTTTAACCTGACCAGGAAGAGGGGATTAGCATTTGGGGGGTGGGAAGTCCTGTTCAGTGTTTGCTAATTTGTTACAATCTAGTTTGACCATGAAATGGGATCAATTCAAAGGGTTCTGCACCCAGGAGCTGGCTTAATTTTCAGTGCCTTTCACTGATGATCTGTGGAACAAAACAGAGGAAAGTTTTTGCTTTCCCTCAGGTATGTACTTCTAGAGGGGAGCCTAAGCCTTTTGAGCAGCAGCTATTCTTTTGTAGAATAGTGCCTCTCCCACCAGCAGGAAACAGGGTTAGCTTGCAAAGTTGACTCCACTATTGGAAGGAGCTACCAGGCTGCCATAAGCACCATGAAACCAGTGAAGGCCTTATTTGGTGCCTCCAGCTTTTATGTTTCAAAAGTACATGTCTCTACCCCTCCTAGGAAAAAATTATAATCAAAGTGTGCAGGTACCCTTCTAAGCACCAGGAATTTCTGTGAAATGATTAGCCAGTGAGTGAAGTGAGAGCTGTGATTGATAAGTGAGCTGTTGAGGCACCAGGCAGTGGGAAAACTTGGGGCTCCAAATAGCTGCTGTCCCCCTTTAGTGCCCTTTTCCTGCTTCTGTCTTATATCCTAGTCCTTGGATCCACCCAGTTGCTGCTCTATTTGTTTCACTTTGCTTCCTGCCATCCATATAGAGCAGCTGCTTCAGAAACTCTTTGAAAATGTGGGAGAGGAAATCTGGGGGTCCTACCCATTGCTGCTTTGTTTGTGTTTGCTGCCTATTGGAATGTAGAGTGGGTGGCTGCTTGATAGATGCCTCAGTAGAATACTGGGGGGTGGGGGAAGGTTATGACAACCATTCGTTGTTCCTGCTACATACCCTACAATGGGGATTATTCCAAAGTTGTTTGGGTGAGGGCAGTGCAGAGGCTTCATATTGATGGTGATAATAATTATCACATTTTTCCTGGTTCTTTTTTATGAGTGAGCAAGTGCATAAGTATTACTACTACTACTACTACTACCACCACCACCATCACCTTTTCCCTGCTTGTTCTCAAGTGTTGTTGTTTTGCCAGGGGTGGGACATTTCCAAAGAATCGTTCTTATCATCACCTTTTCCTCTTGCCTGGCACACATCAAGGATTGTTCCCAAGTTGTTTGGGAAAGGGAGTGCTCAGTGCAAAGGCAGAAACACTATTACTGACATCTCTTCATACACCCCTTATTTCAACATCTACTCTGATGAGTTTTTTTAATGACTTTCCTTGCATTTTCCTTCCATTTCTATTTGTTGTTGTTGATGTTGTTGTTTATTAAATTTGTATACCACCCTCCATCTGACAATCACAGCTTTAAATTTTGCCTATTCAGGTGTATGGCTGGCTGTAGTGATTCAGAATTATTCCTGCATTCAGTTATCTTTTAATTTCTAGCTCTGATCTACAGCAGCACGTCAGAAGTATTGTATTCTCTGGCAGATCAGCATGCTGGGATGCAGTTGTGATGGGAGTTCAGGGTGGCTCTATTAAAAGCAGTCACTATTGACTCTGAGCACTACCATTTTGTCTCACTGCTGCTCCCGTGGTGTTTATGAAGGTTCTGGTCATACCAATAGTGCACCAGAGGATGCAAAGTATTGAAACGTAAAGAAGTATCAAGTGGCTTGAATTAAAGGTGATCATACTGATACGTTGGGCTTTTCTAGGCAACATAAAAGGCAAGCAGATCTTGGTAAGGACAAGCAACAACTCAGTGAAGATCTGTCTCAGCAGGCAAGGAGGCATGAGATCTATTTCCCATCATAAGAAGCCTGTCCTGGATTGCTCAGAGTAGAACATCTGACTCAAGTGACAAACACGACTGTAGACTGGCTGAGCTATGTCGTCTAATATATTGACTGTTTCTCCCCTTAATTATATTTTATCTTGTGCCCCATTTAATGATGTATGTGTTATCAAAACAAAGCATACTGGTGTTGCAATGATTAAAATGGATTTTTAATGTAATTCAAGACTGTGAAGCTACTAATAGGCATAGCTGTCAACGTTTCCCTTTTTTAAAAGGGAAATTCCCTTATTCTGAATAGGATTCCTTGCAAGAAAAGGGAAAAGTTGACAGCTATGACTAATAGGTTTTTAGAAACATTCATCGCTGTTGTTGACTTTCTTTGAACCAGTATGGATGTCAAATATATGATCTCAGCTGGGAACGTATTTAGATAAAGAATGAGTGTCTTCTGTTGATTCTGCAAGCACTTATTAAAATATCAGTATCTGGGAGTTGGGTAATTATCAGTATTTTGGGGGTAGGGATATCAGCAAATTTTGCAAGTCTGTATTACAAATGTGACATTTCCCCATATTTCTGTTCTCAGTGCTTAACAGAGATCTAGCCTGCTATACCAATATGATGATGTTGTTTTTTTAAAAAATACATCATTCCTAATTTTCACCAGCAACCCATACACTTTGAAATTGGCACCTTTTGAATAAAAATAATTTGGTAATGTGATTAGGCCACAATCCTATCTAAAAACATAGAGGGACTTCAAAAGTAAACACAAAACAATGGAGATTAAAAAGACGTTAAATTTCACCCCATGTGGCTCCCATATGCCCTTGCATGAGCCTAATCAAATATGTATGGAAAACAATTTGGACTTTGAATTTGGTCCTTTAAGATATAAGGAAGAAAAACTACTAAGTAACAAAAGTAACAAATGCCCATATGAAGGAGTGTTTGTTACAGATGGGCTACTGGCTAGGCTGATGACAGTAACCCTTGCTTCTGCTTCTTTTTTTAAATCTCGTAACTACAGCTGGTTTCAGGAGGAGTTTCCGTCTCAGCAGAAAAGATAGAAAAACAAACAAGACTATGTATGAATGCAAGAAGAGTGATCAGTACGATACAGCAGATGTCCCAACTTACGAAGAAGTAGCAAAGTATAGACGACAGCCCAATGAGAAATACAGACTTGTTGTCTTGGTTGGTAAGTTTTAATTATTTGAATTGGGAACCTAGGTTGTTTTGTTTCATGTTATCTTTTTGAACTTTAAAAATCATGTGCCAAAGCAACCTGAAATGCTCAAAAGTCTCAAGAGGCTCATGTGGAAGCAGATGTTTCCTGAGGTCCATATATTCAAGTATATTTATAAGGAACCACAAGGGCAGGCAGGTACTGTACACAGATAAAAATGTACATTAGTTGCTCTTTTGCCTCTGGCCTCATCCACCACTGGCATGTAACCCTCAGAAAGCTGATAGCTGAAAAGTTCAGAGGTGCCCCAGCACAATGGCAGCTAGAGCATGTGTCTATATGCATATCTGAGAACAGTAAGCATCCAGCATAAAAGTCTCATGGACTTGTTTCATGTCCACCTAGCCATATTGGCCAGATTGCATGAATATTCATCATATTTATCCTGGGCCTGAAAGCAAGAAGGATATGAGAAGGCTCTCCTCAGTATGTGAGGCCCAGAAGCAGAGAGAGTGAACTTCTGTCTTTACAGCTTCCATCATTCTTTTTCCTGGCCTGACAGCCTGTGCATTCACCTTCTGAAAAGATGATTTTCATCCCTTTTCAGTCACATACATTGTTTTCCCACATGGAAAAGGAGTAGCTGGATGTTTAGCTTATAGCCTTTCTGTAAAGTTTCTCTCCCTATCATGCAGATGTAATGTGTTTCAGTTCTTAGTTAAGGATTGTGAGCTCCTCTTTGCCGAGCACTTAAAACTTGATTCAGAATCTTGCCCGGTTGGGTGAATTACACTGCAGAGGCAGAGGTGTTATAAGCTTTATTCGGCTTTATTTTACCTGTCTCAAAAAGACAACATAAGACGAAGCCTCCTGATTCAGGCCAAGGCTCACCTAGTCTAGCATCTTGTTCTCACAGTGGCCAACCACATACCTATGGGAAGCCCACAAGCAGGACATGAGTGCAATAGCACTCTCCCAAGTTGTAATTCCTGCCAACTGGTATTCAGGTCATAGTCAACAAATAGTCAACTTGTATTCATAGTCAACAAATGCCTTGAGATGGTTCACAAGACATTTATTTAGCTAGCTAGCTAGCTAGCTCGCTCCCCTTTTCCTGTGCTCTTAAATCTCATCACACTGTAGGGATAGCTAATCACAAGCAGATCTGCAGTCATGGTGCAAGACTCTTTATTATTATTATTAAGTGTTTGACACATAGCCACAGCAGATTTCATCAGTTTTGCTTCCGTTTGCTTTAGAGTGCCATTCTATTTGACTCCAGGGTAAACTTGTCAGAGTTTTATTATTTGCCAGTAGCCAATAAAAAAATACCCACTATTACATCAATTATGAAGCTAAGGAACATAACTATGAAGCAATCAATATACCAAACACTGTTTGCTAATGCGTTACATAAACAAGCTACCCTTTTCTTCCAAACAGATTCCTAGTCTTCCTTAACTGT
The DNA here is from genome assembly GCF_965153285.1 of Podarcis tiliguerta. Lineage (NCBI taxonomy): Eukaryota > Metazoa > Chordata > Lepidosauria > Squamata > Lacertidae > Podarcis > Podarcis tiliguerta. The sequence continues at coordinate 39,899,760 of NC_139545.1, read as the reverse complement.
GTTTTATCAAAAAATAGTGGGGGCAATGTGGACTAGTAGCTGACTATAGTTGCAGGGTAGCCCAAGCAGGGTTCTGTTCTGTTCTTGTGTTGGGTGATTCCTATATTACCTCACTGGTCACTTGCAGTAACTTAAGATATGGTCCAGAACATAAATTAGGGTGGGGTTATGGTCTTTGAATCTAGTCAGCAATCTCAACACTTGATAACCAATTTAGAGATCTTACAAAAGCCGTTTAGAAATATTTTCCAATATACTCCATTTACAATCCAACAATTATAAATTGTTCTTCTACTTGTTGCACTACATTTTAGTTTCTTTTGCAGTACTGTATAGGCCAATGTTTCATTAGCAGAATTTCTTCCATTATAAAAAGTTGCAGACCAGAAGAAATATGACCCTCTATCAGGGACTGTTATGAACTGTAGAACTGCTGTTTTTATATAGCTCATATCCAAGGGAACACTTAAAATCAGTTTTTAATAAACAGCTTTGTCATTCTCTAACGCACAAGTTCAGGCACCTACTACTGTGAGCGAGAGATTGTGGGTTCTACACAGCAAGTAATAACATGCTTGAGTTGATTTTACACCTATATCAACAGAGTTCTGTGAAATGTGTGATAAGTAGACTTTTTATGACAAATCACATATGCTGGCTCTGAGGGATATCTAGAAATTTCGTTTTATTTTGGTGGTACTAAATCAAGTGAAGAAAGTGTGCTTTTACAGTAACAAAAGCAGCTCACAAATTTATTGCAGACTTCAGTAATTTTGATGTTTTTCTCTTGGTATTAGAAGCAGCATAAGTCTGGCCAATATCATAAAAATGTCTTGGGTAAAATGTGGAAAAACTGGCACTGTTAATATAGGTACAGTAGAAATGATCAGATTTAAAAGCTTTGGACATGCTAGTAGCTGCATCCAATACGATGTGTGAAATACAATTTTGATGTTAGTGCCAGGAAATACAAGGACAAATAATTAAATTTTCACATAATTGGTTGTGGCAAAAATGTTCAGTTATAGTAACTGAAAACACAATTTATTATTGGAGTCTATTTAAAAAAATAATTGGCTGCCAAGTAGATGTTTCACTTAAACTTACTTTAAATAAATGAATTCTAATTCACAGAATATAAACTCGATGTAGAGTTTAGACTATCACTGTTTTGGGATGTGATTTTCCTTTCTATCTCATCCCAGCTCCCACACTTTTGCTGCCATCTGCCTTTTCTCTCTCTCTTCTACCTAACAGGCCGAGATGGAGGCTCTAACCAGTTTTGGTTCACCCCAGTAGATAATTTGGATAGTGAATGCTTATTTAGCTGCATTCTAGTCCCTAAAATAAAAGTAGCCATTGTTTTTAGGTAAGTGGGCCCTGAGCTATGGGGTGGTATGTTAACCCACTGGAGAAAGCACAAGTTTTGAGCTTGAGACTCTTAATCTCAAGGTTGTGCATTTGAGCCCCATGTTGGAGCAAAGATTCCTGCATTGCTGGGGGTTGGGCTAGGTGACCCTTGTGGGTCCCTTCCAACTCTAGAAGTCTGTGATTCTATGATTGATTAACTGTTAGGAGTATTGATATTCAGAAGGGCATTGGAACTGATCAGCTGATAAAATAAAGCGAATGCTAGCAGGAATGGTGCTTTGTCTAAGAGACAAGCAGAACTCCAAATGCTGCAGGTCTGAATTTAACATTACTGTACATATCCTGACTGACCTTTGCTCCAGCACATAATGATGAGCTGTGATCTCCCCTCCTCATTGCAGGAAATAAGGGAATCAGAAGGAGTATGGTGGCAGATTAGGCAGAATATGGATCACCAGCATTGGATTTACAGCAAGAGGGTTTCCCCCAGCTTGCAAACATCTTGCTCTAGTTGCACCTTGGATATAAACCATAAAATGATATCTCCTCAACAAATATGGAACAAAAGAGGCAAAAGTAATTATTTAAACCTAGTAATGGTGTTTGTGGTAGGCAGCTGGAGATTTTTAATACACAAGTGGGATACACAGGGAAGGCTGAAATTAACCCCTTAACACTCATTTCCTTTCTGGGAAATGTGTCGATTGATACTTCAGTGCAAAGGTTTAATCTTGTCATGTTAGGAAAGATGACCAGTTTGTACAAGAAAAGCATCCATTTGGGTAAAACATTCTGCAGAATGTCAGGAAAAAAGCAGATGAATTTATTTGGGTTATTTTAAATTCTAATATCATAGTCCTGTGGTCCCTGTATGTCACTTTATACTTAGGTAAGGGAGAAGTAGGAAATTGTGTAGAATACCTTAATAGAGGATCTTGATTCAGAGTAGTGGCAGGAGGAGTCTGAAGTGGACCTTTACATGAAAAGTTAAAATGATTACTTATGATTTAAAATGATTACTTATGTTTAAAATGATTTAAACAACTAGTTGTTTAAATATTATGGCTTGGATCCTAATTTTGGGGTCTGCGAATGGAAGGAGAGTTGGAATCATGGGACCGGTTCTTCTGTATGCTCAACTCTTTCTGTGAAGCAAAAAGTGAAGCGAAAAAGTTTGGATCCAAGCCAATAAATTTTCCTGAGTTTTATTTCAGATACAGCTGTTCAAACCAAAAATAAAATTAGATGAAGTAAGCTGTTACAGATGCCTTGCCATGGTTGCTGGTCATCTAGATACTCAAAGCACTGAAGACTGTTCATATAGCATTGATTTAGTTAAAATTTCCAAAATGGTTGGATTTCAAGGCAAAACAATACAGCAGAGCAACAAAACAATACAACAATCATTTTCAAACACCTTGAATGTTTCACAAACCTTATGAGGAAGACCATGAATAAGTGGAAATCAAATATGTTTTCATAGCTGTGCAGAGCTTCGATACTACCTTTATAGAAGGCTTTATTCCTAGTGCTCATGAAAAATCAGTTTTCAACCTACCAGTAACCATTCCATTTCCATAGAGATAAGATTGTAATTTACTTTCATATAAGTCACTGTTGTCTGGAGATGCATAATTGTAAGAATGGTGATACAAGAACAAAAATCTAATGCTGATAGTTTCACAGTCATTTTTAATTTTCAGACTGCGCCAACAAATTTTGTTTACATTTTAGACATTCATCTGCAGTAATAAATTATAGTTCATGCAAAGCAAAGATGAAACTTGCCATGCCATTTCTTGCTTAAGTGCACATGGTGTAAATTCAGCAACAGCTTGGCTTTTCTGGAGAATCTATAGTTTGGAAATAATGAAAAGTATTTGGCCTTCATTAGTACTTCTTTACTGCACATATGGGTTGGGGTGCAACTAGTCAAATCTGAATATTTAATAACTGTGATGGGTCTGAATATATTAAACTTCAGAAAATTTATAAATGGCTCACACCCTGACCTGGCCCCTTCTATATCAAATTATATGATCTGGAGCTGAGAAGAGAAACGCTAATCACTTAAGTGTTTCTTTCAGCTTTTCCATCTATGCAGAAGATGGGCTGAACATAATACACCAGGCTTCCTCAACCTTGGCCCTCCAGATGTTTTTGGCCTACAACTCCCATGATCACTAGCTAGCAGGACCCAATGGTCAGGGGTGATGGGAATTGATGAGGAAGCCTGAAATACACCTTTCAATTTTGTGTGTCTTGTCTTGAGAAAGCTAAGAAGATGAAACAAAGTCACCTGAAATTGCTGCCTGTATTCAAAGTACAGTGGATCCTAAATATGTTGGGTGGGAAGATGGATATCCAGTCATGATTCTTGGGTATCTCCAATAATCTCTGCTCTGTCAGATTCACATTTTTGTATATTTAGTAACTCTGTGTGTATATCATTCTTTGACAAAACTGGCAGCGGGTTGTTCATTTTCCAGGTAATGTAGAACTGCAGTTCCTGAAGCCCACAGGTCTCAAGAATGAACAACCCGCTGCCTATTCTGCCAGATAATGATATACACAGAGTGTTACTTGATGTAAGGACAATCTCTTTATCTCTGCCTAGAGAATGTGGATGGTGCTGAAGTTACACATCTTGTTCTGGCCTTGTGTCTTTTAAATCTCACATCATAAGGTGTTGCATGATCGAAATAGTAATCAAAGGATAATTGATTACAATGCATTTTAACTTTCAGGGCCTGTGGGTGTAGGATTGAATGAACTTAAACGGAAATTGTTGATCAGTGATACTCAGCATTATGGTGTAACCGTGCCACGTAAGTGACAATCAGTTCTGTATAAAGTTCAGTGTTACTTAATCCGGCATAAGGTGAACATGTTTGAACATATAGGGTATGCCTTTTAGGAGTGCTCACCTTGAATAAGAATGTAAAGGCTGTGCTTTTTTCTTGCTGTCGCTAAACACTTTAGAAAATAAGAGCTCTCCGTTAAAATCTCTGTGAGACATGGGGGTAGGTACTCTTCCAGCATTGTGGAGCTTTGTCCAACCTGTAGAAGTTGTGCCACAAATGGTACAGAGAGTAGGGATTTGTGGCCCTACTGGACAGAATTGGAGTGGCCCAGGGGCCTGTTATGCCATAGTCAGGTTTGCACTCCCATCTGCACCTTTAATGCTGACTTGGTGCTTCCACATCACTTCCCAACTTCCTAGAATAGAGGCAAAACCATTCCAAGGGATGACTAGAACTGATCCATATTTGATATCCTTGCTGTGTTAACAGATTTGAGCAAGCCACCCATTTGCTGAGTGTTTATGCAGCTGAGGGACAGGAATTAGTACTTTAATTATTTTAGGGGCAGGGAAGGGAGCATGCAGGCTTAAGGCTCAAAACAAGCTTTGTTGCATCTGAGCAAGGCCTGAATCTGCTCTAACTGTTGAGAAAATCTAAAATAAAGTTATCTATAGTGACAAATGAAACACTGAATTCAGTAGTGCAGGAAGTAAATAAGGAACTCTTGAAGCAGGGATTGAAGCACTTGTTTTCAATATAACTTGAAAGCTTATTGAAACTTTCACAAAATTTTATGAATGAAATGTGTGTGGTAGAGCACATGTGTAATACCAGTGCTTTAATGTGACTGTTTTTATTGGGTATATTTGCTCAGATTTTACAAAAAGAATAAGCAGTATTGGCACAAAGTCTTGCAAGCATTCTAATTTTTAGGATAATGTATTTTCAGGAATTGCAACAAAGATAATATCATATCAACTTGAAGGATGTCCAAAAACTGAATTAATTCTGTGCCATGAGATCAATAATGGTTCTTGGACACGCATGCTTTCTCATATGTCCTTTTGAATCTTGAAACCACTAGAGAAAGGTGATTTGATATCCTGGGTTGCTTTCAAAAACTCTGGGAACGCTTCTGTGTGTTATGAAGGGAACATGAATGAGGAGAGAATGCATGGAACCTAAGCCAATTCCTGATCTTGGTCAGAGGAGGGAGGAGCTTTTGTGTTTAATCTCCCACCACCACTCACATTGCAACAATGTCCTGGTAATTAACATCAAGCTGATAGCATGAGACTCTTAATCTCAGGGTCATGGGTTTGAGTTCCACGTTGTGCAAAAGATTCTTGCATTGCAGGGGGTTGGACTAGATGACCCTCGCGGTCCCTTTCAGCTCTACAATTCTATGATTCTGTGATCAAACAGAAAAGACTTCTGTTGGTTTTTTGTTCATTTGTAAACTGTTTCTTATTTCTTTTGCAATAAAACCAGACACAACAAGACCAAGAAGAAGCCAAGAAAGTGATGGCGTTGAGTACATCTTTATTTCCAAGCACTTGTTTGAGACAGATGTACAGAACAACAAGTATGTGGGAAAGCAAGAACTTTTGTCATAACAATGGTTTTTTGTCATTTTGTGGCTAGACATCAATTTATAAATGGAAGGTGCTTCCTCTTCTGAATATTCAGATTAGAACAAACTTCATTTGAATTGGGGGGGGGGCAGCAATGTGTATTCAGTTTCTCTTAAATCTCTGCTTACTTCCCTGCCTGTAATCCGTTGGCTTGCCTGAACCATTTATTTGCACATTAACTGACAACTGCTGACCACTAATGGAAAAAATTAATTACCACTAATGGGAATAATACAATTGCATATACTGTTGCCCTCAACTATGATTATAATCCATATGAACACAGTAGCAGTTCTAGACAGCAGATCTCCTGTTTTGCGTTTGAGACCTCTTCTGAAATGTCCAGGACAGATGTCAGAAGTTTTAACTCTTTTTATTAACTTCAAAAGTGACTTCTGTATACAGCACCAGCAAAGTCCTGCTCCTGTGCTGGGGGTATGGGTGGGAGGAAGAGGGAAGGGCCTCACTGACTCTCAAGTTTGCAAACTTGTTCAGTATTATGCTGATGCAGTGTTACATAAGATAATGTTACATTCCCCTCCAAAAAAACATTTTTTAGTCTTTCTATATAAGAAGTTATATTGAACAATTGGACTAGATGACACTCATGGTCCCTTCCAACTCTGTAATTCTATGATTCTGTGATAAAACAGGTCAGATGTGGAAACAGCGTTCAATAATCTATTGTTTAGATTATGCATATTTTTACTTCATTAGTTTCAAATGAGGATAAAAAAACTTTAGCAGGCTATTTGTTCTTTAGGTCTTTTGCTCTGTTTCAGTGAAATAAAAGCAGGTTTACTGTGCGTGTGTGTGTGTGTGTATTTATGTGCAGTGGTACCTTGGTTTACAAACTTAATCCTTAATCCAAAACTTAAACTTCTAGAAGTCTGTTCTTAAACCAAAACGTTCTTTTACCAAGGTGTGCTTTCCCATAGCAGCAGGGACTCAATTTACAAATGAAACACACTCAACCGGAAGCAGAACATGTTCTGCTTCCAAGGCAAAGTTCACAAACCAAAACACCTCCTTCTGGATTTGCAGCATTCTTAACCCAAGTTGTTCATAAACTAAGCTGTTCTTAAACCTAGGTACCACTGCATATATATAATCTCAAAGCAAAAAAATCTGTAATAGACTCTCACATAGAAGTGAAAAGAATGGATTGTGTGAATCTTCTCTGTATAATGCTACGTTTGGGGAGTCTTTAAAGGAAACATTCAATAATGTTTTTCAATTACAGGTTTATTGAATATGGGGAATATAAAAACAATTACTATGGAACCAGCATAGATTCAGTTAGATCTGTTCTGGCTAAAAATAAAGTTTGTTTGTTGGATGTACAACCTCATGTAAGTAAACTGCAACATTTTGTTTTTCTGTTGGTAACCAAATGCTGATTTGCATTGCTTTGTAGAAACAAATAAGATACTTTAGGAGGGTAAGAGCTGAAATGTGAAATCTATGTTCTACTGGCCACCTTGGGACTGAACTCCTAGTAGAAGGGAAAGTATGGACCTGGGTACTAAAAGACTAGCTGCTTACCACATTAACTATGAAAACAGATTTATTTTTGCTAAATTATTCCAACTTGAGAACTTTTACCTGCCTGTTCAGAACTGGACTCATTCACATACACTCCTATATAATGGAACTAGAATACATGACCAACATGACTGATACTTCAGGAAATACTATGGAGGATCTTTCTGAATGAGCGATTGTAAATTACTCTGCACAATTAAAATGCTATATAAATTATGCTTAATAGCAGTAGCTCTGGGGGATGAGGGAGAAAAATATAGAGAAGTGCCAGATGGAAACTGGAGAGTGCCAGGTGACTTGCCTTACTCAAAGTAAATACATTTTGAAACAAGCTGCTCATAACTTAGCATTTTCTTCCCTCCAGACAGTAAAGCATTTAAGGACATTAGAATTTAAACCGTTTGTCATCTTTATAAAACCTCCTTCAATTGAGCGTTTGCGAGAAACGAGAAAAAATGCCAAGATAATTTCAAGCAAGGATGAAAAAGGTGCTGCCAAGCCTTTTCAAGTAAGTAACTTCTGCGTTCCTGCAAATATGACAAGGTGCCGGGGGGCTGTGTCTGTCAGTGAAGGTGACTGCACACCCTGGTTCACAGTGCACATAATATTTTTTCAGCATAACATTTTTTTGAAGTATTGGAAACAGAATCAGAGAGGCCGATCACTTCCAGAACCACCACCTCCCTCTCTCTTCTCCCTTCATTTCATGCTCTTATTGCCTGTCCTTTAGGCAGTGACAGAAACAGTATCACACCTAACATGTTAGGGATGGAGGCAGTTACCATATTTTTCCATGTATAAGACCAGGTTTTTTAAAATCTCCCCCAAAAAAGGTTTGAAATTGGGGCTCATCTTACGCACGGTTAGTGCTGAGGGGTGTTTTCTTAATTTGGATTCCCCCCCAAACAGGAGTGTCTTATACATGGAGGCATCTTATACACAGGAAAATACGGTATGTCCCCTCCCAGCATTCTTTTCAGCTGCCACTGCAAGATGAGTGGGTCACAAGTCTGGCTAATTATAATTGTATCACGTTTCTGTAGATTTAGCTCTATTTTTGCTCCAGATATGCACCTAAACTATAGGAATAAGTATGGGTGACAAGAAAAGGCAGAGGTGGTTTAATAAACGTATTGATGCACAGCCTCCGTGTCCGGCAATATCATGTGAACGCAAGCAAGAATGTCTCTCAGGATTGAATCCTGTGGAGGTTGTTGGAAAGGAGTATGTGTAACAGTGTGAACGCCTAGCAAAGGATGCCAGCTGTGGATATTGTCAATTTGTTTCTGACAAAATTGTTGTAAATGTTGGTTTTTTAAAAAATACACGAATTTGGAATAATTAGGCTAGTGAGACTTCACAAGACTATTAAATACATAAATAGTTTCTTAATTTGTAAAAGTATAACACAGTCCTGGGGACTTACTCTTCTTAGGATTTTCTGTCTTAATTTTATGTAGTTACATTCTATGTTTCCAAAAACATGAGCAAAAACCTACTGAATGAGCCCTAGTAAGACCCAGGAATCTGAAAGGAACGATTCTTTTGGATTTTTACCAAACTTTCAAAAATACAGACTGTGTTCTAGTAAATCCCTTGCTAATAGCAGGCAGAGTCTTAGGTAATGTAGTTGGTCAGTACATCATTAATGTAAATAGCTTAAAAACATTTTTCCAGTGCTTTTTCTAGCACAGAGACATTTCTTTAATTATCAGTTAGTGACTAATAATGCTGATATGCGGATAAAGAGGAAGGATTTGTAAATTGCTGGGCAAAATAGAGTTTTTAAAACAATAACAAAATAGTTTGAAACGAAGACTTGTGTGAATTTTGTAATAAAGAACATATAATTTTTATTCCCTGTTTTATGAACTATTAGCTAAGCATAGGCTTTGATCCAAAATCCTGGTATGCTAGCATGTCTACTTATGCAGGAGGGGCACAGATCCACACACACACACACACACACACCCCGGTGGCTGCTGAGGGTCAGGGGACTCTTCAGAATAGTTTTGCGGGGGGATTCAGGAAATTGGCAGCTTCCCCCAGCACAAATGGAAATGCCTTCTACTCACACAGCAAGATCATTGGAACCAAGCCATAAAACCTGATTCCTTGTTAACTCCGCATTCGGCAGATTTGTAACTTGTTTTGCTTTTCCTTTTGAATGACTACTTCTCTTTCTTTTAGGAGGAAGACTTTCAAGAAATGCTTAAATCAGCACAAATTATGGAAAGCCAATACAGCCACCTTTTTGACAAAGTTATAGTAAATGATGATCTTACTACAGCTTACAATGAGTTGAAAACAACCTTTGACAGACTGGAGCGAGACACCTTTTGGGTTCCAGTCAGTTGGGTGCATTCATAACACTAAACAAATAAAATGTTTCATAATATTTTAATAAGGTACTCAGTTGGATCTAAATGGACATTTTGTTGGTGGGAAGCTTTTCGAGCTTTGGCAAACTGGTGCATTTACAAACTTGGTGCAGTGGAATGTTGATCTTATTTTTCTGTGTGTAAACCTTCCTGTTTGGAATAGGGGTTCGGAGGCAGAATATCACATTGAAGCCTTATTTTTTACCAGATTCAATTTTACTGGTTTTTGAAGTGAATCTTCAGCTATTACGATACCACATTTCATCAATCCAGTATGAGATATCCTTTAAGCTGAGCATTGATATTAAAAAGTCTTAAGGTCTGATATCAGTGTTTAAGTGGCTTCCAATTTTGCTACTTCCAGACCTGGATAATAGTTAGCACTTGAAATTTTTAAAACTGGGGATGCAAAAGTGGCTACCATTTCTTTAACTAAAATACAAATATTTGAACTTGCTTACGCTCAGTCCGAATTTTGTGTGTGTGCTGAGTATTGTCTTCCACATCCAGACTGACTTTTACCACAACAGCAAATTTTATTTATGTTGGTGGAAAAACTTTCTTGGATCTTTTCAATAAGCAATAATATTGCTCTGCATCTTGAGTATTTGTAGATTACCCTTGGGGAGTATTCACAGCAGTGCATCAAAGCTTAGATTGGGGTAATTCTAACAAAGATAACAGGGTGGAGGGTTAGTCTTTGGGAAAGAGGCAGTTGGGTAAATGGATTTTATTTATATAAGTGCTTCATTGTTTTAATTATAAACCTTTCTAAAACAGCCTTTGAGAAAACCCAGAACCTATTTTTTTATTTGAAAATTTGTAATTAAAACTAGTGGATCATTCTCATTTTACACTGACCCAGAGCTGTGTTTTCTGGAATGAAGAAAGTAATTTTTTTGCTTCTTCTTGATTTCCTCTTGACACAAAGTTTATTAGTAGATGAAAAGAGAAATACTTGTTGTGTTCAAGCGAATTTGCCTTTCCAATTTATACGTGACAGTGATGTATCAGAGGCTTAGTATGCAAACAGGAAGTCCAGTTATTTTATGTTAATGTATAAAAGGGTTAGCTGTCTTATTTAAAGGCAAAAGAATTTAGTGAGACTATATATATTTATGAAAAGGGATGAGAAGGGATATATTAATTTTTTGCATTTCTTGTCAATGTGATCATTTATTAAACAGATCCCTAGGTGTCTGTGATTTGAAACACTGGCTTTATAAACTCAACATTCCATGTAAATGTTTTAGTTTCGATACAGATAAACCACCAGGTCTTTGCAAATGTAGTCTAAATAGATGGTTGGTTTTTTGGTTCATTGCATTCATGTTTTAAAATTGTGTAATACAAGGGAAGTGCCAACAACCAGAATATCGTCTTTTGGAAACATTTGTGCTAGAGTGACGCATGTAGCCTGGCCCTGAACATCCATCATGTAATGTTGAGTGTCTCAGGTTTTACTGTTTTTGGTGATCTATGGTTGTACTTCAGCACCAATTAATTGCATGAAAAATACTGAACTGGATCCCCTCCCTCCCGGCTGTGTTTCAGTACTGCTTTAAATAAATCACTGTGGTTGTTTGTTTGTTTGGCAGGCATTATGCGTCTTTGACATTCAGTGTGTACTGCAAGAGCCAGTGCCAAGAATGCTGGGTATCTGTCAATATCTACATTTTGTATATGAGAGGATCAAAACATTTGTTTAGAAATACATTTGTCCTGTTTGTCAGCTATAGTTTGTGTGACTATTCTTACCATATATTTTTCTTGAAAACAAGGGGAAATTGGGCATATAGGTTTCAAATGTTGTGACATCCCAGAATGCTGTTTGGGAGGAAGCTCTCTCCCTTTCATCCTGATTGTCGCTCCAAAGACAGCGTTTCGGCACTGTGCTCTTACTGGCAATAATTGACACTATTAATCTTTGTAAGCTTCCCATGTTCTTTTTGTCAAGAGAGAATTTACTATCCTTTGAGTTCACTAGCTTTGAAGCAGCAACTGAGTCTGCAATGACCTTGGACACCTTTGTTTTAATAAGAGCATGATCCAAAAAGCTCTGGAGCTTTGCATAAGTAGGAGCTGCCTGTCCTCTCCAATGCTGCGGCATGTTCTGTGTGTGCACACTGAAACTGTTTGGAGCCTTGGATCATACACATAGCATGGGTATAGTTCAGAAAAACTTAAGTCAATTTTTGGCTCAAAGTGAAACTGACTTTTTTCAGCCTTTTAAAATTGTACTGCATGGGTTTGAGTACAATGGTTTTATGGTTTTAAATATAAATATCCTTATTGTATTTTTGCTGTTTTGTCATTGTAAAGCAAATGTTAAAAGTTTTTATACTATGGATTCAGAGCAATACTTGAAGTTGTCATCAGTTCACTTACAGATGATGTGCCTGAATTGCAACTTTATCAATCTTAAATCAATAAATTATTGACAAAATGTACCGTGGGAAAGCTTCTTTTTTAAAAATAAGGAACTCAAATCTATCATCTTAAAAAAATTTGAATTGTGCTTGCAATATCTGTTACCATTATCACATTCAAACAAGTAGCATAACTGAATGAACTAACTTAACGAGCTAACTTAAGCCATGATTCTGCTGTAGAAAACAATTATTTTGTTGAAGCATACTAGTCAATGCAGCAGAGCCATTTCTGAAATGCCTGGGGCCTGTACCCCAGTATATGTTTAGGACCCAAATATTTAACTTGTCCAGAGATTTAAGATTTTCTTCTTTGTCCTGTAATTGCCCGCATCTGCACACAGAGCAAATATTAAGAATACAAATGACCCCTAATTCAGATGGGACTGTGTAAACAAATTGCACAAGGTTCTGTCCTCATTTTACAAGTGATGACAAAATATAATGACAAAATAAAAGCAACATATTACAACATGTGAGTTTAACAGCAAACCAGCAAGTTTCTCCTTCCATAGTGCATATTCTGGGGAGCTTTCCATAATAATGGTGTCACCACACACCCTATGATGGCATATTCACAATCAGCTCTAAACACCTGCACCTTAGAAGCCTTCACTTGATTTAGAGTAGACCTTCCTTCTGGAAAACCTCTAGGGGTTTAAAGATGAACCCTAAAGTCCATTTTTTCTCTACCACTACCTGAAAGCCCATAGCTTGTATTGCATGCATTGGATTCATGCGCCATTGGTGCAGAGTATTTCTCCTTGTCACATGCTACTGTGCTTTGAATAATTTGAATTGCATACTTGAATAAGTTGATTAATCAGCTAAAGATAGAAAAAATAAAGGCAGATTTTCATAATTAAGGCAGCAATGTCTGTGTTCTAATGTGGAGAGAGCCTTGAAATTAATTGAAAATCTTTGAATAAGTTTTCCTTTACAATAAGGTATCTAGAGATTCTAGAATAGGTGACAGTTTTTATTTTTTAAAAAAACAAGAACAACAATTTTTATTGGTTTTTAAACAAATACAATAATTATTTCTATCATCCTAGAAGGGGACACAAAGTGTATTTGGAGAACTGACTAAAACTGGGTATATGTTGATAATATGTTGATCACAGTTTCTTGTTAAGGTGTTTAGTTAAGTCAGCATGTTGACTTCTTAGGATGAATTTACTGAGCTAATCCACATACGGTTTTTTAAAAATTTGCTACATAGAAACAAAACTTTTACTATGTCACAATGACTCTGACTTAACAAGTGTGTTACTTCAAGTAAATACTTTACTGCTTAGTCAATTGCACCCACAAAACTTTTTTCCAACTGCAGTTAGGACTGTAGATATTTTTGTTTCCTTGGAAAAGCATGCCTACAAGAGTTTCTTTCTTGCCTAATTGAATGAGTATAGCATTTTCCTGTGCAGTGTAGCAGTGAAGTTATAGGTGGAGAAAGATATATGTTCTACACAAGTGGAACATTCACACATCTCGGGAAGCTTAGAACTCTGTATTTCCAAACATTGCATTTCCTTATGTTGCTGGAGCTGGGAGTCTGATGGAAGGCAGGTTTACAAACTCTTTACAAACTCAGGTTTAGATTATACCCCCCCCCCCAAAAGAGATTAATGCAATTGTTCACCTAAAAAGGTTTCTTTGCCCACTTGGTAATACTTTATGTAGGCCAGATACAAAGGAATGTGAACCTGCCAAGAATTGAAATTCTTTTGCCTGTGTGACAGCCAAGCTACCAGCATGCTAATTTTTACTCACACAAAAGGGATAAAGGACTCCAAGAGGCACCAAATTATCTTTTATTTTCCTGCCCAGGTTGAGCTGGTCTGACATGAGTAAGAAATAGATGGTAGTGTTTACACCATATTCATGAGAACTAGTATCTTCAGAGATGCCCTGGAATCTTCGGGTGAATATATAAATTTAATAAATAATAACAACAATAATGTTATTAGTATGAGACTACTCATATCATGAAACTCACTAGATGACCTTTAGCCATTATTAGGTAAGGTAAAAACAAAAAACAAAGGTAAAGGACCCCTGTATGGTTAAGTTCAGTCAAAGGCGACTGGACCCCAGAGTCATCCACGACTGGACCTAATGGTCAGGGGTCCCTTTACCTTTACGGGCAGTGAAAGGTGGGATATCAAGTCCAAACTCCTCTTCTTTTTCTTCTTCTACAACATGAGGAAGAGCCTTATATACTGCCATGAGGGACTTGGAGAAGGGCCAAGGCATAAATCTAATAAGCAAATGACTTTCAGGTCCACTTCTGACATCTAACTCAGAGAGATGGTTCATCCTGGATGCTTTGGAAGACCTTGAAAGTGCAGATAAACCATTCTGCCAGTAGAGGATGATGCATCCAAACCAAATTCTGTGTGTGTTCATATTTAATTGCTTTATAGGTATCTCAAACACCCAAATGGAGCTCTTTCCTAGTCTGGATCTCTTTTGGAATTGTTCTTACATGTTTTTAGCTGTTTTGTTTTACCTTTGGCCTATTTGCTGCCCCAGGTCCCTTCATCTACCTGGCGAGGCTACGGATTGGATCCTTGGGCTTTTGCATGCAAAGCAGGTCTCTTTAGTCAATGACCTTTGGACTGTTTTTTGTTTCACGTATTTTAGTTTTCAAAAAGAAATATAAGTGATGTTAAAAATAAAAAACTGGTTATTTTCAAAGAGTTTATTCTGTGGCCTCATCACCAACGAGTTAAGAGGCAAAACATGAAATGAAATGCTTCAATTTTTAAATTTAGCTTCAGAATCCTTACATTTTAGAACACATTCTAACTCGAATAGAACGACGTTTTGAAATTACATGTAGCCAGTATTATTTTTCTTTTAAAAAAGGTTTAGGGGTACTCTCATTTTCCTACTCATATTGAAATACTGCCCCTCAATGAGGCCAAACTTAGATTCACAAAATGTTTAGGGGTATGCATACCCCTGCGTCCCCCATGAAAAAAGCACTGCATGTAGCTGCTTAGTGTGTGGTGTATATGTATTGAGGGGGGGGGGGGGAGGGAAGACAAAGCAGGCCAGGCTGATTTTATGGGCTTTCCCACCCATGCTTTCAAATAAAACACAATTTTTCTTCCCTTTTTTTTTAAGGTTACTTCTCCTACTGTACCTCTCAATTTGTTTGCTTATTACTTACACTTCTCTAAACCCAGCCCTTTATTGTATTCTAGTTTAAAAACCACCTGGATATTCTTTTTCTTTGTTAAATTCCCCCTAAGCCTCTTTTATATGCTTGTCTGATGTATAAGACAGACTCCTGCGACATGAAAGCTTCAGAACTCTTGTGCAGCTGGCAAGTTTTTCATTTTTATTTTTGTTAAAAAATGCCGTTCTTCTATATAAGTGTAGATATTAACTCTGAGTAAAATGGCCGTTGTCCTAAATGTTAGCAATCTGCTTTTTTCAAATGTGGCATTAACAGTTTCAGTGGCATGCTTACACCTGTAAGCTTGTTATATCACACCTTGTTATATTGAAGAACAGCAGAGTGTAGCAGACACATGTAGGCATAAGACGGGAGAAGGAACGTGAAGGTGGCCTTGTAAATCTTTGGTATTGGAGTGTGGTGTGATAGCTTCAAAGAACAGCAGATGAAAAGATCATCAGGTGTTCTTTAGGTATTTATGTCAAAATTTTATACTGGATTCTTTAAAAATGTGAAACCCTTAAAACACACAGTTATGGCTAGCAAATGTTAAGAAGGGAAAACTCTTCTTTAAGATATCAAACTTCAGCTGAGACCAATATTTTTTCCTTCTTGAACACTGGTGGCTTTTCCCACTCTTGGCGTTGCAAATGATGAGAAGGCTTTAATCTGGGAAACTAACTGCTGAAAACTGACATCTCCTTCAGGCTGGTGCTTTTATTGCAGTGGTTTATTCTGCAACATGTTCTTAACACAATAATCTGCTTCAGTTTGGGCTCACCCACACTTCCACTTGCCGTGTGATTTCTAGGCGCAGGTCTGAGACGTTTTTCTTTTGTCCCATTACTTTCCTTGAGAAAACCCACTGTTTACTGCTGAATCGGAGCAAATGTCAATCTGCAGAAAACCCAATTGACATTTGTTCCAACTCAGCAGTATACAAGACAGCGAAAGCAGCAAGACAAAAGAGAGGGGAAAAACACGCTTGAGCCCATACCTAGAAATCGCAGGACAAATGTGGACGAGCCCTTTGTTTTGTGATGTTTCCCCAATGCTACTGCATCATTGCTCTCTTGAAGGGCTATAGTTCAAAGAAAGCAGGGCAAAACTAAATGAGAGCATTTGTGGTGTTAAAAAGTGATGGGCTTTCAGCAGGAAGTTCTGGGATATGCACTGGTTGGAAGGGAAGCAATGTGCCTGCCCCAAAACTTGCAGACATAAACAGAATTGGAAGCAGGCTCTACCTGTGACCATAATAATAATAATAATAATAATAATAATAATAATAATAATTTTTATTTATACCCCGCCCTCCCCAGCCAAGGCCGGGCTCAATAGCATCAAATCATCATGAATCTGCAATAAACAGAATATATGGAGGGGCCAACAGTCTCCTTTAAATGCAGGATTTCTTACCAATGGTCCCTTCCTATAGTATTCCCCCTAGGAGGGAGAGAGGAAAGGGGTGCATCCCCACTTATCTTTTCTTCCTTCTCCTGAGGTAGCTTTCCGCTTTAAAAAGGAACACTGGCTTGATGTTACCTGTAGAAGAGGTTTGTGGCATCTAGTTTAGTCTTAAGGCTTTGTACCATACAAGTGTCTGCCAAAGTCCAAAGATAATAAACCAACTGTCCTTCCTAGGGAGCAGTTGCCTCTGATGGAGTTAAAGGACAGTGAGAAGAACCATTTCCTATCCCACATCTTGGTCCTAATGCAAGATGGCAGTTCTGGCCCAGCAGTTTTGTAATGTTCCCTTAAAAAGTGAGAGGGGGGGGAGCATTTTCACAAATCTAAGAGACCACAACAAGACCATCTGACAATACTCCCAAAATAACATAGCACATGCTTTCTGAATATCCACAGCAAGGCTGACATAATTCTGGCCCAAGGCAGGCTTCTCCTCGCTGTATCGGTGTCACTGTTTAAAAATAGGTCTCTTTTGTCATCTGTGGCACTGGTGGCCAGGTTGAGTCATGATTGATGTCACCAGAAAGAACACTCTGAGCCTGCAAAACTGACAGCAGGCTCCTCTGAACCCGGTAAGATTTACACAGCTCTTAGAAGTTGTGTCTGGATCTGCGTCTTGTTGTAAATCCTAAAAGCTACTTTGTGGACGAGGGACAATATGCTGTCAGAACAGGAAGGCACGCTTCACCCAGAGTAGAATTGCAAATGTCCAGGCTCCTTTTGAACAAAGCATTAAAATAGATATTTCCTCCGTATTCGCAGACATTTTCTCTTTTGAAGCTAAGGCTGGCTGCTTATGCGTGACCAAAAAAGTAGAGGGAAAACAAAATGCCAATGGATGTGTGCAATTGCAGATTTAGAAATAATTGGTAGAATTTACATACCATTTTCTATACCATACATCTCGCCATAGTGGGGAAGACTGGGGCCAGCTGGCCTGTGTGCCTACTCAGTCTGGCACCTCAAGGCCCCGCTCTCTCTTCTGAAGAGTTATTTATCTTCAAAGCGGTCATAGACTGGGGAGCCCTGCAAGCAGTCGGTTCCTTCAAACAGCAGAAAGTCCTATGATAGCCCTTCAAACAGAGGACTGCCATTTGTAAAACAGGAGGCATGGTCATCCTATTCAAAGGTAGAATTACATATTAGCTGACTAAAAGGGTATCCCTTGAGCCTTTTGACGCTGCTCATTCCCTCAATTCCTATCCTCCTTACCCTTGACATAAAGTAAATCAAATGACTTAGGCACAAGATCATTTAACTGCTAGATGAATATTTCTCATAATGTGACCCTTTCTCATAGCTCCTTAATGGAAGCATCAGCATCATCGTTGGGAAATTTGACTGGCACTGAATTCATGTATTATTACTTTTTAAAGCAATTGATTGAGAGCATTTTTTTAAAACATTTCATATGAGCATACAACACAGAGTAAAGTGGTATAGAATGTGTAGAATGGACTTGCCCCACTTCAGCCATAAGTTGGGAAAGATATAGAGTGGTACATAGGTTTTCGAACGTAATCCGTTCTGGAAGACTGTTTGACTTCCAAAACATTCGAAAACTGAGGCACAATGGGCAGTTGGCAAATCCAATTAGAAAATAGAGAAATGTGTCTTGGAAGTCGAACGGCTTCTGAGGCGCTTTCAGAAACGGAAACATTTACTTCTGGGTTTTCGGCATTCGAAAACTGAAACGTTCGGCAACGGAGACATCCGAAAACATATATATACAGTATATACACATATATGCAGTATTATATAACACTGTATATAATATTTTTAATACCACCTGTTATTTAATTTCAAATATTTCCCAGGCGGCAGGCTGAGCTATAATCTTTCTCCCTGAAGGGTGAGCTGTTTCACTTGCAGGAACATTTTGTGGAGAAATATTAAAAATGCCTCCCCTCTCCCGCCCTGCCCACCACAAAATGCTGCCAGTAGTGTCACAGTCCACTCAGACTCCCTCATTCTGCTGCAGGCCTAAGCCAGCACCTCATTTTCAGAACCATCTCAGTAAGAGCGGCAGGGGGAGGAGAGGCCCGGTGCTGTGGAAAAGATGGCTTTATGTAGTAGGAGCAAGAGAAGTGAGACTGAGAGAATGGAAAATCCCAGGTGAGTGGGTAAGGGTGGGATTACGCGATGGTTGCCTAAAGTCCTAGACTTCCCAGTTCCTGAAGATGTGTCTGACTGTTCTGCCATATGTTGTTATTAGTGCTACAATCAGATGACAAAGGGCAGGTTGTGACTGAAAGTGTATTCAGAGGCACACACAGAAAGAAGCAGCCAAAAAACAGCTAATCATAAAAATGGTAAATATGTGGAACATTTTGCCATGCACAGCTGTAATACTGCAAGCTCTCTGGGCGATGCCAAGCTTTTGAAATTAGCAAAATCCCCAGCCTTCATTTGATTTGAAGATGGAAAATATTAACAAATTTATTACATTTGTTTAGCATTCATTTTGCCTTTATTGCATGCTGAAGGTATTGCCAAGCCATTATTTATTTGATTCAGAAATAGCTTCCCATAAAGCACAAATAAACAATAAAAACCAAATAAAAAAGCAACAACAAGTACAGTGCAGATACAGACTGGGATAAAAATCTACACTTACTTAACTAAGCAGGGGATGCAGGGAAATAAGAAGTAACAGCAAGAATGTTTGTGTATATCCAGTGTGTGTGTGTGTGTGTGTGTGTGTGTGTGAGAGAGAGAGAGAGAGAGAGAGAGAGAGAGAGAGAGAGAGAGAGAGAGAGTTCTGTTGAGCACACAAGGAGGTGGAATTGAGCCCATAACCACTTAGACTGAAGATATTGAGGGGAAACCATGGCTTGTTATCATACACTGTATTTCATTCTTTAAAATGTACTGCAAAGGCTCCTGGGAATGCACTGCCAAAGCTTGTGGGATTACTAGACACTGTTTTTGCACATTTTCTTTTGCCAATTTTGCACTCTTTTCGTCCCTTTTTGGGTTTGTGGCAATGCGCACATGTGCATGCCTTGAACTCACATAAATGGGGAGCTGCCTGCAATGTACTTGGTTAACTATGCAATAAATAAAATAAAATAAAATAATCCAAATAGTGCATTTGGAAGCTGAACTTTCATCCATGGTACAAACCCAGACAAAGCACACTCCTAATTCTTTTTAGTAGCCAATGCCAGCGGTGGGAGCTGGTGGGGCACCAATTGCCAGGCCTGCTGGGCTTGTACAGACAGGAAAGAAGGTGAGAAAAAGTCTGTTTCCTTTCATTTGGCCTTAAAAAGAGAGATTTTGTTTCCCATTGGTCCCAGTATTCCAGGAAGATCAGTCTATCGGCCTCTGTGTACTGTTTCCTCTCATCTGAGGCATGTCAGGGAGATGGAAGATCTTTGCTATTGGATCTATGATGGCTCATTCAACTCCAGTAACTGCTTGATGTGGTAACATTCAGTAAACTCCATCACAATGCGCACCATAATGGGAAATTAGCCTGGAGCAACTATATATTTCTTTTACTACACATCGCATAAGGTCCTTGTACTTTTTCAGTTGCCTTCTATAAAGTACCAACAATGGGAATCAAACCTGATGTTACGCATATAAAAAGAATACTGTTACTATCTGGCAAAAACATATGTAATCCAGTTTTACTATTAAGCTTCCAATGCCACCATTTCAAACAAATCAGAGTAAATAACTTTCTGGAACTGATCACGTGACTTTTTGGAAAAGCAGCATTCAGAAATAAAGAACTTTAAAATAAATGCATCTCCAATTCTTCAATACATTACTGGGCGTCCAATGAAAGAGTCTGGGAATAAATCTCTAGTGCTACATAAAGTCCTAATTGAAGAAAAAGGAAACCATTCGATTTGTTTCTTCCAACAATAAAATATGTAATTACCAAACCTGGAAGGCGTTGGTTCCTTCAGCATGGCTAGAATGGCTCCAGTTTTTTCAGCGAAAAAGCTTGATTTAGAAAAGTTATTACCAGAAAAGGAAATGGAAAAAAAATGAAGAGTAAATGTACCCATATGGACGATTGGAATATCCATGGCAGAGACTTTGAGAAAAATACCAGAAAATTGGCTGAATGAAGAGTATCAGAATGTACACTATGCAGGAAGACACGTATTGTAACACATACTTGTGCTCTGGTTAAACAATATAAACCGCGTTGATAAAAGGGCATCTTTTGTTCTGTAATTTGGCCACCTAACTGAGATGGATGTAGAATGAAACCTGCAACCCCATTTTAACTTCCTTCTTCAACAGCATCCGTATGTCATCCAAGTGAGAGGGTTAGTATTGGGGGAAGTATTCCTTGGCTTTAACATAATATTTCTTTATATTTCACTTGACTGCTGACATAATATGATCAGTATGGTGACGGAAACCAGATACAACTGCAAAGGATTCCCCACCCCTTAGCAGCTCTTATTTAACCAAGCTGCAACCAGTCCAGTTTATTTTAGAACCTGCTTTCTTAGTGGAAATAAAGATTGATTTTTGTCACCACCAAAATCTTGCAGTTGCAAAATGTTACAGTCTGCTTTGCAATTGTACATTTGCCTCTAGCTCCTTGAAGGAAAACTGGGAAGGCAACATTGCGGCTACACATTTTTATTGTGCCTGTGAATATTTGTGCATATTTATTTCTGTTTAACAGGGCAGCCTTCCCTAACTTGGTGCCTTCCGGATGGTTTAAACTACAACTACAACTCCCATCAGCCTGAGGTTTTGTACACAGTACACATTTCAAAGCATGTTTGAAGCACATTCTTTCCCTCAAAAGAATTATGGGTGGTGCTGTGGATTAAACCACTGAGCCTAGGACTTGCCAATCAGAAGGTTGGCAGTTCGAATCCCCGTGACGGGGTGAGCTCCCGTTGCTTGGTCCCTGCTCCTGCCAACCTAGCAGTTTGAAAGCACGTCAAAGTGCAAGTAGATAAATAGGTACCGCTCCGGCGGGAAGGTAAACTGCATTTCCATGTGCTGCCCTGGTTTGCCAGAAGCAGCTTAGTCATGCTGTACGCCAGCTCCCTCAGCCAGTAAAGCGAGATGAGCACCGCAACCCCAGAGTCGGTCACGACTGGATCTAATGGTCAAGGGTCCCTTTACCTCTACCTAGTTTACCCCTCACAGAGCTACAATTCCCAGCAAGCCTTAGCAAACTACAGTGCCCAGAATTTTTTGAGGGGAATAATATGCTTTGAATGTGCTTTGAACATGTAATGAGCATGCAGCCCAGTCAGCATGGCTGTGCTGATATAGGGTGATAGATATCTGTTGAGAGTCAAGACTTGGCGCAATCGGAAGCAGCAACATTTTGCAGAGCAAGCTGCTGTCCCAGGGCCTCCTCAAAAACTCAGAGCATAACTGCAGCTTCCCAGTGGTAAGGGAGACATGCTCTGCAATTGTTGAGAGGCACTTCCATGCTATCATTTTCTCTTCTTTCAGGCTGAGCCCCAGTCCAAAATAAATCTGTTTGATGTACCTATCTCTACCTCTGCCGTGTTGCGGGGATGGGAAGACGCTGGACCAGAGCCTGCAATTTGACTATATTTTGAATATATAATTGACATTGCATGTTAACAAGATACCCCAAGAGATCATATGAAAAACAGGTTTTGCATGTCAATTATGTTGGTTTTAGCTCATATGCTTAACCAAAGGTCTCTGGGAGCTCCTGATTTTCTCCTTGTTTAATCCCTTGTTTCATTCCACTCCAAGAGAAGCAATGTAACTCTTAAGAACAGCCACAAACCAGAATACTGAAAGGGGAGATTCACAGATTGTTTATATTGAGATGATCACATAGGTTCCAATAAGACCATAAAAGGGTATGTTTCTGCTAATCACTCCATTAAGAATGAAAACTAATCCCATTTTGGTAATTTTTTTCCACCTGATCTCTCTAGCCACTCTCCTTTTTTGAAATATGTACCGAAGCAGTAGATTGCATAATGCCAAAGCAAATAAAGCCACAGAACGAGGAAGGTAGAAAACAAGAGCACAATATTATTCTGATTTTGAAACGTGCATCATCCCTCCTTTTTTTATTGGTTAAGCTCTCCCTAAATCACATTAAGTCTTGGATAGTGTGCCCTGCATTCCCATCTGGAAGCCATTTCAAGAAGTGTCCTGCAAAATCTCATTCCCTGTCATTGTGAAGAAAAGCAACTGCCTGAATATTATTAATCCTCAATTTATTATCCCAAATATCTTGTCTCACTTTAGGCAGCCTTTATTCTTCTTGAAGATTGCTGAAAGCATCATCTCTTGGCCAGACAGCCTCTTCTGAAAATCACATACTTTCCCCCCATCATGTTGAATCCCATTGGGAAAGACTTCATTCCCCTCCTCCCTTGAATTCACAACTGATACCTTGAGCTGTCTGCTGTTCAGCTCTTAAACCTTGTTCCAGTCCAGGTCATCTGACCTGTAGCATGTGTTCACCTAATCAAAAAGTAAACAGGGATTTACTTATTTCTTCCAAATGCCATAATGGTCAAGGATGCAGTTGCTAAAGACTGCTTGGATAGTTCTGAAAGATGCTGGTTTTGGAAGTAACCTTGACTGTTCCTAATAAATAACTTACAAAGTCAAAAACTGGAAATAAGTCAATTTTCAAGGAACAGAAAATACTGTCTCTATCTGGAAAATATCAGCTGAAGCTTGTAAATACATGCTTTCCCAGTCTCATAGTCAATCTCATGACATGTGCTCAGTTGACACTTTTTTCTTGTTATGAGGAATGTCCCATGCCTGATTACATTTATAAATAGCTGTTCCACCTTTCTTCATCAGCTCTGCAAAATGACAGCACTACCTTGGTATCTTCATACAGAAAAAAAGGCAAATCAGAGTTTGTCCAATGACTGTGGTGAAACTTACCGAAAGAATCAGAAATCAAGAGAACAAACTTTTTAGAAAGGAATGGAAATGTTTTCTTGAGTATTTACAAACAAATTTTAAACAGATCAAGACATTGGCAGGATTATTGTAAAAACCTGTAGTTTCAAAAAAAATGTATATGAGATGTACATGAGAATAGATGAAGAAAAGAATAAGTTAAGATAATTTGGAGTATGCAGGAAATGATGAAAGTAAATGTAAAGAACTGCAGAAAGAGGGGGAAGGGAGTCAAAATTTGATATGTTAGAATGTTTGTTGAATAATTGTTGTAAATGAAAATTATAAATAAAATTATATTTTAAACAATGACTGTGGCTACTAAGGTGGTATCCCATTGATTATTTCTGTTGCCTAGATTAGTGGCCATTGTAGTAACACCCAAAACTTCAGAGTGTTGCAGCACTTCCGAGACTTTCTAGTCTATTGTGGCATGAGTTTTCAGAGACATTTGCTTTCACAAAGTAAACATTATGAATGCATGCATAAATTGAGTGTGTAAATAGAATTCAAGTGGAACCTACAACAAAGTCTTGCAGTTTGGGGTGAGTGATCCTGTTCAGCATTCCTGACAGCCATTTCAGCCCCCCACATTTTCTCATCCCCACCCAACACTCAGCATTCTATGACCACTTAGCAAGCTGAGTTTTCCGTGGGCATTTTTCCCCTTAATATTTTTTGTAGTTCTGCAAACCTTGAGCTTCCCCTAAGCCTGCTGGTAACCTGCTTCTTCTTATGTGTAGATGTTGCTGCTTTGGCTACACAAGGACCCATACCTGGAGAATGAATTTGCTATTAGTATACAGGAAAGCTTTTCATGCCAGTCTCTGTCTACCTTGCATTTAATGAAATTGATTGACCAGTTTATTGTGGTGCGAACTTCCAATAGTCTCTGAGGTGAATCCAGATGTTGAAACTTGTTTTCAGGTTCTGGAAATACTATATCTGAATACATAAGAAATACTTTTATACTTTCCCTCTCTTATACTATTGAGGCAAGATCCTGGATTCTTCTTTTTTTTTGTAGCGTTTTAATGTTTACCTGCTAAATTTGGCACAACTGGCCAAGAATACTTTGTTTTTCATAATACTCGATATTGTGGTGTAAGATCCTGGTGGTACTTGGAACACAAGACCTAATGGCTAAGTGTTTGTGGCTTTTAAGAAAAGGATGACTAAGGGGGAAAACACGAATAAGGTTTATGAAAGTATGTATGGTGGAGAAAAAGTGGAGAGAGAGAGAGATTTTTTTAAAAAAATCTTTCCTGCAATATTAAAATCTGGGGTTCACCGAATGAAGCTGATTGCTGTAGATTCAGGACAGACAAGATACATTCCAACTGATGTATAGAATTCACTGCCACAGGATATGGTACTGACTCCTTTAAAGGAGATTTAAGCAAGTCCATGGATAACAAGTCTATTTGTTATTTAGTAATGAAAACAAAATGGAGCCTTCATGTTCAGAGGCAGTGCAAAACTTGCTAGAAAGCCACATCATAAGAGAGCATCCAACTTTATGCCCTGCTTGGGGGGTTTCCAGAACCATACAGCTACCCACTTTGGAAAACAAAATACCTGGACCTTTGGTCTGATCCAGCATTACTCTATTTCTGTTCTTATGGTATAGCTGGGATGTTTAGAGCCTCCTCAGCAGCCCCTTCTCACAGTCTTGCTTCCTTCCCCATTCTTCTCTCAAGCAGTGTTTTTAAAGCACTACAGTTATTTGCATATTGGCAAGGGAAGCGGTGGAAGTTGTGTACAGTGGTACCTCAGGTTACATACGCTTCAGGTTACAGACTCCCCTAACCCAGAAATAGTGCTTCAGGTTAAGAACTTTGCTTCAGGATGAGAACAGAAATCGTGCTCCAGTGGCGCAGCGGCGGCAGCAGGAGGCCCCATTAGCTAAAGTGGTGCTTCAGGTTAAGAACAGTTTCAGGTTAAGTACGGACCTCCAGAACGAATTAAGTCCTTAACCTGAGGTACCACTGTAATTAACTACATCACCTAGTCTCTCCCTAACACCTATGTGCACAATTGCTCTGATTTCTGCATAACACTGTTACCTATTATGCCATGTTAATGATGCAAAATGAGCTCAAAAATATCTGTTCAATCCAATTTGGCTTCCATGATGATTTATTGGTGTATCTCACTTTATTAAAGACACAATTTATTTACACACACACACACACACACACACACCAACACATACATGCACCAGTGGCTATGTTTCATCACTGACTGATAAAGGTGACTGAGAAAAAAATGAATGAGTAGTGTTGCCAGTGTGAAAAGAACGTGTCTGTGTGTGTTTTAAAAAGACTCTGATTCTAATAATGTCGGTAGAAACATCTCAGGTGCTTAAAATCAACAGACCGTATTTATATGACAGTTACATCAAGCATAGATATTACCTGTTTTATTGCAGTGAACAAGGAATTTATAGGCATAATGTTCCAGATTTGAGGCTCTCTCTATTTCATAGTGGTAAGTTGTTGACACTGGCTGAACGTTTGATTTGAAATAGTGTTTTAACATCTACTCCCCATTCACTAATATGTTCAAACTCAACCAGCTTTTCCATTCAGCCATCCTATTTATGTGTCCCTCCCTCTCCCCATTCATGTACTAATCTCTTCCAAGCAACATAAGCCATTCATAGTTAGTCACATAACCCAGTCATACACTGTACAGACATGCATCTATTCACCTTAGCCAATCTAACACTGTCCTGTCTACTGTCCTGGGGGAAAGATCCTGTGTTATATATTTGTATTGTTGGCTGTGGATCTTAAAATGCTGTGGGGGTTTTTTGTAACTTGTAAGCGGCCTTGAAAGAACTGGTACCCTGAAAGGTGGGATATATCAGGGTTGTTGTTTTTAAATTGGCGGTTGTTGTTTTTAGGTGGGCTGTAGTGTAATTGCAATAAGTAAGTAAGAACTACCTACCAATTTGCTGCCACCCTTTTGTGGTGATGAAATTACCATATTTTCCTGTGTATAACATGCCTCCGTGTATAAGACGCCCCCTTTTGGGGGGGACTCCAAATTAAGAAAATATCTGACCTATGCTGCCACTAGCGTTGCAAAAGCCATCTATCGACTTTCCCCTCACTTGCAGAAGCCACCGATCGCCTGCCTAATTGCTGCAGCGACAGCCAATCAAGCCCAGCCCTTGCGGCAACCACCAATAACACGCCCAATAGCCACTGACAATCTCCGGCTCCTGGCAGCAACCAATAACACGTCCCCACTATGTACTATCTGTGTATAAGACGACCCACATATTTTAACATGAAATTCTAATATAAAAACCTTGTCATATACATGGAAAAATACGGTGCTTGAAAATTACTTTAAAATGGGACTGGATAAACTCCTTGAGGACAGAATGACTAGCAGTCAGGATGTGTATAAGGAACATCTAGGTTCAAATGCACCATGCCAATGGATCCCTGTTATTGGATGAGGGCTATTGTCTTCCTGCCCAGCTTGTTGGCTTTCTGGGGGCAGGTGGTTCAGAGAACAAAAATGCTGGGCTGGATGGAGATTTGATCCAGCAAGGCTCTTTCCTATGTTAATTCTCACCACCAACAGCCCCATCTGGCTCAAGGTCTTCAACACGGGCGATTATTTTTTAAACTCAGCAACCGGAATGTTCACAAACCATTCCACAGCATGCAAGCAGTTAAGCAAGGCAAAAGGGACGAGTTGAGTGTTCAACAATCTCAAAGTTTCAAACAATGTAGTTTGCATCTACTCCATCTTTTTGTCATATTTATCTGATTGGGGCAAATTGGCAAGCCACTATCTTCTGTCTGTGTTCTTTAATTTGATATGGTTTCCATACAACCATAGCCTTGACCTAGCCAATTATACAAAGTTGGCTTTGATTTCAAAAACAGATAACTATTTTCACTGCTGGCTTCTTGAAGGTCAACAATATAGAATATTTCTTGGCATTATAGTGCTTTCAATACATGCAGTATACAGACTGGGGGCGGGGGAAGAATGTCTAGCAAAAAGACATATTGCTGGTTCTCTGACAGACAGTAATTTACCGCTGATTAACTCGGTGTAACAGTTTGGCTTCAAGATGAGCTCTTGAGAATCGGTGAGAGTGTGGGGCCCTCCATGAGGTCAGTAATCAGCTTTTCTAATTGACCACAGCTGGAGCAAAACATAGGGGGAGATGAGACACAAGGTCCACGCTGTTATATGGGGGGAAACCCATGAGGATTTTAGGTATAAAGAAGGAGAATCTCTTCCTGGAGAATATGCTCCTTGCCAACTCAAAGGCCAAAATTAGGGCCAGAGGTGAATGATGCTGTAAGGAATGAGCATTTGGAAGCCTGAAATTTCCCATGAGGGTTTTATTTCCACGCAATACGCTGGAGTTTTAAGTTGCTTTGAGAGGCAATGCTTAATCACTTATTTCCTGCATTTGTGTAATGATGAATGTTGAGATGTTAATATTTCTTAGAAATATTACCCAACTATTTCCTAGTCAAGAGGCCGTTTTTCCGTAGAGGAAAATATGGGTGTTCTTGTTTCTCTATAAATGGCAGTGGGTACCTGTTAAGTTGTGGGTGAACATATCAGACGACACAGCGATTCTTCAAACAGCTCTTGTTTATTCACAGGGCAGAACAGAACTGAACTGAAGGGTTCAGCCAGCCTGCTTATGTAGAGCTCCAGAACAGCGTAATTGTAACAACTTTCTGTAACTATCCAATCACTGAACATCACTTTCGATCCCTTATTTGCATATGTGGACCTGAACTATCTACAGTATCCCCCTGCTGGACCAGGGTGAGAACTTCAGTACATAACAGTACCAAAAATGGGCACCTTGAAAGATCAGCTCCTGCAGCCAATGGTCTTTATTCCTCTGGGAAAAGGCAGAGGTATAATGGGTTCAGGTGGTGGGGGGTCATGTGGCTGCTGCTTTTTGTGTGATCATGTCAGGTGCCAGTTCACACAATCAATGCTTCTGCATGACCCCCAAATCCACAAAACCCATTCCTCTGGTAGAATATCCTCAAAACATTGTGGCTGTCTCTGAAAATAATTGACCTCAACCAAGCATAAGCTTGAATAAAATATGTCATATTATTACATTCATGCAGCATTTGAATTGTTAATGTGTTCTAAGAATGTTTCCTTTTTGGTTTAGGAAACCTTTTTAAAAGTTTTCATTTGCATTTGCCAGGTGTGGGGGAATTTTGACTGAAAGAGCATGACTTGTGCAGTGACTGTAGGGCTGTGAAGATCTGCGCAGACTGAAGTCAGTGGACCACACCAGTTGACCTGCAACATCTGAGGTTTATGGCTCCATGCGAGCTGTTTTAAAAACAGGTTATAACTTGTGGTGTTCCACTGCCTGGATGCCTCAAAGAAAAATATACAAACTTGCCTCTGGTTCTAAGTTAAGAGCCTCCAAGCACAACTTGACTCATAAACAGATTATGAGCCAGCAAGAAGTTGTTTACATAAGCCCCATGATGCTAATTGATATTTTTTAACCTAGTAGGGAAAAGAGCTGCCTTCTCTTCACTTTTTAATAATGTTAAGTCTAGCATTCCTGTGAATTCAGCCATGCCCTATATACTGGTAAATTAAATGCCAATAACCATGTCATCTTCAGAGCATAGTGAGTAGTATAACAGATTTCATTAGAAAAAGCACTGTGGCACTTTAGAGGCTGACTGATTTATTGTCGTATTAAGGCATATTTGGTTAAAAAGCACATAAACTACTCTCGGAAAACCAAAGAATTCAAATTTTACCTTCTGAAAATGTCAGATAATACTAAATAATACTAAATAATCATAATCATAATCATAATCAACAATAATATAGAATGTTTCAACTTTAAAAAATGAAGGGTGCTAAAAAGTTGTAACATGACTTAGGAATTCAAAAGATATTTCGGTTAAATTAATATAATTTTGTTTTGCTTGGTAAGTAAAATGTGTGTAAAATTGCTTGGAAACCATAAAAAATGATTGCAAAGTACTTGAAATTTTGTTGTTGTTGTTTAGTGTTATTTAGTATTACCTGACATGTTCAGAAGCTAAAATTAAAATTCTTTGGTTTTCTGAGAGTAGTTAATGTGCTTTTTAACCAAACGTAGATTTACCAAGCTAAATGTTGTCCAATCACAAAAATAATAGCAGTTTTAAATTCCTCACACCCAAAACATATTTTTAGACTCCTCCCTGAAGAAATTTGCAAAAATTAAATTTCACCTCCTGAAATGATACACCCTGTTTTGCCAATGGTCTTTCATAGCATATTTCTCCATGGATAATGAAAGGTGATCAGCTGAGGCAGTGAACAGAAAAGAACTGACAACTTGGCTATAGAACAAAATGAATGTGCTGCTGTGATTATTGTATACTTATCTCCGGCTATTTTAAAATCTGGACAACAGACATAAATCAGGGGATAGGGTTACCTTACCCGATGGAAACGGGGGAACTGGCAAGCCAATTATTCATCCGACTATATCAAGGCAAATTTTGTCTGGGTGAACACTTATACTGACAAGCCCTGAAGGGATTTTGAGGGAAATAAAGAACAACTCTTGCTATGTTTGCTCGTGCAGAGAAAAGATACAAGCTTATATCATCAGCTTGTGGATATAAGCAAAATATGCATAAGGGGCAAATCTATGTAGGTGTCCAGAATTTCTCAAGAAAGAATTTTTACAAGTTTTGGAACAGATGTGGGTTAGATACATTTTGATATATTATCAATCGATTTAGAATATATGAGAAATAATCATATATGGTAAAACATATCAAGCTTCATTTTCCCACTGCCTGCCAGTGAAGAAGCACTTTGTAAAAATGAAGTCAAGTAGATATTTGACTAGGTCTGAGCACTTGTTGGGGGCTGCTAAGTAGATTTGAAGGGTTTGGTTTCAGAATTGAACAAGTGTTTTTTTGCAAAGCACTTTAAAAAAGAAAAGAAAACAACATATGTTAAGCTTGGAGAAGGATTTGGAGATGGAAATAACTGAGGAGGATTGGGCAGATATATGGTACAAAAACAAACCCATTTAAGTGCTTCTCTGAGGGAAGTTAATTTATAAGATTTTGAGCAGGTGGTATGTAACATCTGTGCACATTCAATACATATGTAAAAAGAGTAATAGGGTCTGTTGGAAATAATGTGGGAAGGGAGGCTCCTTTAAGCATATATGGTGGTCTTTTAAATAAATTCAAGGATTTTGGCAAAAAAAATATATAGGAGTGGATTAAAAATATCAAAGGCCATGATATTCCCCTAGGCCCCACATCTTTTTGAATAGGGTTCGAAAGATACTGAATGTTATACTTTTAAAGAACTTTTAATTTTGTTAATAGCACCAAAGTTACATATAGTCCAAACTGGAAGATTACTCAGGCATCTACATTTATACACCTGGTATACAACTATTGGGATATTTCAGTCATTCATTAGGTAATGGATCTTATGCAGACAGTTCAAGCTCTTTAGATGGAAAGTGCATTTCTTGAAAATTGGAAACCCTTTTCCTGAGGCCTGCAGATAATGACAAATTGCTTAGCCATTAGAACATAGCCTCCATGACGCTACAAAGAATGTAGTAAAAGGTATAAGCAGATAAGAAATTGTTTCATGCCTGGCGGGAGTATCCAGTGGCATAAGGTAATATAAATTTAATTTCATATAAATGTAGTGAAAAGGTCCTGCGCTGGTCTTATTACACTAAATTGGTCTAAACAATCCCTTGGTCTCCTACAATGTCTGTATCTTCCATTTGCATCTCACAGCAAACATTACATGGGCAAAATTATGCAAACAGCTGAGAGACTGGATAGGTATGATTCTGGAGCAGCTTTCCTGCCAAGTCTAAGCAACTCAAAGTGAAGAGAAGCAATTTTCTATTATTACCACTTGGTTTTCATTCCTTCTCTATACTGTATTAAATCTCCAAATGAGAGAGAGATCATGCACAATACAAATTGGTCTTTTTTATTAAGTTTTTGTGCTTTATTAATGGCTACTTTTTGTTTTTTTGTGCTCACACAGGTAATCAGTCTCACAATATGTAAATAGATTGCTTCTCTTACACTATCATGTGTTTGTTCTGTTGTGTTGTTTCCCCCTTGCTACACACTCCTGAGCAGTGTGAAGTTTCAGCAATCCCAGCACTTACCTTGGTGTTGGTTCTCTTGGAATGAAGATAAATGAGACTGGTAGTATTTTTATGACATCATGTTTATTTACACACATACACAGGCTGAGCACATTAGCTTTCTAGGAGAACCATCCCTCCCATGCCCTAGCATTGGATTTTTATGCAGAGCAAGTCAGGTCTCTGTGCCCTTTCAAGACAGCCTGGCTGACCCATTGATCACATCACATCCAGACAAGGGAAGGATAAAGAAACCCCATCCAGAAAGGTCTCTGTCCATTTGCTTCTGACGCAACAAATCATTTGCACACTATCAACTCTTTACTTATGCAAAGGCCCATTTCCCCAACAAAACAGAGTATGTCAGGCTAAGCTTCTTCACTTAGCTTGACTTGCTTAAACATCCCTCATTCTGTGAAACTGAACCTCACAGCTCTATAACAACAGTATTGGAGACGATCCCCAAAATCCCATTTTGTCTAATCCCAATTTCTCTGTCGCTTTTGCATACTTGAAAAGAACAATACATGCATTGATGTTTTCCCCACCCAAATATAAATAGCCTGAATCTGAATAGTAAAAAAGCATTTAAATGTTATAAAGGGCAAATATTCTTTTTGGGACAATGCATGGTGAAATATATCCCTGCTGTTGTCCTTCTATCTTTGAAACACTGGGACTTGTGAGTTAATTTTATGGTTGCTGTTGCTGTAACTTTTATAGTTCCATTTCGGTTTGTAATTATGTTCACCTTTTTTGGCAGGGGGTGCTGAAGAGAATAAAATTATATATTCAAAAACGAACCACCAGTGATGATTGACTTTTTAAGCAAGCATTTTAGGTGTTGGCTAAGGTGTTCATCCTTACACAGTCATTTAGGCAAAAGAAAGATCAAGCACGCCCTGGCAGATCTTGGAGGACCTGCGGCAAGGGCTTCTGAATGATCCCCAGTCATTTAACAACAGCAAGAAGAAAAAAGGCGGCCACCCTCCCAAAACAAAAATAAAACACGGCCTCGAGATTCCCTGCAGTACAGCGTGTGTGTGTGCGCGCGCGCGCTGCGTGGTTGGCGAGGAGGGTGGTGGGCGAGACGATTGACGTCTCGGGCAGCCAGTCGAGGAAAGGGACCCCCACGTTGCCACAGATGCGTCCCTCCCCTTCGGGAGGGCGGTGCTGTTAGAAGGAACCCCCCCCCCCCGACGAATGGCGGTGAAGGAGGCGCCTGCCTTTGTTTACGGGAGTCTCCTAGCAACCGCAATGCTCTGGTCCCTCCGGTCTCCATGGCAACCACGCTGCGCTTGTTCTCCGGTGGCGGCGGCGGTGGCACCTGCGAGGGTAGCGGAGGAAGAATCCGGTCGGGAACGAGGGGCGGCGAGGGAGCCTCGGGCTTGGTGCCCCTGCCTTGTTTCTGGTCCAGGTCACCCGACTGCTGTCCCCGAGGGGCTTCCGCGGATCCAGCTCAGCCCGGGATAAGGAGAACCGGGACAGTGTGGCCACAGATACTTGTGTGTGTGTGCATTTATATAGCTGTTCCTCATCTTCCTGAAGGTATCCAAGCGGGGGCCTGCTCAGCACCCCCTTTTCCTCAGCCAATGACGGGGGTGTGTTTGGGTGGGTGGGGGGATGCTTAGGGGGCGCCCGTCTCGCAACTGGGCTCTTGCACGCATCATCATCTCCTGTCCTTTTAGCTAAACCAGAAAACCGTAGCCATGAAATTGCCAGCAACTGCATCGTGCTATGAAGCAACAGGTGTAGAGAAGGAAATTCTAGGTTACTGCTAGTGATTTTGTTGTTACTAGTCCTCTCTCTTGTCTTGCTCATTACGGTTTTATATATATCTTTAAAAAGCGTCTTTTCTGAATGCTGATCCTTGACTGTCCTAAAGAGATTGGCTGGTATTTAGAGCAGTGGTCGTCTTCAGCCTTTTCAGACCCAGGAGAGAGCTTTTGCCCCAATGCAACATGTGTTTGGGGATCCACTTCTTAATTACACTTGATTTGCTATTTATTCTGGCGGGGTGGTGTGCTTGTTATGAGCCAGCCTTCGAACAGTTGTGACCCAGCAGTTGGTCCTGACTCACCGGTTGAAGATTAAGTTTTTGGATAATTTGGAGAAGGAACCCCCTACAAATGGTTTTTTTGTGTGGTGGTGACTTACATTTTGCCCACTTTATCAGTTCCCAAGTCCATGGCTGAATTTAATGCTTGATTGTACTTTGCTATAACAAGTTCTGGGTTTTCTTACCTTTTTTAAAAAAGCTTTAGAATGGGAAGACCCACGTTCAATTCCCAGCTCAACCTGAAGTTCAGTAACTTGGGTTGCCATATTTCAAAAAGTAAAATTCTTGACACCCGCAAAGTTGCTCCCCCCCCCCAAATAGGGGAAGTATTGGAGCTGTTTCCACTCCTTTTTCTATTGCATTGCCATACATCCGGGGTTTTCTCTGACATTTTGCAGATTTGGCAATGTTCCTTCCTGACACCAT
Source organism: Podarcis tiliguerta (assembly GCF_965153285.1). NCBI lineage: Eukaryota > Metazoa > Chordata > Lepidosauria > Squamata > Lacertidae > Podarcis > Podarcis tiliguerta. The sequence goes on along the minus strand of NC_139545.1, from coordinate 39,865,384 downwards.
TTTTACACCCGAAAGCTGGGACATGTCAACCAGCCTTACTGCTTTTGTGTGGTAATGGCATCCTGTGCATTAGGTGCAAAAGAGAGCAGACCTGTGTGTTTAAAAACTATGGAGAAGAGGAAATTGAGCCAGGTAAAATGTGCAGCTGAGAAAAGCTGTACGGGCTAAAATTCTCTCGTACAGCTATCAATACCCTTTACAGAGTGTGCTGGGATTCTGCAGGACTAGGGATTACTGCATTTATAAAATCTAGTAGTAAGCAGTTTTGAGAGGATTGCATGACAGGAGATGGGCATGGCTTTGTCCCTCCTGCCTTTAGACTTGCCACCTTACCTTGCATTTTTGCTGCAACAGCAAAATCTATCTTCATTGGACCCTGGTGTCGTTCTATATACAAAATATATTGTTAAGTATTTGTTTTCTATATTCCTTTCATGAAGGGAAAGGACACTGGAATGAGCCTACGTCATGGGAGTAGCATTGACAAGAGCAGCTCAGTGGACTGCTGCTGGTTCTGGAAAAGGAACGTTGGAAATCACACCACTGAATGAATCACTTTTGAATGAAATCATTAAGTTTACGGAAAGCTTTAGCAACAAACATCCTCAAGAAGCTGCCTTTGTCTTTAAGGAACCACTTGAATGGCAGACAAAACTAGAGCCTTCAATGTTTGAGTCAGGCTATGAAGTCAGGTAAGACCAAGGTCAATGACCATTTCTGAAATAATGTAAGTATAAAAAGTGAAACCTGCCCATTAAGGTTATTGTTCTTTATCACTCCTTTATAACATAGCAACATTTCTTGTTTTCTGTGTATAGATGTTGTAGGAAGTAGGCAGAATGGAAAACATTATGTTGTGATTTGTAACTTCCCATTCCACCCATTTGGGTCCTCCTCCTATTACTTTGAACTTACATTTTCACACCATCCGGAATTCAATAGATTTCACAAGCCTGTGCATAGATTCATAGTGACAAAAGCTCACCAGTTCTTGTAGTAATAGCAAAGGGGAAATTCCAACCCAAGTTAAGCACTTTGTCATTGATTCAATGGAACATAAATCTTATCTTTGACTCTGTTGTACCCATAGGTATCTGTGTTTACTGATGCTCTGACCAGGCATGCATATTAAAGAGGTCCTGAAGAAGAATGACTGTAGAAGGGTAGAAAGCATTGTCAGAAGCAGGTTTTAATCCCTCTGCCTCTTGAATACTCCTACTACATTCTTTTTAAACAACTTGCATCACTCTTGCAAATTTTGTATTCTGTACAGTACATCCAGGAGATGCAGTGGCCTGGCTTGTATGTCTCAGTAAACCACAGTTCCTTGGTAGACTTTTATGGCAGAAAGAAGAAGAGGTGCAACCCAGACCGGAATAGCCAAATTATGCAGGGAATGGGTTTCATTCCCATTATTGTACATTCTGTGGAAAGGGCAACTGGAATGTACAAGGCCTCTAGGAAAGGGAAAACACACACCTCCTAGGAAACAGGGATGATGGAGAATGGTGCAAGATGCACATTTAACCTTTGCCCTTAAGGTATTCCCTAGCAAATCTCTTCTGTCATCTCTGATATAAGTGACTAGGCATCTTACTTATTTATTGCATTTATAGCCCACCTTTTTCTCCAAGAATTTCAAGGTGGCATACATATAGTTTTCTGCTCATCATCATTTAATCCCCACAACCTTGTGAGATAGGTTAGTTAGGCCAAGAGGCAGTGACTGGCCCCAGGTCACCCAGTGGCCAAGTGGGGATCTGAAACCTGGTCTCACTCCCATGGGAAAAGTGAAGTGTTGTTGTGCATTTGAGACACTGCTGAGATGAGGACAGAGCATGTACTTGGGAGGCCTCCATATAACCCTCTTCAGATAATATGCCAGACACAGATACATTGTGCTTCCAAGTGTCAGTACATGAGTCCTCTCTTATGTTCCCCCTTCTCCGCAATCATAATGGTGAGTATTTTACTAGCAATTGCTGTATTACAACTGCTAAGTGAATACCTGTAACATCTCAGCGAGTTACAAGCATATGATTAAAGCTGACGTTGTCTCTGGAAATATTATCATAGACTGGAAGGAGAAGAGCATGTGCTAGCATATAGGAAGCCCACCTTCAACCTACATGAACTGGGGTGGACATAAGTTTAAATTTTTTCAATGTCACTTTTCCCCATTGTTCATATTACAACTTTAGGTCTTTCTTGCAATTTTCCCCAATGCTATGTATGCTTTATTATAAAATTGTTTTCGTAGGTGTGGTCTGTTAAAAAAATAAATCCAGTTGTTGTGAATTCTTGCATATTAAGTTGTTGTTTTATTCTACCAGTGAAAAAACAGCTAAGTCTCAAGAATTAGACAAAGATGGGCAGCCGCTGCTCCTGCTCAAAGGATCAACTATCAGCGTTCGCAGTTTTGCGCAACTGTCTCGTTTGCTACGTGTCGCTGGAGAAAAATGCCTAAAAGAAACTCGTGCATGCCTTGAAGGTATTCAAGACTTATTTGCCCACCCAACTGGAAGCTTCTCAGCCATACAGGGATGCAGCTTTTTTGACCCCATCCATGTTTTGCCCTTTTCTTGCCTTAAAAAGAATATAAAGTATGACAAGGACTAACTGTGAGGGGAATCACATTGTTATCTTTGTGTAAAGTCAGAAACTATGTTAAAATTGAGTAACCTTTAGGCCTATTTAAAACATTACCCTGTGCTATTCATGCAAAGTTATTTCATGTGAACTTCAGCTGTTAACTTCCTGGTGTGATGTTTATCTGAATTTCTTACACTACTATGAATTCTTTACAGCCAATAGAGATCCCATTGTGAAAATTCTTGGCCCCGGTTATGGGACAATTGAAGGAGAGGATATGTCCATGCTTCGTTTACTAGACAAAATGAAAAAAGAAGAGGCTTCTGATAATGAAATGAAAATGAAGATTTCCTTACTTCTCCAGCAACTGGATATGCAACTACTTAACAGCTCTTTAAAACAGATTTCACAGTGAGTGTATTTCAGATAGTATTCGTTATATATATGTATTCCACTTTATCATGCCAAAACCTAAGCCTCTCATGCAGGCTTACTTTATGTAAGATGTTACAGTAAGTGCCACACTTTTAACATGGGGGGAGGGGGGTGCCGGTACTGCGTTCCCTTGTGTACCCTCAGAAAAAAACCACTGGTTTTAGCAAAGAAGGTTTTACACTTAGCTTTATTAATTTGAAACCCAAGTGATTTGAAAGGGATTTTTTCAGGTTTGCAAAAATTAAAGGTATGAAAATATCTTTAATGTTTTCTATAATCTTGCAGTACAAATATGTGCAATATGATCTTAAGATAAGTTCAGGACAGACAAAATGAATTATTTCTAAACAACTGAATCCACTCCCACATGATATAGTAGGGCCTTGGACAGCTTTAGAAAGGGATTTGACAAATTCATGTATGATTAGGCTATCAATGGCTACTAATGCTGGTTATATATTACCTACAGTTTGAGGAACAATATGACTCTGAATGCCAGCAGTAGAGATCCACAGAACTGAGAGAGCAGTATATAGTGCCCAAGGCCACTATACAATTTCAAACTTTTCATTAAATCCAGATTTGCCCTTTCTGAGAAAAATGTGATTAAATTTAAGAACAACAGCACAGTCGCTAGTGACCTGGTTGCATCATCTGAATGGCCTTGTTTGGTATATCAAGTGTCCATTTGGAAGCCTTGGTTTAAGAAAGACCCAACATTCCTTTCTTCCCCATTAATACTATAAATATCTGCTTGACAATTAGAATATAACTCATTTATTCTAATTACAGAGAAGTGAGGTTAACTCCAGCTGTTGTGAAAAATGAAATAGAACTCCTTAAACGTTTCTCGGGAGCAAAAGAAGATGCAGTCCTTGAATCACTGGAATATACATCAGGTCCAAACTCCACTTTTTATCCATATCTTGTTTTTGTAATTGCACAGTGATTGAAAATATAGGCTAGTGTATTAGCACCTACGTTATCGGATGGCTTATCAGCATCCATTCAGCAGAAATTTCACTCTGCCTTTGCCCTCATGTCCTTCTTTAGGGGCTCCAAAGTGACTGATGAAATATCTCAGGATTTCACTCTTCATTTGTATTAATACTAACAATATTTACTATTTTAATAAAATGATTTCATGCCTCTATGCTAGTCATATACATCACAGCTTTGGGCCAAACATTGCTGTTGTTTGATTACAGACTATGAATTTTCAAATGGATGCCGTGCCCCACCTTGGAGACAAGTCCATGGTGAAATTTGCTATTTGGCCATTAAACCAGTTGACACAGATCTTATGTACGTCACTTGCAGCACGGCAGGAGTATTTTTAAATGGAGTAAGTAATACTTATATTCAAGAGTAAACCTTGATGACATTTATAGTTAAGAACATGCCAAAACTTCAGATAAGTTGCATTTGTCTATGAGCAGCGAGTTCTGAACCAAACATGGAAACAGGTCAGTTAACCTAGATCAGTGTTTCTCAACCAGGGGGCATGTGACAAACTTGGGAGAGGTGGAATGTTTCCAAAAAATATGTACAATATAAGTAAAAAAAAAAGTCACAACATTTCAATAAAATAATTAGGAGAGCCATGTTTGAAGGCAGGGGACTTGGGATTTTTATGTTAGCTAAAGTGGGGGGCATAGATTTTAAAAAGATCGAGAAACCCTGCTTTAGATGCTAGTACTTCTGCTTAGCAGGTGGCGCTGTTGGTTAAACCACAGAGCCTAGGACTTGCCGATCAGAAGGTCGGTGGTTCGAATCCCTGCAACGGGGTGAGCTCCTGTTGCTCGGTCCCTGCTCCTGCCAACCTAGCAGTTTGAAAGCACGTCAAAGTGCAAGCAGATAAATAGGTACCGCTCTGGGGGGAAGGTAAATGGCGTTTCCGTGCGCTGCTCTGGTTCGCCAGAAGCGGCTTAGTCATGCTGGCCACATGACCCGGAAGCTGTCCACTGGCTCTCTCGGCCAATAAAGCGAGATGAGCGCCGCAACCCCAGAGTCGGTCACGACTGGACCTAATGGTCAGGGGTCCTTTTACCTTTACCTTTACTTCTGCTTAACCCTTTACACAGGTTGAAAAGGGACTGTACCAAAGAAAGTGCTCAGTGACTCATCTATTTAGCCTTATATTTCCAAACAGTTGAGAATGTGTATGTCAAACTAATGCTCCCCCGTGTTTAAAGATCCACGTCATGCTATCCAACATGAGTAATTTCCACATTTTTTAAAATTAGGGAGGCTTTCAAATACCAAATTAGCTCAGCACACAGATGTTTTAATGCTTATTTCACCTCCTACATGCTTTACATTTTTGTTGTTCTTAATGTTACGCTTTTTATACCTCAGTTTATAAATTAGAAAACAAATTGCTCTCTGATTACAGTAATGATTTATCAAGAAGATACATGTAAACTCTCAGAAATAGTTGTTGGAATGAATGAATGAATGAATGATACTGCTGAGATAAACTGTAGCAAATGAGAGAAAAGAGTGGACTAAGGTTGCACTGAGTGTTGTGTTGAGCAACTTGCACTCACCTTCAGCCTCATGAGCAATTTCAAGGCAGAGTGGACTGAACCACACTGAATTATTTCAAGGCAAGGACTAGAGTCCTGAGCACCTATATTAGGGAGTCCTGTTGAACTCAACAGAGCTTACGTCTCAGATATACATAGGATTTCACTGTAAGGCTATGATTCTGATGACTGAAACATTTTGGTTGTGAGATTATGCAAGACTGTAAACTACTCCTTTTTTTACAGGGAAAGGAAAAAGAGAAGAATGAAATCAATTACGAGAGAATGAGTGACATATACAAAGATCTTGTCACGTTTTTAAGGGAAAGATCAGCAACATTTGTAGAAAACATGGCTAAACAGGTATTCATTTCAGACTTACTCCCCAATAACCTGTCGTAACAGTTTGCAGAGATAAACAGCTGAATTGTTTTTATGTTTAGGATGGTATTTATTTATTTTTCCATAAAATTTATGCATTGATTGTAAAACAACAGCAGCAGCAACACCCCGAAGTGGTAGCGGCACATACACAGAAACACAAAGTATTAGAAATGATTGGCTTACAGGGATATGGAAATGAGTTTTACCATACAATCATATATTTCATAGTTGTTCATTGGGGTTTGCTTCAAGGTACATGGGTATAGGATCGAAGTCTTAGTGACTTATCTGTTTCTATATACCTTTTTGCAGAATTGAGCTGGTTTTATTTTGCATTATGAATGAAATCTGAGTTTCCAAAAGCGTAGGATAAAAGCACAGTGTTCAAAATAGTAGAACTGCAAGTTATGCAAACAATTCTAAAAAGTAATTGTTACCTAAGTGTGTAATACAGTCCCTTGACTTCCAACTAAAGAAGGTGAGAGCAGGAAAAGAGCTCTTTAGATTGAATATACTTAGCCTTAGTCAAAGGCATGGGTAGGCAAACTAAGGCCTGGGGGCTGGATCCGGCCCAATTGCCTTCTAAATCCATCCTGCAGATGGTCCGGGAATCAGCGTGTTTTTACATGCGTAGAATGTTTTTATTTAAAATGCATCTCTGGGTTATTTGTGGGGCATAGGAATTTGTTCACACACACCCCAAAAAAAGTTTGGCCCCCCACAAGGTCTGAGGGACAGTGGATCCGGCCCCTTCTGAAAAAGTTTACTGACCCCTGGTCAAAGGCTTATTGTGGCTTATTGGAAAAAATTGCTGGGATCTGATGCACTAAAAAATGTTTTATTATCCTTGTTACAATTATTTACATCCCATATTTCAGAAGACAAGTCTTTCTAAAGCAGCCTACAAGTTACATTTAATTCCTTTAAAAATAATAATAATAAAGCAAAATAAAGAATACCAAGTTAAGAAAAAGACTCTTCTCACAGGGCAGTTTTGGGCAGAAACTTTGCCTGCCTCTCACTGCAAGTCTTCCTAAAGATGTTGCCAGGTCTACAGTTTTTGCCTTCGAGTCTGCACTGCCACTCCCCTCTCCCTGACTTCCACACCTTGGGGGGGGTCTCTCACCTTTGGGGGCCACCCCAGGCCAGGAAGCAAGAAGTGGCAAATGAGGTGTCTGGCTCCAAGCATTGGGGGCCTTTGCTGCTCATGGAAGGAAGGGGGCTGGGGTGAGTGGGGAGCTGTTGCTCCAAGAGAGGCCAAGCAGCCTTTCACCAGCTTGGTTCGTGCCACATGGGACACCTAACTCACAGGCACACGCAAGGCTGGCTGGGGAGAGGCTGAACCTACTCCCCCAGAGCTCCAGATAGAGCAAGACAGGGACAAGTGTCAGCAGGGACACTCGGTGGACATGTCTCGGTCTCCACTGATGGTGGCTTCTCTTCCACCAGTTTCCCCTAAATCGACAAAGGCAGTGTGTGCATGTGTAGGTCAGATAAACAAGTTGTTGAAGGGGGTCTCTCTTTTGTAAGCCTGGACTTCTGCCAATATACATTGCATTGGTTCTGGACTTTTCACCCAGGTCCTAAGCACATTTCTTTGGAAGCTATATCAACTTATTTCCATGGCTTGCCTAGGATTGCAGCAGTTGGCAAATAGCTGCTGCTCTTCCTTTAGAGTCCTACACATGGTTTCTCTTTGAGCAGACCTCCAATTCTTAAAGCAGGAAAATATCGTATTTTAATGAAAAAGGTCAACTGTCTTTGACAGTGCATTCAGTGATCAAAACCATTCCTCTTTTTAGCTTTGCCCCTTATGATTTGAATAAAAGGAATATTTCTCCTTTTACAAGAATTGTCTTTGGTTTAAACGTCAGACACAGTCGGGGTGTTTCCAGCTCACACAGCATGTGTTACCTCCGTGCTAAGTAGTTCTAAAATCCAAGTATTCCTGGCTACTCTGGATAAGAAACACATTTTATTCCTTAGAGTAAAATTCACACAGTGGTTATAATTAACAGTGTCACATAGTTCTTATAGCAGACAACTGTCTTCAGGTTTTCAGTGATTGCGGTTTGGCGGGGGGGGGGGGACACACGGCCATTTTAAGGTTTTATTTTTTAAAATGGCCAGCTTCAACAGGGTGTTATGCTCATGAACACAGAGTTCCTAGCTGTCATTCCCTCCATAGTTCCACCCCCCCCCTAAAAGCTGCTGCTGTATTTGGGGACATCATTCAGTGCAGCACAAGGCTGCAGTAAACAGATACATATTAAAGAATCCTGAAACATTGTACTCAGTGGTTTATGGCAGGATATGAAAACCGCAAATTTGCTTTAAATATACAGCCTATTTAAATTGACACTTAGTTCCTGAAAACTGTATTTTTCAATATTTAATCTGAGGAGAAGTTTAAGATTTGGACTCTCCGTTTTACCAGAGACAATATTGTTTCCTTATTAAACTGGGAGCTCCCAAATACAATCCAGGGGTATTTTTAAAGTAAAGAAAATGCAGGATACAACCTGTTGCCTAGATAATTCATTCAGAATTGCCTTGGCTTTCCAGTAGCACTTGACAGTTTTTGTAAGATAAGAAATATTCTGCTAAATACTCTGCCAAATCTAGCATACGCTGAATGTTTGGTAAGCAACTGGCAATCCTGTTTGCTTTCATTAGAGCTATATATTTTAAAAAACTCAAAACTAGAGTCCCATCTTCTCTTTTTCCAGAACAGAGACCCAGGTTCTCGGTACATCCACAGTGCGAACTTAAAAGTAATTCAAAAGTTATGCTTTCTCTTCAGGAAGCTGTAGGTGTTTGAGGAGATGCTGGGGATTCTCATCAGTATTGCAAAATTAGAATTAACTCTCGGGATTCTTTGCAGACTGTTAACCTGGTATAAATGGAATATATGTGTGTGCTATAGATATATCCAGAAACACTAGCCTTTATACTTTCAGGCACTGGGAGGCTGGTGCTTGGATTACTGGTGAGAAAAGACAGAGAAGCTAATGCTTCTGCTAGGTCTGCTTTAAATTCCTATCGAACATTTAAAAAAAAAATTAAGAAGAAGATAGTATTACAGTGGGAAAGAGCTGTTTATTGTTGAAGCCCAACACATTTAAGAGTTATATATGGTGTCGACCAGAAGTACAGAGAGTCACTCCACCATGTGAGGTCTGGAATAATTTTGCTTTACAGCTTATGGTAAGAAAACTGCCTCCTGTTTGCACATTTCAGGCAATTTAAGAGGAACAGGAAGAAGAGAGACCTTTTGGAGTCTTAAAAATCTCATCTTCTGTGCTGTAGATTCTCTTAGTCTGAAACTTTCCATGCTCTGGATAATATCTATTACCTTTCTGAGTGCTGGGAGGACTCCGTTTCAAGATTTATTGATCCTGAAGTTAAAAACTGCAGCTGTTTGCCCAGTTACATATGCATCAGACTAATCCGAGTTGATCCAGTGAGTGTGATTTGTTCGTGCATTCAGATTGCCTCTCCTACGTTGTGCCTTAAGTGTACAAGAGTACTCTAAGGAACAAACTGGTATACTGCACTGTGCAGTCTTGGGAGGACGGGGAAAACTAAATTTTGATGCCTCCTTTGCCCTCTGCAAGAAATAGGAACTGTAATAAGGGGGCATGACTGGAAAGTATGACTGTAGAACCTTAGAGTACTGAGGTTCTCTCTCTGTCCCTGCCCCCAGCCGCATCATTCAGTTTTGAAATGCATGAAAACCGAAGGGCTCCCATACTTAACCAAAGATTTGATTGGAATAAATCTTGCAAGACATGTATTTGGCCCTGCTTGCAGAGGAACAACCAGGTGCCCACTAGAATGCTTCTGATAGTTCCTTTGCCCCCCTGATATCATTTGTGAGGCAGGTGGGTGTGGCTTAGAGAAAACAGTCTTGTGGGCCAAACTGGGACCCCTAAAGGTAAGGTACCCCTGATCATTAGGTCTAGTCGCAGACGACTCTGGGGTTGCGGTGCCCATCTCGCTTTATTAGCTGAGGGAGCCGGCGTTTGTCCACAGACAGCTTCTGGGTCATGTGGCCAGCATGACTAAGCCGCTTCTGGCGAACCAGAGTACCTATTTATCTACTTGCACTTTGATGTGCTTTCGAACTGCTAGGTTGGCAGGAGCAGGGACCGAACAATGGGAGCTCACCCCGTCGTGGGGATTTGAACCACTGACCTTCTGATCGGCAAGCCCTAGGCTCAGTGGTTTAGACCACAGCGCCACCCGCATCCCATTGGGACCCCTAGGACAAGGTTAAAGTAGGTCTTCCATGAGCACATTATGCCTGTCTCTTACAGGTGTAAGGACACCTTTGACTTCAACCCTGCACAAACTTGAAAAAAGAAAGTGCAGGGTTATCATCAGGCTACACCTCCCCTGGCTGAGCAAATAAAACTCGCAGAAACCAGAGCAAAAATATAATGTAACCATTCAGTGGGTCTCTTGCTTCATTTCCAAGGGGAAAAGATGACAAGGGATCTGACTGGAAATGAAATTAATTATTGTAATCGAACACATTAATTGCAAACAAGAGCAGCTCAAAAATGGCTGGATATTTCCAAAATAATCCTACTTGTTGATAAGGATGTACAAGCATGCCTCAGTCCACTCTGACATTAATTTTCTCATCCATCCAGTATTTTCCATTTTGCTGCAATTGCTTTATTTTGCACAAGTATTCATTCTGTTTTGTCATCCACCAATGCAGAAATATGCGTAGCGTATCTCGGACATCAACAGTTATTTACAAATTAAACACTTTCCCTGTGTGTTCCTTTTCAAAGTTAATGAATTTCCAGAGGCGCAGTAGCCCTGTTTTGCAGCAGAACCGACAAAGACTCTTGTGGCAACTTAGAGACAAAGTTAATGAAGTAGCTAACGGTCAATTGCAAAGCCATCTGTGCCTGCGATCCTAAATATGTATATTAAAAAATATGCCCCATTCAATTCAGTTGGGCTTTATCCTGGATACGTGAGATTAGGATTGCAGCCTCACTATCTTGATTTTACAGTACATGATAAACTTATTTCTGTCTCATTTTTGTACACTCAGGAAAGGATAGTTTGCCACCCTGCTATGCTGCCACTTATGTCCTGGGTTGTATGGTTTCTTTTGGGCATATTAAGCATTTCACAGGAACTCTTAATGCCTTTTATACAAGTGCTTTTTGTAGTGCAACATTTTATTTCTTAAATCTGGATTTTATACAGCAAATAGCCATGTGTGTGCATCTGCTGAAAAAGTGCTTTAAATGTTTTCAGTAAACGAGTTTTACTGTTGGACAGCTTGATATCCTCAGGCTTTAATTAAAGAGCACAGATAAAGTCAATGGATAACAAGAGATCACTTCTTTCTATGTGAGAAGAACAATAATGAATAATGCAAACAGAAGCAAATTTTCTTGATGGTGTGTTGTCTATGCCTTCTTCCAACATGCCTGCTTACTGAGTTTCTTTTGAAACAGTATGTTTCAGTCCTCACAGGTTAAATATACTAATATACTAATATACTAATATAAAATATACTAATATATAAAACAAAGTGAAAAAGATGAGATGTTATTAACAAAATAAAAGTGTTGTACGTTAAACATAAATGAAATTGCAGTGAAAAAACTTTAGATTACCTCCATGTAAAAAGGGGGAAATTAGACCTAACTGAAATTAACAAATCCCCAGAAAGCATAAGGCTACCATAAGCAAGGCACAAGAGCCATCCATCGTTTTCCACTAGTCCTCCTTTGAGGAAGCATAATTATCAGCTGGTGTATTTCTGTGTTTTGTATATTGTCACCCCATATTTATTCATATCTGATTTGTGGCTTTTGGGAACAATGAAACACAGTTGCAGATGTGGATGGGTGGATGTGCTTTTGTGGTTTATAAATGTGTCTTTACCTAAGAACTTCCTGTGTTCAGGTTCTACCTATATTGCATTCTGATGAATGTGGATGGAATATGAGTAATTAATAGCATGTTTATTGACCCTAGAATAGGTTCTCTTTATTGTCTCAGTGTTGGTTTCTATACTGGCAGAGGTGGGAGGTGCTTTAATTTTTTTCTTGAAAAGAACCCCCTCACACACAAATTTTTATTGTAAAATAGCACTTCTGCACACAAAAAGGGAAGAAAAATATAATAAGAGGAAGCCAGTAATTAAAATCTGTCCCCTCCCTTACTTTATTGGCAGATCTTTTCTTGGTTTTTTGTAGTTGTCACTGCAAGAGATGGATAATATACCTGGTTTATTTTTCTCCATTTTTTCTTTGTATTCTCTTTTTTCTTTTATGTCACATGTTAGAATCTAAATTTCTGTATGTCTACATATTTTCTTTTTCTGTTTTTAATTTTAAAAAATAGAGACTACAGTAGTGCCTGTCTGCTCAGTAGTCAAAATCCATGCAAAAGATTGTTATTGTTATTGTAAATTCATGTTTTTTACTTAGACTCTGAGGGAAAGATCGTGGATTCAATTCCCAGACAAGGTCATTTTCCAGGAAGGCAGGTCCATGCAGCCCAGTAACTCAACATTAGGAAATGCATCTCCTTACAGATATATAATGGCATATTAGATGGGATAGGAAATCCAATAAAACACAATAAATAGTATAATGTAGTATTGGAGGGAAAAGGTTTGAAAACTAAATACAGGCAGAGTATTTTATAGATTCTCAGAATTATTATTATTATTTAATTAGTTCTCCAGTGCCAGGAAACATGGTTACTTTTGCCAATATCGGAAGACTCCCCAGAAGTAGTCAACATGGAGAGGAAACCATTTGGCTGTCGGTAGATATGGTAGCACATGTGTCTCACATCACATTTTACTTAGTCCTCAGTCACTGCATTTTACAGAGTTCTCACTACCTCGTTTGTGAAGATGCCGCCACTTCCCATCTTTCTTGCTGTGCCGAAGTTAAACTAGGAAGCCTTCAGTTAAACTTAGTTTCCCGTTACATTCAAGCTGGGAGAATATCATCACCAAGTTTGGAACAAGCCAGGTTCCTAAACCAACTTCAAAATATGGTTTAAAATTCTGGCTTTCCCCCCTGAACTTGGTTTCTGATGTGATGGGAGATTATTGCTAATTGAAGACATCCTAGGATAAGTGAAGCATGCTGAGAAGTGAGGAGGGAAAGGGCTGTGAGCACAAGACTTGTTTATATACATTAAATATATTATTAATGCTTATTGTGGGTACTTTTTTAAAAAAGTAGTTTAATGCTACTTGCAAACAGTCTTGGGAAGATTTGTGTCCTGAAAGGCGTGCTGTGAAAAGGCTGCTGTTGCTGATTGTTGTGGTTTATTGTGATCTTTTTACTTATTAAGCCAATGTATGATCATCCAAGTGCAACTATTGTGCAGGCCAGGCACAGGCAAACTCGGCCCTCCAGATGTTTTGGGACTACAACTCCCATCATCCCTGACAACCGGTCCTGTTAGCTAGGAATGATGGGAGTTGTAGCCCCAAAACATGTGGAGGGCCAAGTTTGCCTATGCCTGGTGTAAGCGGTGATCTTCCAGATGTTGAACTACATCAAACCTGACCATTGGCCATGCTACCTGAGGCTGATGGGGGCTGACCAACATCAGGAAGGCCAAACACTTCCCAAATCTAGTATAGGCTACAGAGGGGGGTGTTGTAATCAAATACGGTGTAAAGTGCCTCCCCTATATGGAGACTCGTAACTTGCTAGGTCCAGTTGTGTTTTTAGTACAAGTGTATTAGGAATAATAATACCTCGGAAGTCGAACAGAATCCGTTCCGGAAGTCCATTCAACTTTTGAAACGTTTGGAGACCAAGGTGCGGCTTCCGATTGGTTCATGACTGGAAACAATAGCAGAAGCCACGCCAGATGTTCAGCATCCCAAAAAACGTTCGAAAACCAGAACAGTCATTTCCGGTTTTCTATTGTCGGGAGCTGAGGTGCAACTGTAATAATATCATCATCGATAAACCGCCTTTCATCGATAGACCCTACAGCATAGATCACAAAATATGCAATATAAAACATGTGCGAGCTTTCTTTACTAGAGGTTTTCCACTTTCTTTACATTTTTCAATGTTTATTGCGATGGCAATTCAATATAGATTGTTTCATAGTTAATGTCCTTAAGAATTTAATTTCTTTTAAACCTTTCAGTAACGTTTCTTCCGAGTTGCATTTGGTAAATTTCCCATGCCTCCTAGGCTTGTTCACTAGGAGGAAAAATTGTCAGTGTTCTCAAGGACCTTGCAAGGCAGTTCTCTGACACCAGCTGCATTAGGCTACTGCTCCAGCTGAATCCTCTGCTGTTTTTGTTTTGCTTTGTTTCAAGTGTATTGTTTTGAATGTATCCCTTATATTTTCCTCACGTGAGCCACTTTGCATTGTAAAACTGGATATTAATCTACGTAGATCCTTAATAACTTGTGATATTTGTATCACAAGCTTATTTAGTAAGTCAATATTAGATCCATTTTGGGATGTTGCCATTTTGAGATTTTGCCAATCATAATCTTTTCTTTTTAAAAATGTTAAATTTTTAATTTTTAATCTTGTGTTGATTAATAGGGAGGTTGTATTTTTTTCCCCCTTTTGTAAACCGGGAGGAATGCTGGAATTTTTCATATGCCAACAGAAAAAAAACCCCTATAAAACCAATCTTCCTAGATTTCCTTTAGCTTGCAAATTTTTCAGCATGTTTTATTCATGTGGAAATGTGATGTTCTCCCCCCTCCCCTCAAATATTTTCATCTCTTATTAGAAGTATACTTTTTTTGATGAACCAAAGTATGAAAAACATTATCAACATATGGAAGCGGTTGAGGCAGATGATTATGGCCAAGCCCAAAAGTTTTACGACTATGCAGAAAAGAATGTATATGAGAAGCCTAAGAGTCCTCATGTAAAAACCAAGCCTACTGAGAGCAAGAAATTAGAACCATCTCTTAAGTGGAAGAGCATGCCTGGCTCCCGAGAGTATGTAATTCTTTTGACAGATATTGCCAATTAAAATTAATGGTTTAAAAGAAACAATTAGCACTATGTGGTTTTAACCCTCCCCCCAAAAGTTCAAGTATTATTTTTAAAAGATCTGGGCAACACCCATATATATAAGGAGATAAATATATATTAAGGAAATATTTTAGTATTTTAAGGAAATACTACCGGTACTCCCCAGTAATGCAGTATCTGTGGTCCTTTTCTCAGAATTTTCTTGTTCTGCTTCCAAATGATTCAGTACAATCAGCTTGCTTCTGTGGTCAGTAGTACTGGCACAGGGAGACTTCTCTCACTTGCCCAGCTAGAAGAAAAATGCTGTACGTAGTATTAAATAGTCTTACATTTTTGTTTTGCTTTTATTTTTTAAAAAACATGTTTTATTCCCGGAGGTTTACTGTGATTGCCCATGTGTGTGATTTTCAACCCTGCTGTGATAGTGTGTGTGTACACACACACACACACACACACACACAAATGGCCCAGCTACCAAGGCCAAACCAAGTCATGGTCAGAACAGAACGTCTTAGGCTCATTGCTGGATGCTGTTATTGTCCGTATCTGCAGGTTCCCAATAGTTCAGTAGGTTTGTGGACTGCACTCTCTCCTTGATGTCCAAATCTTTATTTAAGTTCTTGCCCCACCCTCACACTGCATTTGTATTAATGGGGGGGGCGGGCTTTAAAGAATTTTGAGGTTTTAAAAACTAATTGGTTTTTCTAATTGGGCAATGTTTTGTATTTTTCTTAACAAGTGTAATACAAGAGCAGGTCATTGGTTAAAAAATTTCCAAGAGAAGACAACACCATATTTTTTGCTCTATAAGACTCACTATTTCCCTTCTAAAAAGTAAGGGGAAATGTGTGTGCGTCTTATGGAGCGAATGCAGGCTGCGCAGCTATCACAGAAGCCAGAACAGCAAGAGGGATTGCTGGTTTCACTGCGCAGCGATCCCTCTTGCTGTTCTGGCTTCTGAGATTCAGAATTTTTTTTTCTTGTTTTCCTCCTCCAAAAACTAGGTGCGTCTTGTGGTCTGGTGTGTCTTATAGAACGAAAAATATGGTATATATGGCCTGCATTGTTGTGAAAACTGCTGGAAAAAAAGAAGAAAAAGTGCAACTGAGTGTTTTCATGCTAAATAGCATGACCATGGGCCAATAAAGAATTAAGTGTGATCAGGTCCATTGAAATCATTAGACTCAGTGCACATTTAAATGTGCATTAAATTGTGGGCAACATTTTAAAATTCAGCAGCCCTTCTTGCTAATTTGTAAAGACATCCTGAGTCAGGGAGTATTATATCCTTAAAAACAGGTTATCTTTTGGCCTTTTTGGTGGCATTAAGCAATTTAAATCTATCTGATTGATCAAATAAATTTTTTAGATATAAATGTACACACACATTTATGGTGTATTCACAATAAAGTTGAATGTCATATTAACAAACAAAAATTAAATATTTAGGGGCAAAGCAAAGAAAGAAACCAAGGATGAAAAGGAAATGAAACTGACCCCTCCTGAAGGCAAGAAAAGAACTGGAGCAACATCCCCCGGTTCTGGTAAAGGGTATGTAATCTCTATGTATAATAATAATAATAATAATAATTTATTATTTATACCCCGCCCATCTGGCTGGGCTTCCCCAGCCACTTTGGGCGGCTTCCAAAAAAATACTAAAACACTGCAATACACCAAACATTAAAAGCTTCCCTAAGCAGGGCTGCCTTCAGATGTCTTCTAAACGTCTGGTAGTTGTTTTTCTCTTTGATATCTGGTGGGAGGGCGTTCCACAGGGAGGGCACCACTACCGAGAAGGCCCTCTGCCTGGTTCCCTGTAACTTGGCTTCTCGCAGTGAGGGAACTGCCAGAAGGCCCTCAGTGCTGGACCTCAGTGTCCAGGTAGAACAATGGGGGTGGAGACGCTCCTTCAGATATACTGGACCAAGGCCGTTTAGGGCTTTAAAGGTCAGCACCAACACTTTGAATCGTGCTCGGAAACATAATAATAATAATAATAATAATAATAATAATAATAATAATAATAGTAATAATAATAATTCATTATTTATACCCCGCCCATCTGGCTGTGTTTCCCCAGCCACTCTGGGTGGTTCTCAATCGAATGTTACATGCCTCTTCCTTGAATGGAAAAAAAACCCCCAGTAAGCTAACTATGTGATATCAGCACCTTAAATTAGCAAAAAATCTAATCAAATAGTCTAAACTAGACTGTGCTATCATCAACTGAGACTCTTTGGTTGTTTTTGAAATGGAAAGTTCTTTGGTTATTCCCACTCCTGTGCATGACCGAAGAGGGAACTCCCAAGCTGAAAATATAAACCTGTTGGTTCTGGCAGGATTGTCTCATCCTTGCATCTGCTACCATTTTTCCAATCATGGTCAGAGAGGAGATGATTGCTTGGCTTACTGTACCAGTAACTTGGCTCTTAACAGACAGTTCCTTAGCTCACATTTCTTAACCAGGGTACAGGGACAGATTGATTTTTTAAAAAGCCTTTGCTCTTGGAATTGAAGTATCCCTTCCAGGCGAGTTTTTGTTTTTATTTTTTTTGTAATCTCTTCCCCGTGTCTCTATTTTATTTAATGTTGTGGGGCTGATCTGGTATCAAAATCTGAAAAGCAAATGAATGCCTCCCTTCCAAGAGTTGTCATAGTCAGTCACATTCTTTCTCTGATTTCAGAGAGTTCATCAACATGAACTAATAATATGGGTCGTAACAAATAATTTTGATGTTAAATAAATAGATATCCCCTACCCTGTGTGGGACACAACAGTGGATTGTGTAAACGTAACATAATGAAGTTAGTTATTGAAACTAGCCAACTTGATTATAAAACAGCTATAACATAATATTAGTGGAGCAGATGGGTTGTGGGGTGGGGAAGAGTGCTTAACATTTTGTTTCCCAGGAAAGATTCTGCCCACCTCGGTGTTCTGTTCTAAATGCACACAAATAAACGATACTGTGTCCATGTATTCCCCCCCTCTATGTAAGAGAAAAGCTGCTTGGGTAGGGAAAGTTGACTGGGGAAAAATGGCACGTGGGAACCTCCCAATGCTGCAATAAAGTAAAATCAAAAATTGTGAGGAGACACTCCATGTGTCCCCAACCTACATCTAGTTTGTCCTTCAGAGCATGAGCTCAGATGCTAAGCCAGTCTGTCTTGGCTTCAGCTTGGTATACGGAGTATACCTTACTGGACTGTTGTTAAGTGTTGCAGAGATGATGCATGTTTAAATGTTTTGGTTATGCGATACTAAAGTTAAAAGACGCCTGCTCCTTGGGAGAAAGGCGATGGCAAACCTATACAGCATCTTAAAAAGCAGAGACATCACCTTACCAACAAAGGTCCGCATAGTTAAAGCCATGGTTTTCCCAGTAGTGATGTATGGAAGTGAGAGCTGGACCATCAAGAAGGCTGATCGCCGAAGAATTGATGCTTTTGAATTATGGTGCTGGAGGAGACTCTTGAGAGTCCCATGGACTGCAAGAAGATCAAACCTATCCATTCTGAAGGAAATCAGCCCTGAGTGCTCACTGGAAGGACAGATTGTGAAGCTGAGGCTCCAATACTTTGGCCACCTCATGAGAAGAGAAGACTCCCTGGAAAAGACCCTGATGCTGGGAAAGATGGAGGGCACAAGGAGAAGGGGACGACAGAGGACGAGATGGTTGGACAGTGTTCTCGAAGCCACAAACATGAGTGTGACCAAACTGCAGGAGGCAATGGAAGACAGGAGTGCCTGGTGTGCTCTGGTCCATGGGGTCACGAAGAGTCGGACACGACTAAACGACTAAACAACAACAAAGTCCTCAGAATGAAATGTGTGTGGCGGTGTGTGTTACTGGTTAGCTTTTGTTTTGATTAGGTATTTCGTGTTTTATTAGCTTGTATTTTTTATGTCGTGAACCGCTCTGAAATTTATGGATGGAGGCAGTATACAAATTTAATAAATCATAATAATAACAAGTGTTCCAACACCTACACTAGTTTTACGATCATAATAAACAGTGCCTGCATGACTACATGAAAGGTTGCTAATATGCATTATATGCAGATTACCATTTCAGTGTGGCATGCATAAGGGCTCTCTGGAAACCACATTAGGATGAAGTTGC